>NC_081842.1:6368821-6715321 GCF_963259705.1 Myotis daubentonii | reverse complement strand
CCCACAAAGGGAGGCCAGACTGGGGCTTAGGCCCTATCCCCAAGGGGAGCAGGAAACAGGCCTAAGCCATCACTAGGACATCTCCTGAGGGCTCCCAGTATGTGAGAGGGGGCAGGCTGGGCTGAGGGACAACCCCCCCACACCCAGTGTACGAATTTCGTGCACCGGGCCCCTAGTTGTGATATATTTATGCATTTCAGTTCTCTATATGTTTTGAAACTTTATTTGCTATTTTTTCATATCACTTCATATTATTGTTATTTTTTAAACAATTTCTTAGTGATTTCTTCCTCAGTACTTCAACTGTCCTTTCGTTATTTTATTTTTCTCTTTATGGATGCCATGTCCTTTGGAATCTTGTTTAGACCAAGTTAATGGCCTTCTAGGCTTCCTCCATGTGAATAGGAGTTCACTTTTTGAATAATAAGAATTATATTTCACAGGGAAGGGCGGGGGGGGGGGGGGTCATGATATTAGAGATGCTTAGGTGGAGCATGTCCAAAAAAAGGCTGGGAACCACTGCTTTAGATTGTGGTAGTAGCTACATGACTTAACAATTGTCCAATTCACCAAATTACATACTTAAAATGGGTGGATTTTATTGGATGTAAATTATAGCTCAATAAAGCTGGGGAAAAAGAAATTTACACTACAAAAAACCTTAGCTTATAAAGACAAGGGAAAAATACAAGGCTGTTATATAATTGTCATTCTAATAAAATGAACATTGTACTTACAGGAAAAAAAATTAAATATATTCTACATTACAAAAATAACATTAAAGCAAAAAAATAAACCAACACCATAAAACCAAAAAACCTTCTTTGCTTTACTTATGTGGCTATTGAAAGCAACTGTGAGCTGAATAATTGTTATTGATAAATGTTCACATTATGTAATCAGTTTTTAACCTTATTGGCTTTAATGCCATGTTAGTGGTATCTTCCACAAGGATGTATTATTTTCAGAATTGCCTTGCTACTTTTAACTTTTCACAAAGTTTCCCTGGGCATCTTGTTCAAGAAGGCATGTTGTGACTAAAAATTTGAGTTTGCCGATGAGTTCAATGGAACCTTCACGGTGAACCCTGATGTTATCAGGTGAGTAAACAGCCTGAGCCAATTCTGGCAAAAGAACAATCTCACGGTTTTTGTAATAAACGTATCAGTGATTCAGCCCAGGTATTTTCTCAGGTTCTGTGTTTCGGCTTCCATCCAGAGAATCTTTCTTGCATAAATGTTTTTATAAGGAGAAATGTGTCAAATAGGCGTCTTTTCACATATGGTACTTTTGAATGCTTTGTCAAGTTCATATGCTGAAAATCATAGGCCTACTCAATTTTACCACACTCTGATCCTAAATAAATATAGTATCCGTCCAATTACCGTATACGCTGTACCAAAACCCACCCCATGGAGGGAGATGTTCCAAGGAGGATGTCGGAATGCCAGTCATCCTCAGACACTGTTGGGGCAGGCATCATGCTATTTATTCAGTTCCTCCCTTTCGTTGGTAGCTACAGATTTACATAGTCTTCCTGTTTGTGCTCTTGTTTTCAATAATTGCCATAATTTGCCACAAGTTTCAAAAGAAGAAGTTTCTGGTTATCTACTGTTGACTCGTTTGAACAAAATGCAACCACCATACACACATACACACACACACACATCCAGTACCACGGTGAGTAATTCAGACTGACTCATGAAGGACTTTCTAAAGGCTCTGTGCTTCTAAGATCTGACCGATGGTAAACCTCAAAGAAAGGAAGTCTGTCCTGCCCTGGTTAAGTACTTGCTTGTAATCTACATTAGCTTCATCCCAGAAATTTTGGAGTTCAGTTACTCTAACTCCGTCCATGTAAAAATACTCATACGTTTTGATATCTGCAGCTTTTATTCAATTAGAGATAGACTGCCATTGTGAAGGCTCATTTAGAAATTATGTGTAATTACAAGTAATTACAATCCTATTTCTCCTCCATACTTTATTTATTTTTAAATATATTTTTATTGATTTCAGAGAGGAAGGGAGAGGAAGAGAGAGATAGAAACATCAATGATGAGAGAGAATCTTGATTGGCTGCCTCCTACACACCCCCTACTGGGGACCAAGCCCACAACCCAGGCATGTGCCCTTGGCTGGAATCGAGCCTGGGACCCTTCAGTCCTCAGGCTGATGCTCTATCTACTGAGCCAAACCAGCTAGGGCTCTCCTCCATACTTCCTAATTTAATGACAGCACATTTCTATGATGATGTATGTGATATCATTTGTATTTGTATTATCACCACAAAAACAAATGATATTATCAATATTAAATATTTAACCGAATTTACGTTTTGCAGTTTAAAAACATGAAATGGCACATCTTCAACAGAATAAATGTTGAAAGCATTACTTTTATTTAGTGATTTGAATAAAAATTAAATAATTATTCGAATTAACTTAATTGGCTTTTCTACTTAAAGTGTCTGATAACACGTTACACTGGCCCCTTTCACCTGTTTGTGAAAGTCATCTGCTCATGGAGCCAGCACTGCGTCTTGTAAATGCACAAGAAAACCCTGAAAATGAATGAAATTCATTAGAGTTGTCATTTGAACTAAATAAAAAGTCATTCTTCACAGAGTGCCCACCGAGCTCCGCTGTGTCCACTCTGTCTTCGGCAGTGAGGAAACCGTCACTGACTTCGCAGTAAATACTGGCTTACTGAGCAGATCCGCGTCTTCTGGTTTTCACACGATCGCGGACGTCACTGACACATAGTGGGCGATGCATTTTGACAAACATGGTGTGTAAGTTAGGCGTTCGTATCAACTTTCTTGAGAAACAGAAATCCAATGACTTACCTCTTGTTATTTCACATGTACTGTATTTCCTTTAGTTCATTGTGGCGCAAAGTGTTGATTGGAAATGAAACACACGCATTTCCAAACGATGACATCCGCGGCTGCAGAGTTGGACCGTAAAGTACTCAGTGGCCCGAGGGGCAGAGATCCGCCAGCCCTCTGTAAGGGCCAGGGCGCGACGGCACCTCCATTTCCTGCACAGATGTCCCGGCACCCCACCTAGCAATTCTGGCTGCTTTCCTCTGACCCTGCCAGCGGGGGGCCTGGCAGCTTTCTGGTTCCGGCTCAAACTGGACAGCAGGAGTGGCAGCATCAAGTAACCCCACCCCACCTACCCCCAAGACTGAAAGGGGCTCCCTGCCCGACCCAGTTGTGCCCGCGTGTGTTCTACTTTGTCGGGGCTCTTGGTGTTGTCCTCGAAAGGGAAGCTGATGGAGAAACGGTTCGTGGCTGGTCCTCTCCCTGCTGCCCCCTCCCAGCAGGAGAGTCCATGGGGAGCGCAGGAGCGCAAAGCGGAGGTCTCCCCTGGAGGTGCCAGTCCCAGGCAGTTCCCACAGGTGAGGCTACCCTTCCCGCCAACTTCCACCCAATGACGTCACCCCCAAGGCTTGTTGCGTCTCTATGACTTCATTAGGGGCAGGGAAATGGGGATTTATGATTCTATCACTCCTCTGACTTTTATCAGCTCAAATTCCCTAGAAGGAGGAACTTAGCCATTTCAACTAGGGCTATATTTCAACCCTGAAATGAAGCTCACCTGGAAAAAGTAAGATGATTACTTATTCCTTCCAATGGCTGTGCTTTGAGTAAGAGGTTGGTGTCCTGTGAGTCACATGGAGTCATGTGTCCAATGGGGTGGGTTTTGGGAGGGGATCTTTGGGAACTCAAGGGTTTATATGTTGAGTATCTTGGCCAATAGCATTTGCTTTCTTTTCAGAAACTCAGTTGACCCATCCTTGGCCAATGATGCTCCTTCCTGGTGGCCCTCCTGTCCCCCTGACCTGGGCTGGCAGTGCCCTTGCTTTCTGGCCCAACAAGATTCCGCGGGCTCAGCAGATACGGTTCTTGCTCTGGACCTGCAGTTGGCTATTCCGCCAGGAGCTCGCAGCAGCGTGTGGTGGATGAGGTTCTCCGGTCAGGGTGTGACCCCTCTGCTTGGACGCCAGATTCGTCAACTCACTTACTGAGGCCACGCGCTGGCTTGTGGGGAGCCAGTTTCCTGACCTCATACATTCAGGGACCCTTCCCCCCTGCATGTAGTTCCTGTGGCTCCCGTGTGTGAGCCCTATGGTGGCCCGTGGCAGCCTGGTGCTTGTGACGTCAGTGTGGGGCCGTGGAGAGGGCAACGGGGTGAGGGTGATGCCCGCAGGCTTGTGCTTTGGTGGGGCCAGGCTCACCTGGAGGACATGACCACATGGCCGCACCTCCTCCTTGGCAAGGAAAGGGAAGACAGCCAGGAACAGGCTGCCCACCTTTGTTTTGTAAACGTGTTGTCCAGGGTCGGAGGCAACAGGAGACCCACATGTGGCTTTGTTGCTGGAGAGGGTTTTCTCCAGGGGCCCTGCGATGCCCTTGTCAGCATCGCCTTCCGTCTGTGTCCCGGGCCCCGTGGGGCTGTGTGCTCCTCTCTTCTTGCACCTGGCAGACGCCCTGTTGCTGCTGGTGGCCTCCCGGCATAGAGAGGCCCGGCCAGGCCCCAGTGGGAGAGAGAGGCAGGACTAACACTAACGCCCCGAATGACCGCACTCCTGGCGGGTGGCCCAGCCCAGGAGTCCCCGGGGGGCCTCGGAAATGGCGTCCCGCAGCAGCCACATCTTCATTTCCCTGGCTTTCTGGGGCGGCCACCGGCACATTCCCCCACCTAGGCGTTCCCTGCCTTCTTAAAAAATGTCCGTGGGTGTTACAGCCAGCCCAGGACCAAGTACAGGACAATGAAAGCTGAGCTCCATTCTTTGGCATTAACCCCTTCCTGCCCTCAGTTACCCAGACACTAATGGCCAATTAACCCCTCCCTGCCCTGCAGCAGACCCACAGGGATTTGGCGCGAGAACTAAGGAGAGGTCTGTGTAGGGCCTGCGTTTCTTGCAGGTAGAGGCTCCATAAATCCAGGCTGTCATCACAGTAAAACCGTCCTTACAGCGAGGGCCTAATTGTAAGACCATCAGCAGTGTGAGGACAGCCCTCCGGCAGACAGGAGGTGCGTCTGGATCTTGGAGAGACAGCTGGCCGCCACCTGTGGACATCTGCCCCGCCTTACCTGGACTTGGCGTGTCCTTAAGGCTGGTCGTGGGTTCTGTGTTGGCCCAGCTGGTGCTTCCCTGGGCATATGTGTTCCCTTTAATCATGATTCCAGGCCCAGGTGCCCACCAGGCCGCCTGCCTTCCCGTGGCCTCCCCCAGTTTGGGGTGGGGATTTGATTCGACATCTTCCCATCCCCCCAAAAAAGATGGCCTTGAGGAGGAGGTGGAGGGAGTGGTCCATCAGCTGAGTCAGATATTTACTCCTGGCCACTAGGCATGTGCCCCCAGGCTCACAACAGCCGGAGGCTCAGCCTTTCCGTACAGACGGTCACATCAGCACTCCACCCAGGGAAAGGCTGGTTCTGTGGAAGGAAGGGGCCACAGGCTGACCTGACCAGCTCAGGGAGGCCTGCGCGGCGCCCTTGAGAACTCGAAGACCTGAAGTGACCCCATGGGATGGTCTGGAATTAAGACTTTAATTAAAAGCAGTGTGTGGTGGGGAGTCATGTCCTGGGGCGGAATCTTCCCTGACAAAAGTCAATCTTTACCTTATCAGAGCCTGTCTGCTATCTTTTTGCATCTGCGATAACAAATCTTTGGAAAGTGAAAGTAATTTTCCTTTTTCTGGACCCTCAAAGCACAGGCACTGCTCTGCAAAGACCACAAATCCCCTTTGTCACTCAGTTAATTGTTGACTGTTAACTATCTTGTGCCCACCCAAGTAAAAGAAGCATGTATCTATCATTTTACTTTTAATCCAATCCCTGAGGTCTCCCCCCTTTGCTTTCCCCCGCCTCCCTAATCTATCACCAGTGGATTGCATGTCACCTGCTTATGTCTCCTCTTTCGATTGTCATGTATAAAACAAAGTGCAAAACCGCCGTTCTCTGGAGCACGGTCTCAATCCGCTGAGGCTCTGCTTCCTGGCAATTGTTGGCAGTTTGGCTCAAATAAACTCACTACAGTTCTTCACGGGTTTGAATGTTTCTCAAGGTTGACAGTTCTTTTCATCAAAGACAAAATGACTTTAAGGAAACTAGACCTCTGGGAACTGCCTGCTCTCATTTCAAGGCCAATTTCAATCCTGTTTTCGTCAAGAAAGAAAAAGGAACAAAGAAGGAAAGACAAAAAATTTCACTCACAGGTGATCCCCAGCTCCTGGCCTGGGGTGCTCTGGGACCATGGGGACAGCCGCCACGCCTCTTCCTCCTCTTCGCCCGCCCTCGCCCTCGGGGTCCTGACCCGAGTCCCCACAGCCTCAGGGCTGGGGAGCAGACTGGCTCTGCTCCGCTCTTTCCTGGGTTCCCGCCCACCTCTTAGGAGGCTCTGAAAAAAGGGGTGTTGACCTTAAAATGTTGCCTTCTTTCCCTGTAACTCAGTGATGTGTTCACTTTCTCCAACTTTGTTTGGGGGAAGGGTCCTGGGTTCCTGGCTTACTGGGTTCCTGTGGGACCTGACCCACAGGTGGCAAAAGCCAGTTGCACACACACTAGGCACTAGCTGCTAGTGTGTGTGTGTGTGTGTGGGGGGGGATCATAAGATGCAACCCCCTGACCCCTGAATTTACCATTTAACTGGGGAGACCGTGAAGGCACAAAGAAAAGGGTGTTGCTATAGTTGGTTGCTTCAGACACTTCACCATCATCCAGCAGCCAGTGGCACACAGTAGGTGCTTTACAGCTCTCACTGAATGAACACAAGCGTGCTGAGGAAGAAAAGCCAGAGTGGGGGTCCCAGGGCAGGTGTCCTGCCTGAATCCCCTCCAAGCCCTCAGCTCCCAGCACAGCCTCCCTCATGCCCCACAGGCTTGGACAGGCGTTGGCTGATGCTCACAGAGAACTCCCCATGGATGAAGGCCCAGGAGGCTTCCTGGAGGAAGCAGGGGGGAGCTTTTCTTTGGAGGATGTGTAGTGTTTCCGAGGGGAGTGTAATGGGCTGAATTGTATCCTCCAAAATTCATATGTTGAAGTCCTAACCCCCAGTTCCTCAGAATGTGACTGTGTTTGGAGCTAGGGTCTTTAAAAAAGGTGATTATGTTAAAACTAGAGGCCCAGTGCACGAATTTGTGCAGGGGTGGAGTCTGGCCGGCCCAACCCCAATCAGGGTGGATCGGGGGCTGGGCCTGTTGGGAGGAGGAGATGGCGGGAGGTTGGCCGGCTGGCCCACCCTGATCAGGGCCCAATCAGGACTGGGCCAGCTGGGGGGAGGGGCCATGGGTGATTGGCAGGAGGGCCCTGCCCTTGATCGGGGTGGGGCAGCCAATCGGGGTGGGGTTGGGGGGGGAGGGCTACAGGAGGTTGGCCAGCCAGCCCTGCCCCCTGTTGGGGTGGGGGGGCGATCAGGGCAGAGCCAGCCGGAGGGAGGAGCTGCGGGAGGTTGGCTGGCTGACCCCGCTCCCTGATCGGGCAGGTTCGCTGGCCACAGTGGGAATCATAGCGACCAGTCGTTTGTTCATTATGGTGTTACAGTCACTGGCTTTTTAATGTATATAGATGGGATCATATAGGTGGACTCTAATTTAATCCAGCTGGTGTCCTTAGGAGAAGAGGAGATCAGGACACAGACACACAGAGGGCGGCCATGGGAGGACACAGGGAGAAGACAGCTGTCTCCATGCCAAGGAGAGAGGCCTCAAAGGAACCAGCGCTGCCGACACCTGGGTCCTGGACTGCCAACCCCCGAACTGTGAGAACTAAACTGTAGTTACAGCAGCACAGCCTGCGGGACTTTGTTGTGCAGCCCAAACTAATACAGGGAGGGCCCGGCCCCTGTCAGAGGACCTGCCAGGACGTCCGAGGGTCATGGCCAGTCTAGGAGGAGAGGTATTCTTCGGGGATCTCGGGAGCCTTGCTTTTCTTTCACTGATGCTTCATTGTCGTTGATGTGAGAAGTGCCTGGGAGTGACTGAAAGACGGTAGTGCAGGCCCAGCAGGTCCCAAGAGCCTCGGGGTGAGACCATCCCTCCGTGTGATCCTATGGCATTGTGGGTGGTGGTGTCATCCTGAAGGGGCTGCTTCCTCATGTCCATCCTCTTCAGATGGTGACCAATGTCCAAGGGGTGGCAGAATGTCCTTCTGCTCCTGCATGTGTCAAGGACACGGCTGGGAAGATGGGTGCGAGCTTGGTCCCCAGAACCTCATGCCGGGACCCTCGCCTGCCTGCGGGGTGGGCTGTTGTCCAGCCGAGCTCAATGCTCCCAGGCCCGCACCAGCCCGCTCAGCATCCACTGCTAAGCACAAGGAAGTTTCTGGATGGGGCTGGAAAGAACAGGTGTCTGAAAGCCCAAGGTTAGAGGGGCGCTGAGCGAACTCTCAGGGCTGAGACCTCAGTGGCTGCAGGTTCAGCCTGGGGGATGAGGCTGGTCAGCCCAGGCCGCTGGCCCTGAGGGCCCACGGGAGTCGTCAGAGGGGCCCTGCGTCCCGGCTCAGGGCTGCAGACCCACACCGGGCACTTGGCAGCATGAAGTCATTAATCCCCACACCTTCCCTGGGAAGTAGGTGCTATTATCTCCATTTCCAGGGCCCGACAAGACAAGGCAGGCTGGGTGCCCCATAAACCAGAGCACTGGGCCCCTGGCTCCGGCAGCCAGTGGGGTGGGTGTGGGGATCCATTGTGGGGGACAGCAGACGTGGTGACAGGAGCTCAGAGCCCCCCTCCTGCCCCCTGGCAGCTCCTCCCCCAGCTCCCCCTCTCTTCATGGCACCCTGAAGACTCCCATGTTCTTCCTGTGCGGCTGGGTTTGGGGGGGCTTCTTTGGGGATATGGGGTGCTCCAGGCACCACTGATCAGGGTTGGTGGGGTCTGGGGGTCTTCGAGCTGGGACTGGTGGGCCACCCAGCTGGCACTGCAGCTTCAGAGGCCATGAGGTGCCCCTCGCCTGGGCACTTCTTGTTGAAAAAAAGCTTGATGCCTTTGAAGACCCTGCCCCCCAGGAGAACGTGTTTTTCTGAAGCCGGAAGACGGCCTCACATGGCACTGGCTTCGGGCACTGTGGCCTGAGCTGGGGGCTCAGGGCCCTGTCCCTGCTGGGCCTCTGGCCGCTGGGGGCTTTGGGGGACAATGTTTATTCCCCTCGGAAACACCTGCCTGGGATCCACTCCTTCCAGTCGTTCTGGGAATGTTAACACGGGATATGACCCCAGTAGCCTCGCAGGGGACTAGACTGGGACTAGGAGCGAGGATTCTGGGGTCAAGTCGAAATTCTGCCCCCAGCCAGTCACTTTTTCATCTGGGCCTTGGGCTCCCTTGGAGGGACAAAGGGGAGGGTACAACACGGTCTCAGGAGCCCCCCACCCCACCCCTTCTTCTGCTCAAAAACTACAATTCCAGCCCTTTTCTATTTTGTTGGGGCTGCCTCCACCCCGTACCCCGACACTCAGGCCTCAGGGTCCAGATATTCTCAGTGGTTCTCACGCCCCTCACCTCGCTACAGCCACTCTTCACTTGAGGGGGGGAAATCAGGAGGAAAAAATCACACCTTATTTTTACTAACTTCTCAGTGAAATGTAGTTTCCTCCACTTTATTTGTAAACACGGATCACAGCGGCGTGAGCGGTGCCTGTGGCCACGGCCCCGCAGCAGCCACAGGCGTGTCCATGTCACCGCGCGCCTGCCTCTTCTCGGAAGCACCGCCTCCTCTCACCCACTCGCGAGGTTACCGGCCCGTGGGCTGGCCTTGCCGTCCGCTGAGCTCAGATGCGCAGATGCTGTGACATCCACCTTCTCGTTCCCATTCCGATGACCGTGAGCGAGCACCACTGGTTCCCTTAGGAACCCACCTTTGCTCCCTTCAGGCATTAGTCTGAGAAGCACTCCTAATATGGGAAAGGTCAGAACCCCCACTTTCTATCAATTCCATCTCCATCCCCCTCCCCGTGCCTCTTCTCCATGGGGCCACCCTCCCCTCTCCTTCAGTGTCTGCCTGGGCCCAGCTCTGGCCAGACCCTGCTTTTTACCAAAAACCCCTTAACCCCTGAACCTGGAGATCAAGGCCGTCTGTGAGCTGCCCTACCCCTCACACACGCTCACCCCCAGTCCGACTTACCTGGAACCTGTCCCCGGAAGGGAGGGTTCCTATAGAAGGCGTCTGGTGAATGCCTAGGAATCACATTCAAAACCAGGAGGGGGTCGGCAGTGCCTGGGAGGACCTGGGAGGCCGGTGCCCCGCTTCCCACACAGGAACCCCTCTGTGCCTCGGAGCCCTGGTTCCTGGCTCACAGGTGGTGCAGAGGTGAGCTCATCCTGGGAGCTCCCCCAGGGGGAATGGAGCCGGCCCGTGTTATTATAATCTTATCAGATCCTCTCCATGGGGTGCTGGAAGGAGCCTCCCCTCCCCACAGGAGCACGTGGAGGGGGAGCTGAGAGGGCTCAGCCCTCCGACTCCCAGGGACAGTCCAGCAGGAAGGGACGCCCGCTCCGGGTCCTGTGGGAGGTGGGCTTCCTGCCATGGTCTCCTCCGCTGGCTTGTTGCTGCTTCCTGGCATCTGGGGTGACACAGGTGGGCACCGGTGTCCAAGGGCGTCCACCTGGTGAGGCCATGCAGCATGGGGAGGCGAGCAAAGCTTGGGGGTCCATAGATCTCCTCTCCCCCTCGCAGGATGGCGGTGCTGTGGTCCGATGGGGTTACAAGTGCAGTGAACATGGAAGGACCCCATTCCCCCTCTCTCGCCCGACCCCACTGGGCCTGGCTCGGGTGGCGTTTAGTGTGGAGGCTGTCCGATAGGCCTGCGAGCTGAGGCCTCCTGGGTGCCCTGCCCAGTGGCCACACGGGACCTCCGCAGCGGGCGGCCGACTTGGGCTGGTGCTGTGGCCGTGGGATAAACAGCCCTTCTTCTCGTGGGAATGAGCCCGCCTGGGAAGTGCCCTCTCCCCTGGGTCACCTGTGGTGTTTGTAAACTCTCCCCGTCCCCCCGAGGGAGTTGGGGCTGTACTCATGGACAAGGGCAGGCTTGCTGCTGGAGCAGCCTGGGCGCCCCGGGGTGGCCACCCTGCAACCTCTGGCTGCGTGTCAACCCTCAGCAGGCCCGAAGCAGGTGTTCCTCTGATGCTAGCACACCTGCCTGGAAGCAGGCGCCTGGGCCCGGCTCCTGCATTGCCCGGACCAAGGAAGGCAGGGAGCAACCTCTCTGTAGGCTGATAAGGATTCTAGGGGCTCTTACTCAAAAGAGGGGGAAACCCTGGGGCAAGACTGCCTCATGCGATGCTGCCCCCCTCTTCCTCCCCCTCTCCCCCACACCCCATACCCCACACCCCCCTCCCTCCCCAATGCAGAGCTCTTGCTCCCAACAGTCCTGTTGTTTTGGGCAAGAAGTCACAGACAGCCCTCTCTGGGGACACTTTAAAGAGCATTGAAGCCAGAGGCCTTTACGCGGAGGAGCACAACCCTCTCTTTCTTTAGAGCGACCTGTGAAGATGCTGAATAGAGGGCCTGGGTCCCCAGCCCACTGCCCACTGCTCAGCCGTCTCGTTTGCCGGTGAGGAAAGGAGGCCCAGGCTGGCGAGATGACGCGAGGCAGTTCCCTATCGCGTCCAGGCCTGCACAGATTCCAAAGGAGCCCCTTAATCCTGTAACTGGGGTGGGCACGGCCCATTTTGTACATAAAGTTTTATTGGAACCCAGCACACCCACGTGTGCGTGTTGTCTATGACCGCTTGCTCCCAGCAGTGGGGGCTGTGGCAGAGTTGAGTTGTGATGGAGTTCCCGCAGAGATGAATATATTTACTGTCTGTCTGGCTGGTTCCAGGATCATTTGCTGCCCCGGCCGGAAGCAGACAGCACAGGGCTGGCAGGGGGTCCAGTAAGGAGAGGGCCTGGCTTGGGGTGGGCGGGGCTCACCTTGACCCAGACAGACACGGGTCTTAGGCGCAATCAATGTCGCAGGTTGGCTTCGAACATCTTTTGTCTGGGCAGTTAGTTGACTGCACACTGTGAGCCTGTGGGGCCCACGCCAGGCCCAGCACTTCCCTTTGATGAAGTCATTGCTGCCATGACGGTCAGGGCAGGGGCCACAGGGCCCTTTTGCTGGAGGAGAGAGAGTTACAGAGCAAGAGAGAGTTCAGGCCTCTCGTCACGCCCTGATGGAACACGTGCTGCCTCGCGGCAGCCTCCAGGTGAAGCGGTTAGGCCGTGGGTGAGTGCAAGCTGCCGGGAGGTGGCCGCAAGCGTTTTACCTACATTCTCGCGTCCTTGCTGGACAGACCGGCCCCGCATGGACCCCGCCTCCCAGAGTGTGGCTGCCCTTGGAGTGGGGCCTTCCCACAGGCACCACGGTTTCCAGCAGTGACCCCCGTGTTGGCCTCTGCAGATTTCAGGGAAGACGCATCAGTCCGTTTAATTAAGAGAAACCAAGTCTTCACCTTGAGCTGGAGGCGCGGGCAGGAGGACCTGGGTGTCAGCGGGCGACTCCCCGTTGGTCACACGCACACCCACCCCGTGTGCTTGTCCCTCTGCAGAAGGAAGCGGGCGTCTCCCCACACGGCCTCCCGGACCATGTTCCCTCTGTCCCGCTCTTTCCCACGATGGGGCTGGCAGGGGTGCTTCCCGCTGCTTCTGCAGGAGGCGCTGACGCGGGAAGAACACATCATGCAGGCATGAGGCGGGGAACGCGCTGCCTTCTCTGTGTGGACACTGCCCCTGACCTGCCGCAGTCCTGGCCTCAGGCCAAGGCGGTGGGTCTCTCCCTCAGTGTCAGCGGGGGCAGCCCCCCACCCCCACCCCACAGCCCTCTCACGCCTCAGCCTGGCCGAGGGCGGGCGAGCAAGGGGCCTGCCTCTGGACCGGCACCTCCTCCAGGTGGAGCTCCGGCCCCGGCCCTCATCCCGAGGAGACACCACGCGTGTGAGTGCTGTGCGGCCCCTGGATACATGGGTTCCTGACGAAGGCCAGCAGTCCTCACTGGGGAGCGGCGACAGAACAGCTCAAGGGCGGGGACACGTCTCACGAGGCTGCCTTGGAAACGGAGTGACATGTCTGAGGCGTCCGGGCGACTGCGGAGAGACGGGGGCACAGAATGGCAGGTGACAGGGCTGGAGGGCTGGCGGCCACAGGACATCCAGGCAGCTGCTGCTTCCTTCTGATAATCTCACTTCAGGGACAAGCTCTCCCCTCTCTCCCTCCGGGCCTTCCTCTCCTCGGGCGCTCCCCACGCCTCGGGTGCTGGTCCTGTTTTTATGGACACCCCCTCATTCTGAAGCTACTTTGTCAAAAAGTCCAATTCTGGTCCCGATGGGCAGATGAGGAGACTGGGGGTGAATCCTGCCTGTGGACCGGAGACTGGTATTGGCGGATTCCCACCCAGGCCTGCAGGATGCCTGCCTCCCTGACCACTGCATGCCCCCTGCCCCCAGAGACCTGGCCCTGGGGCAGCTGCTCATTCAGGCAAGAAGCTGGGGGGGGGGGGGGGACCGGAGAGGAGGGATCCCATCAGATTCCAGGAAATGGATGAAGGAGGTCAGGTCCCTGAGAAGCTCCTCTGTTGAGGGCCTGGGCCCCGGCCAGCATTCCAGGCCCGTATCAGGCTGCTGATAAGGAGATACTTTAGGTCCCTCTTTGTGCTCCGGCTTTTCTCCCGGGAGGAGGGGAGAGTTTAAAAGAAGACACGGTTGTAATCACCTTTTCCTTGGGGCTTTGGTGGCGGCCACAAGGTGCAGGCGAGGTTTCGCCGTGAGTCATGAGACTGAGGGAGAATAACAGACTGTCCCCAGTTCTGTGCACCTGGGCAGAGCCTGTTTGGCGACAGGGCCGGGGACCCTGAGAGCTAGACGGTCCGTCCTCTGCCCCTGGAAGTGAGACTCCCAGGTGGGGTACCCCACAGGGCAGCAGTGAGGACCCTGGCACAAGGGACTGGAAGGTGGCTGGCCTGGGTGGGGGAGCTCCATCTTCGCCCCGGCCAGCTGAGTAAAAACGGAGGGGTCGCGCACGGGTGAAATGCTGCCGGATATCAAGACATATGGTTACTTAAAAGACTGGACGTGGGTGGATACGGCTTCCAAAGGAAAACTGACCGTCTCAGGTCTATTAATCAGCAACTTAAAGTAAAAACTGGGAGTTGAAGGCCAGTGTGACTTTTATAGAGTCATCTCCTGGGTGACAGACCCGGAGGACCCAGCCTGTGACCTGACGGTGAGAGCATGTTGACTGGAGCTGAGGAGCAGTAGCACCGGCCAGACTGGCCCCCTGGGTGGGGACAGCTCATTCTGCGCCCTGGATCCCATTCTGACCCCAGCAGATGGGGTGAGAAGCTGCTGGTTGGAGCAAGGCCCAAAGTAAAGAGAGGCTACAGCAGGTCTAGGCCATGGTGTAAGCAACCGTGTGGCTTGAGCCATGTGACATGGCAGACCCCTTGTCACTAGAGGCGTCTGAGGTAGAGAAAGATGTCAGGTGAGACTCCAGCAAGACCCCACAGGTGACTCACAGGGAAGACCCCCAGAGTCTGAGAGCTATGTCCTCCCAGCATCCCAGAGAACTGCCCAGCTTTCAAAGGCAGCCCTGGGGGAAAGTGTCCCTGGGTGTGCTGCTGGGCCTTGGGAAAAGCAGAACATCTGTGCACAGGTCCGTGGGCCATAGCCATAGGATAGAGTAGCCATAGGATGGAGTAGCCATAGGATGGAGTAGCCATAGGGTGGAGTAGCCATAGGGTGGAGTAGCCATAGGATGGAGTAGCCATAGGGCGGAGTAGCCATAGGATGGAGTAGCCATAGGATGGAGTAGCCATAGGGAGGAGTAGCCATAGGATGGAGTAGCCATAGGATGGAGTAGCCATAGGGCGGAGTAGCCATAAGATGGAGTAGCCATAGGGTGAAGTAGCCATAGGATGGAGTAGCCATAGGATGGAGTAGCCATGGGATGGAGTAGCCATAGGATGGAGTAGCCATAGGATGGAGTAGCCATAGGATGGAGTAGCCATGGGATAGAGTAACCATGGGATGGAGTAGCCATAGGATGGAACAGCCATAGGATGGAACAGCCATAGGATGATCTAGGCATAGGATGATCTAGCCATCAATGGGCTATTATTCAGCCATAGAAAAAACTGATGCTCTGACACTTGCTACAGCATGGGTGAATCTTGAGGATGTCATGCTCAGTGAAAGAAACCAGCCACAAAAGGCCACATACTGTACAAATCCATTTATGTGGAATGTACAAACTGTAGAAATCCATATGGACAGAAAGTAGATTACTGGTTTCCTAGGCCTGCTGGGGGAGGTTGGGGGTGCAGAGTTTCTTTTCTAGGTGATGAGAAAGTTCTAAAATTGTAGTGATGGTTCCATAACTATGAATAAATTAAAAACCATTGATTGTATACTTTAAGTGGGTAATTGTATGGCTCAACTAGAGGCCTGGTGCATGGATTTGTACACTGGTAGGGTCCCTTGGCTTGGCCTGCGGGGATCGTGCTGAAACTGGCATCCAATATCCCCCAAGGGATGTAGTAGTGTGCGAAGAGGCAGGTGGCCAGAAAGGAGCCTCTCCCACTCATCCTGGCCCCGCTCATCCCGGTCAGCTGAGTGGCACTCTCACTGTGGGAGCACACTGACCACCAGGGGGCAGCTCCTATGTTGAGCATCTGCCCCCTGGAGGTCAGTGTGCATCATAGCGACCGGTCGACTGGTCGTTCAGTTGTTTGGTCGTTAGGTCATTCAGTTGCTTAGGCTTTTATATATATAGATACAGAGATAGATATAGATATAGATATAGATATAGATATAGATATAGATATAGACATAGACATAGATATAGATAATATTATTTTTAAAACATTGTATAATAAAAATAATGAAAAAAAGAAACAAATAAGAAAAACAAAACCTCCACACTAATGTGCTAATAGGTGCCAAGGACGCCTCAGGACTGGGAGACAGGCCCTAGGTCACCTCCAGCGAGTCTCTGGGGCGCAGCTGGGTCTTGTGCAGTGTCCGGCTCTGATCCTTCATGGATCCAGCTGACTCTGCTCTGCCTCAGGCCCGAGATCTAGAAGAACTGGATTCCAGCCCTGGCTCTGCTGCTGGCTGTGTGATCCTGGGTGAATTCTTGCACCTCTCTGGTTGGTCTTCTCTTTCTTCACCTGCAAATTACAGACAGCACCCTGGGTCTAAGAGCATCAGACTTGATTATAAGGTTTTAGCCTTTTATGAATTGTGCTTTGTCTGTGAATCTGTTAGGGAATAATGAGAAAGTGTTTTGAACATTTCATTTCTCTTTCTTTTTAGAATTACCCTTTTTATTAGTTAACTAGAAGCCCGTTGCACAAAGATTCATGCAATAGGCCTTCCTTCCCATGGCTGCTGGCACCGGTTTTCCTCTGGCACTCGGGACCCAGGCCTTTGGTCTGGCCGCAGCGGAGAAGCCAAGCCTCTTCAGTCTTCACTCTGGATGGAGCCTTCAGTCTTCGCTCCACGCCTGTGTATGCAAATTAACTGCCATCTTTGTTGGGTTAATTTGCATAGTCACTCTGATTGGCTGGTGGGCATAGCGGAGTGACACCAATTTGCCTGTTTCTCTTTTATTAGTGTAGATAAGATATTTACCAGTTCCCATTTGTCAAATTTCAAGGCCAGCATTGAGGAAGTGAGCAGCAGGCATCAGGGGGAGATCTTTTCTGAGACCCTCAGCTCCAGAAGATGCCCCAGGGAGAGGTTGCCCAGGCCCCTGGCCAGAGCCCCAGGCTGGGGGAGGGGTCCCCAGGATGAAGCCATGCTTGATGGATCCCTGAACTCCTCACTTCCCTCTGCCTCCACTCCCTGGCTGACACCCAGAAACCACTCACAGATTTGCTGTGGTTGTTTTGTATTCTGAGATCAACATGGAATAACCATGTTTACCCCTCGTGGGACTTCAGAAACATGTCCAGGACCATCTCAGAAGACAGGAAAGCGGTTTCTCCTTTGCTTTTTGCAAAGCAGGGTGCAACTCCCTGCCCTTTCCTGGGACTCGTAGGAAGGACGCGGGGATGAAGACAGGCCCCCCTCCACATGCTCCAAACCTGTCTCCCTACCTGCTCGATCCTCCTTCTGTTTCCTCCTTCTCCTACTCCAGGGCTTTCTTCTGAAGACAAACCTCAACCTTGCAGAGTTAATGACAAAATCGATGTGTGGGAGCCTGGCTAAAGGGGGTGGCAGGCAGGACCACCTGCTGAATTTGCAGAGCCTGATGCAGGATGAAAATACAGTGTTCCTTGTTCAAAAAGCATTGAGGAAGCCGAAACCGGTTTGGCTCAGTGGATAGAGCGTCGGCCTGCGGACTGAAAGGTCCCAGGTTCGATTCTGGTCAAGGGCATGTACCTGGGTTGCGGGCATATCCCCAGTAGGAGATGTGCGGGAGGCAGCTGATCGATGTTTCTCTCTCATCGATGTTTCTAACTCTCTATCTCTCTCCCTTCCTCTCTGTAAAAAATCAATAAAATATATTTTTTTAAAAAAAAGCATTAAGGAAGTCACAACCTTGCTAGCAGAGCTCAACCTGTGTTCACTCCCTTCCGAGCCTGGGGCCTTGGGTGTGCACCCTCTAGTGGCGGGTCATAGGAGTTGTCAGCCTGAGGAGCGGACAAGGGTGGAACCGAGGGAGACCGTGTTGGTGTTTTGCATGTCCCATGGAGATGCGTGTTTTTGCAGCTAAGCAACACCAAGGGGAGGTGCTGCACCTGTCCAAACCCCTGCTCATCCACGCTCACCCCATGGAGGAGGCAGGCACATATTGACGTAAAAATAAAAGGGTCTTTCCAATTGAGAGGCAAAGGCATTGACTCGAGATCAATAAGAAGAGCTATTTGGAGAGCAGTGATTCAGGCAGAAGCCAAATAGTGTTCCGACGAGGAGGCAAAGGCCAGGGGTATTGATGAGAAAGGGGAGGGGGACTGTTACATCCATAGAAGGCAGGCCTTGCCGTTGGTGCAGATAAGCTAATATAGTGACGCTAATTCTAAGCGACGTTTTTAATTTTCGGTGTTGTCGTCACCGGTCCAGGAGTCATCACATCTGCTTTCTTGTTATCTTTGCAAACAGTTCTTCGGGGCACAATGTTTAGCCCAACCACAGGTTACTCTGCCCAGAGGAATGGGCCTCAGACGTGCCACGCAGTTCCTCTGGCAGGGCAGCCCCTGCTCCATTTTAAAGTGGCTCTGCTTACATGATCGTTCACACACCGGGGAGGCGCCCGGCCCCAGCTCCTCACGGGAAGTTAGCATGGGGCCTGGCCACGGGGAGCAGTCAAAATCCAACGGATGAGGTTTCTATGGAGTCGCAAGCCTTTCCTGCTTGGTCTCGATGTGATAAACGTTGTAGAAAACACGGTAAAAGGGGATGTTTGTCTCTCACAGGCAGCACTGAGGTGGGGGGCGAGGAGGCAGAGGGTCCAGGTGTTCCACGAAGTGAAGCCCGGTCCTGGCGAAGCTGCAGAGTGAGCCTCGTCGCCGACCACCGCCAGCTGCGCTCACTCCCCTCTCCCTCCATCCTCAGGGGCATCCGGAGCTGGGAGGAAAGTGGTGTCAACGCACGTCACTAAACCGAGACTGGGTAACTCACTGAAGGTCAACGGGTACTAAACGATGTGTCAGGAGATGTTTGCCCGACGTTTGGAGCCTCACGAGGAGACAGTCTCCCAACCCGCAGGCGTGGCTCCTGAGGACGAGGCGCTGGAGCTCAGGGAAGGACCACCCGGGACACCTCTGCGCCTCCTGAGACCAGGAGCTGGAACGTCCTTTCCAGGGTAAAGATAACAGGTTAGTAAAACTCAGCAAGGCTTCCTGATAAGTGAGCACCTAGGGTGTCTTTCACTGAGCTATTTCTTTCTTCACACAAAGGGGGGTTTGACAGATCTGGTGGCAACAAATAGGATTTTGTGTGAAATTCTTAGAACTTGGGGACTGTTTCCTTTTGTACCCAAAGAAAAGACAGCGACAAATAGAATTTCTGCCTTGCTTGTTGCCCCAAGCGTGACTCACAGAAACCAGCCATCAGATGAGGCAGAAGCGGGAATGCTGTGTTCTGCCTGATGTGATCTGAGCATTCTGATGGTCATGAGGAGGTGAATCCAGGGGCTGACGGTGCGCCTGGGGCTTCCCCGGAGGCGGGAGGCTCAAGTTTACTCAAAACCTGCGGTGGAGCTGAGGGAGGCCCTGGAGGCCTGCACTTGGCAGTTTTCTCCGGCTCTTCCTCCCACCCACGGCCCCATCCGATGGTGTCTCCCCTACATCTTTAGAACCTCTGCTGAAAAGACAGATTCAGTGAGGGTCTGTATCTTCCTGTTACCCCCAATGTTAGTGCCCATCCCAGAGAGGGGGTGCCCCAGAAAGCAGCCCCCAACCCTGAGCCTGGCCTTGCCCAGAGCAGGGCAAAGACCTCACTGTGCAGAGCTGTGGGCACCGAAGGGCCAGGCCGTTTCACCTGCAGTCGGTAGTTAGCTGCTTTGGACACAATGAGTATTGTGCACAGAAAGTGGGTAAAACCACGCATGCTCAGGCTCAGCATCTGAAGTGCGTTCCCCCAGCCTCGGCACGTCTGGCTGGAAGACGAATGATTCCTTTGGGCCAGGCATGGTTTTCCCGGCTGCGGATCCGGAGAGTGAGGTCATCGGTGAGCTGCTTACTGGACTCAGGACCTGGGGTCTGGGTGTCTGACCTGCATCTGCTCCCGACTCATCACCCTCCGGCCGGGTGACCTTAGTTGCACTTAGCTTATCCAGCCTGCATTTCTCCTCTGTACCTGGCCACAGCGACAGCCGGTCTCCAGCGGCCAGTTCTCAGCCACATCTGGCGTGGTGGTTGGCTTTCTCCTGGTCGCTCAGGGTGGAGCCTGGCCTCACTCACAGCTCTGCACAAGGACCACCTACGACAGGACACCCTGGAGACACCAGCAACCCAGTGGGCATGTGCCTTTTGTTCTGGTCTTTATTGAATGGGGTGTTTGACAGATCTGCTGGCCTCATATTAACTGGTGGCAAACTGATGGTGATGCAAATGACCCTATCTGGTGGCAACAAATAGGATTTTGTCCTGCAGAGCTGGTAGTGGTTTATCAACCGCAGACCACCAGCAGGGACTGTGTAGTGCACTGGGGAGCCCTGTGCAATGTGGCCACGCGCCTTCTATCAGACACTGTAGTCTTTCATTGTTTCTATGGTTTGGGAACCAGCTTGACCATCCTGCTGGCTTCCTTATGATTGAGATCAATAAATCGTTGACAGCCCTAGCTGGTTTGGCTCAGTGTATAGAGTGCTGGCCTGTGGACTGAAGGGTCCCGAGTTCAATTACAGTCAAGGGTACATGCCTGGGTTGCAGGCTTGATCCCCAGTAGGGGGCATGCAGGAGGCAGCCGATCGATAATTCTCATCATTGATGTTTCTCTCTCTCTCTCTCTCTCTGTCTCTCTCTCTCTCTCTCTCCCTTCCTCTCTGAAATCAATAAAAAATATATTAAAAAAATAAATTGTTGACAGATGCTGACTCTGCACAAGACTCATCCTTTGACTTTTTAAAATTCTGCTTCAGTGCCCAGCCAGTGTGGCTCAGTGGTTGGGCATTGTCCCACATGTGGCTGTCTGCACCACGATTTCAGGAGATATTCAGGAATCAGAGGCCCTAGGGTCATCCTCCTACCCCTGTCCTCTAACCTCCTCGCCCCTGAAGAGAAGAAGAATAGAGTGTAGGTCAGGGTGATGAGAAGGAAAAAGGCCCTGTGGGCATGTGTAGGGCAGGACAAGGGGTTCCCTGTGAGAAGCCAGGGCACTGTCTTGCATTTATGCTGCCAGGTGAGTCCTGGTAGGAACTAAAGGCAGCCTGAGTTTATCTGGGTATCTCCAGCACCTAACACAGACCTGGCAGACTAAGCACTAAGACCTGGCATAGAAGGATAGCTAGGTCAATGGATGAGTGGATAGATGGGTAAGTGGATGAATGGATAGATGTATGTATGTATGAATGGGTGAATGGATATATGGATGAATGGATATATGGATGTATAAATGGATATACGGATGGTTGAGCGAATGGATAGATGGATGGGATGAGGATAAATGGGTGGATAGATGAGTGGACAGATGGATGAGTGGGTGTATGGATGAATGAATGGATGGATGGATAACCTTTATTTCTGTGGCTTGAAATTTGAATTCAATGTTTCCCAGGGTCCTTGCCAGTTCTACTTGTCTGGGGTTCCCTCACTTTGGAGGCAAGATGCTCAGTGGGGAGAGTGTGAAGCTGGGAGTGAAAGTGTGTGAGTAACCTGCAGGGAGCTGAGATGAGAAAGGGACGAGGGGGCGGTGGGCAAGGGGTAGCAATCTCAAGGTGAACAGAGAGAAGAGGTTGAGAGGAGACAGAGAAACTGGGTGAAGTAAACTGAGTCTGGCCTCTTTGAAGGGTTACCCAATTGCAGACCAATTACTTCTAATAACACCTTGGAGCTCGGTGCCTTTCCTCTGGGAGCTCAAAGCCTTTTACTGACACCACAAAGCTGGGGACATTCCATTGCGGGAGATGCTATTATCATCGCTGTTTAATAGGCAAGGCAATGAGACTGAGAAACGGGGGCGGGGGGGGGGGCGGGGGGGGGAGTGGGGTGGAGGCGGGGAACTTGCCCAAGGTCACAGGCTGCTCCTGAGGGACTAAGGGAAGGTTCCCTCTGTTAGCGTGTGCCTCCCGGGCGGGCGAGGTGAGTGGCATGGCCTGCCTCACTCCCGCTCCCGAGAGCACTCATAGAATTAGTAAGTCACCGGTTCTCACAGCGCACTGGGCTCAAAGCTGTTTTTCAGGTGGAGGACGCCCTGGCTGGAGGGGTGGCGGCAGGTGACTCCTCCTAAGTCAGTCAGTGTGTCAGGGCCGGGGCTGAGACAGGTACATTTCAGGACTCGGAGGCCAGGGTTTGTCTGTGGGAGGAAGGAAACACACGAGGCACTGAGGACCCGCAGGCCCACGGCCCATCCTCTCTCTGCGTCACTGCTCGGGGCTTCAAGCCACCTTGCTCCTCTCAGTCTCAGCTCCTATCCCCGCTCCCTCTGCTGTGGGGGGCTCATCCTCTCAGCCTGCTCTTCCCCGCCCTCCCTGCCCCTAATGCTTCACCAGGCGCCAGGCACGGGCTGAGGGGTCTGCCAGTCAGGTGGTGGTGGCATTCCTCAGGCTGAGTCAGAGGTAAACTTGCAAATAAAACCGCTCCCGCCCTCAAAAAGCCCCACCATCCCCAGCACAGCAGCCAAGAATGTACCTGAAAGGGCATGATTTCTTGGCTTCCTAGCTCCAGAAGTACCCTTTGTACCTTTATTAAAATGAGAAAAATGCGGCGCATTCCTGAGCTGCTGTGGCCTCCGGGGAAGTCCTGTGGAGACTGGCAGAGGCAGGCTGCTAATCACCTGGCCTCAGGCTCCAGTCCTCCTCCAGCGGTTCCCAGGCTTTGGAGCAGGGAGGGGGCAGCGGCGGGGGGGGGGGGGGGGTAGAGGGGGTGCTCCCTACCTTGAATGCAGGGCTATTGAGAAACAGTCTGAGGAGCAAGAGAATGAAGGTGGAGGTGGCAACTCAGCACTTGTGCCATGCTTGTGACACTCCTGTACCCATGGCTACAGATGACACCCGTCAAACATGCTTGGGCTGCTTCCTCAGTAGACCACAGGCTCCATGGTGGCAGGACTCAGGCCTTGAACACCTGTATAGCTCCAGGGACAAGCACAGCTCCTGGTACATTAGCAGGTGCTCAGCACTTTCTATGAGAGGGGTGAATGGATGGATAGTGGACAAGTGAATGGATGGTGGCGGATGAATGCATACATGGAAGATGGATGGTGAATAAATGGATGGAGAGATGATGGGTAAATGTTGGATGATGGATAATGCATGGTGAATGATAATCGGATAATGGATGGATAACGGGTGGATGAGGAATGGATAGAAATAGATGACGGATGGATGAACAAAGAAGATTCTGGGACATAAAGAAGGGATTGGGATTCTGCCAAAAGCCCCGTTGCAGCAGATCATTCAGCAACATGCTTACAAGAGCCAGGCTTAAATATGGGGTGTATAGGAAGGCACCCCCTGTGTCCTACATAAGCAGCCCCCCAGAGACTCTTGGGCCAACCCTCTACTTCAGGAGCCGTGAGGCTTGGACGAACAGGTGGCAGAGCAGGGGAGAGGGATGAAGGAGGGGGCGGGGAAGGCCGAGAACTGGGGCAGCATGGCGTTCCTCTCCTCTGGCCTCCCCCCTGCTCCCCTCTGCCCCCGAAATCAGGCCAGCTGGCCCCAGCCGGGTTGGCGGTCCTTGTGAGAACCTAACCTGGGGGCTGGCTCTGCCCTGACGACAGGGCCCCAATTACACCTGTCCGCTCCCTGGCACCTTTCATCTGGCTGAATCACAGAGCAGGCCGTGATTACATCCCTGTCTTAGAAGGGACATAAACTGGGGTGTCCAGAATGTGCCTCTCAAGCTGTGGCATGACTTTACAAGCTGCCAGGGGAGTTGGGGAGCTGGGGAGAGGGCCCTAATTGCATGTTGCTGCCGAGCCCCCTCCCGGTGTGGGGTGCCTGGGAGCAGGAGAGGGCTGAGAGGCAAAGGAGGAACCTGGTCAGTGCTGTCTGGCTGGGCCTGGTGACCTCCAACCTCCAGGCTGAGCTCCTTCCTGGGAGAGTCTGACACTCACACCCACCCCTCTTCTCCCTTCCTCCCCACCTGGCCTGAAAGCGCACCTCCTTTCCAGGCAGAGATGAATGAGGGTGAACCCCAGGACCCTCATCTGCAGGCCCCTGGGCGTGCGCAGAGCTGGGACCCATAGAAACCTGGAGGGGGGGAGGCGAGCAGAATGCAACCCATGTCAGCCTGTCTGGTAAATTGCCTGAAGAGATTGCACAAGGAAGTCGCCTGAATTTCTAGGGCTCTAGTCATTTCTTGTGACCTATTTGCATTCTAAATAGGAATTCATATTTGCACCTAATTTTGATTGGATAATTTTTGTATTCTTTGCCTTAAAGAGGGCCCATAAATCACATACAAAATTATATAAGACCTGGCTGGCACCTGATTTCAGGTCCATTAACATTCCAACAGCACACCATTGCCAGCGGGAGGGGAGACCCACCCAGACGACCGGCATCCCTTCAACCACACAGAAGCACTGGGACCGTGCAGGTCGCTGTCCTCCTCTGCCGGGCTCCTCCAGGCCCCGAGTGTGTGGCCACTTGCAGTCTGAGCCTCCTCGGCCCTGGCCCCGGCCCTGACCCCGGCCAGCTCTGCACCTGTGGGGCCTCTCTGGCCCTCCCGCCACGTGGGGAGCCGAAGCTCCCTGGCAGCTCAGAAATGCTTTTCTGATGACACAGAAAATAGGGCTCCCTGCCACGCCACCCCAATCCAGCAGCTCAGCTGCTCCTATGGGCACCTCCCACAGGCCAGGCGCCCGTGTGCACTGTCCGTGCATGAGCGTGTCCATCGCTCTTGTCCATGGACATTTGGGGTTGCATTGTGCAAGAGCTATGTCCATGCCTTACCCTCCAAACCAGCGGATGGGACCTAATTGAGAAACAGGGCCTTTGCAGATGTAATTGAGGGAAGATGAGGTCAGACTGCATGAGTTGAGCCTGAAATCCAATGTGACTGGGGCCCTCATAGAAAGAGGGAAACTTGGGCACAGAGACGCACAGGGGGACTGCCACCTGAAGAGGGGGCAGAGACTGGAGTGATGTCTCGACAAGCCAAGGAACGCCGAGAGCGGCTGGCAGCCACCAGAAGCTGGGACAGGGACAAGGAGCGGTCGGAAGGAACCAGCCCTGCCCACACCCTGAGTTCTGACTTCTGGTCTCCAGGCTGTGAGAGAATCAGTGTCTGTCCCTCTACGCCACCCGCCTGAGGTGCGCTGCTACACAGCAGCCCTAGGAATTGAACTCCTTTTTTGGGGGAAGGAGGGGTCTATAAATGAGAAACAAAACTCTAGCTTTGAAGGGAAACCATTGGGACCATCAACAGTGCACATGTGGCTGCGGATCCATCATTTGAGTCTCAAACTGTGGTTGTAGCGATGCGCGTCACGCTTGGTGCTGACGATGGCGCAACAGTTTTAATTCCCCAGGAGAGTTGGCTAAGACGCTGTCCATACAGCCTGCAGGCCTGCGTGCTTTGGCTCCTGCAGGAAGCCCGGGTGATGGGAACTTCTTGTTTTTTTCCTTTGTAGTCAGGGCTGCCTGGATTGCTCATCACTTCTTAGATGGCCCGAGAGGGGGGGCAGACACGCTGCCTCACGCAGGTCTCCAGGTCCTGTGAGGAGCCGCGTGAGTCACTCGAGGGCTTTCGCGGGTGAATGCGTGGTGAGCGGCTTCTCAGGAAGATTAGCCGGTGGCACGGCTGTGCCTGCCAGGCTGGGCCCTGCAGACCCGACTCCCGGGGACGGGGCACGTGGTCGGGCGGCAGCCTGACCCAGAACTCCGAAGGCCACCTTCCACCACGTCCACGCCTGTGGGGCCGTTTCTCCGTTTTGTGGTTTCCTTTCATCATTATATCCTGCACACACTGTACAATAGAGGTCTCCCATAGGCGTGGGTATTTATCAGTATCTATATGCCTGTCTTTGTTCCTCTCCACCTCTCTCTCTCTCTCTCTCTCTCTCTCTCTCTCTCTCTCTATATATATATATATATATATATATATATATATACATACACACAGGATATATAGGCATATTATATAGTGCATCTACTATAGATACGGTATAATAAGTGAAACTAAACCAGTGGTTTTTAGGTTCTTCAAGCTGGAGGACTTCATTGGGAACTATGATTTACATAGAAGAACATGCACAAAACAGAAAAGCACAACCCCATGAAATCCATGAAGTAGAGTGACCCCTCAGTAAGCTCCCCCAGCCTCCTGTGAGAATTCATCGCATTGTCTTAAGGAAAAGAAAGCATGCTGGGAGAAAAGGACTGTGCTTAGGTGCTAAGCACCGGGATTCTAGTGCTTTCTGTAGTTTGTAGCAAGCAGCCTGTGGTCTCAAGGTCCATAAAGGACCAGTCATTTTTGGGTGGATTCTTTTCTTAAAAAAATTGATTAGTTTTGATAGAGAGAGAGAGAGAGAGGAAGTTGTTGTTCTACTTTGAGAGAAATGGAACCCCTGGGGTCTACACTTGGTCTCTCAGAACCCTGGTCTGTGTGGGAGAAAGGGCGCGTCAATTCTGCCACCTTTATGGGCGGCCGTTTGCTCCATTTCTCTCGAAGTTAAACATGTTCGTACTCGCTGCCTGGACAGTCCCCTCCCTGGAGTCTGTTCTACAGAAATGCTACCCAAGCTCTTCGAGGTGAATGGACAGGACGCTCATTGCAGTGCTGACTGTAGGCACACAGCCCTGCAAATCCAGCCGACCCTTGGACAAGGCGGGGGTTAGCGGGAAAATCCGAGTATAACTTTTGATTCCCCCCAAAACTTAAATTGTCCCCCAGTATCTGTGGGGGATTGGCTCCAGGACCCCTGCGGATACCAAAATCCACGGGTGCTCGAGGCCCTAATACAAAATGGCACAGAACAATGCATTCAGTCTGCCCACCCCGCCCACTGACTCCCAACTGCGGATTAAAAAGACTGTTTTCTATCTGTGGTTAGTTGCATCCTCGGCACCCAGGAATACGGAGGACTGGCTGTAAATTGACTGGAAAAACTCCGTGTGCCAATGAACCCACGCAGTGCAAACCCGTGTGGCTCAAGGACCAACTGTAGTCTCCCTGCCTCCTGGTCAGAGAACATATCAGCAGACCGTGGCATGTGCGTTCAGTAGACTTCCTGCAGCCATGAAAAGCCCTGAGGAGGCTGTCCATGGAACACGGCTTGGCGGGAAAGCCAGTTTCCAGGCACATCGCGGAGCCCACCGCTTTGTTAGGAAGAGCGCCAGACCGCGTGCTGTGTGCACTGGGCCCATCAGAGAGCGCACGCGGCAGCTGTGTTAACATTGCCCTTGGAAGGTCAGATGGTGGGTGAAAGAACCTTTACTTTTGTGATTAAAAATTAATAGTAGTAAATTCTAAAGGAAGAAACAAAGAGATTTTTAAAAAACTCATAGATGAATATAACACCAAGAGTGAACCCAAAAGTGAACCATGGACTTAGTTAATAATAATGTACTATTAACATGTAAATAATGCAAAATTCGGTCCACCATTTGTAACACCAACGAAATTGCTACTAGCAGGGGAGTTGTGTGTGGGGGGGGGGCGGGGGGCTGTATATGGGCACTCTGTAGCTGCACAATTTTTCTGTAAACCTAAAACTGTTCCAAACATTTATTTTTTTATATATAAAAAAGAGAAATAAAATGATTCATGGATACCTGAGTCATGGACCAATAACAGGGAGCCCAGTAACATTGGTCAATGGTATTGCAGAGTAGGGACTGGCAGATTTTATTCTGTAAAGGGCCAGACAGTTAATGGCTTGGGCTTTGAAGGCCATACAGTCTCTCTCACAACTACTCAAATTTGCAGTTGTCGTACAAAAGGGGCCATGGGCCATGTGTCCGTGGGTGAGTGGGCTGTGTTCCAATAAAACTTGATTCACATAAATGGGCAGTGGGCGGAGCTGCAGTCTGCGGCAGGTGCATGAAGGGGTTTGGGTGAGTTTCACATCAGTTTGACGAGAATGCTGAGGAGCGCCCAACACCTCGGCGAGGCTGGCAGACCCAGGAAACCGTGCAGTTCTCCTCCTGAAATTGCACATGGCTTTTACCGGAGTCGAAGGCGAAATAGATTTTAAAAGTTGACTTTGTTTAAGCTCAATTTGATCCCAAAGAGCAGAGGGCCAGCATTAGCAGAGGATGTGGAGAGAGCAAATGCTGGTAATTTAGCTGAAAGAGCTTCTTAAAAAACCAGCTGCCCTGCATCCTCAGGCAGCAGGCACAGTGGCTATCTATGGGGATCGCTCCTTCTGCAAACGTAGCTGGTGATTTCCAGGCCCCGATCCAGCCCTGGCCGGCCAATGCTCTTCATTTGAGGACCTTGGAAGTGATGCTGTAAAGCTCAATAAAAAAACGCAATCATTCAAGTATGTGATTGTCTAACTGCTATGCTCTACACCTGAGACTAATCTATAATAATAAAAAGCGTGATATGCTAATTAGACCAGACATCCTTCTGGATGTCCTTCCTTCCAGACAAAGCCCTGGCGGGTGGGGGCCAAGGCAGAGGTGGCTGCTGAGGCAGCGGGAGCCAAGGCCCTTGCATGAATTTCGTGCATCGCGCCTCTAGTCCTGTATAATAAAAGGCTAATATGCAAATCGACTGAATGGCGGAACAACCAGTCGCTATGATGCGAACTGACCACCAGGGGGCAGACACTCAATGCAGGAGCTGGGCTCATGGCTGGTGAGTGCAGTGGAGGCGGCGGGAGCCTCTTCCACCTCCGAGGCAGCACTAAGAATGTCTGACTGCTGGTTTAGGCCTGCTCCCCGCGGTCTCCTGGACTGCGAGAGGGTGCAGGCTGGGCTGAGGGACTCCCTGAGTGCACGAATTTTGTGCACTGGGCCTCTCGTACAAAATAATATTGAAAGTAAACTATAATTGAGAAAACATTTTTTTTTAATTTTAAAAGTTTTCATTTTATAAGAAAGATTAAAAAGAGAAATTATAGAAAATACTTTCTGCAAATAGGAAGGTCGTGGGGGAAGGGGAGAAAGGAGAAGCTGTAAGTGTTAGAGCCTCAGCGTTGCCACGCTGCCCAGGGCCATGATGCTGAACCTGTGAACCTGTCCTCTCGCTGGAAGGGACAGAGGATGAAGGTCCCAGTTGGACTGTGACATCACAGGGCAGGCCTGAGCTCCGTGAGCTCAGTTCAGTGTCTTGCGTGATCCTCGCAGCAACCCTGTGAATTAGAAATCATTATGTCCGTTGTGCAGATGACAAATATGAGGCTTTGAGAAAATGCGTAACTTTTTTCATGAAAGTATAGCTTTAAAATCACTAAAGCTTGGAGCTGACCTGAATCCACAGTGGGTCTGCCTGGTCACTGCGGCCCCCCCACTCCCCCCCTCCCCCGCCCCCCCGAATGCAAGGCCCTTGAAGTTGTGTCCCACGTCACATTAGATTGCTCTCGGGAGTGTGTGTTTGCGATTTTGTGAGGCTCTGGCTGAGGAACATTGGTCAATGGTATTTCCAGGTGCTATTCTGGGCTGGGGGCTTGGCCAGAGTCCCCAAAGTGACATGAGGAAAGTCTATCGTCTCTGTCTCCTTCCTCTTCAGGTTGTCCTCGAACCCCTGGGCTCTGGGCTCCGCCTGTGTGTGCATGTGTGTTACTCCAGCTGTGACATACATGTGCGTGTCACCACCTCAGGGGCAGGCCTGAGTCAGAATCTGCTGAGAGACAGCGGCGGGAGCTGCCCACACCCGCGGAGCTATGAGGAAGAGCAGAGGGAGTTTCCACGGCCTGACTCAGCCCGACGTGGAGGGAAGGGCCGCTTGGGAATGAGCTTTGGTGAACGAGCTGATGGTGGAAGGGGCAGGAGGGGAGCACTGGGAGAGGGTTGGAGACACAGGAGGCTCAGCTCATCGTCACCAGTGTCATCACCTTCTTTGACTGCATCTCTCTTGGGTAGCCACACACTGAGAGCGTTGGACCCAGGGCCACACGGCCCACGCCAATGAAGCCAGAGCGATCGCAGCCCCTGACATGGAACGGGCACATGGAGGGTGGGGCGCTGGGCACGTGTCTGCTGCACAGAGTGAGCATGTGCGGGATTGTATGTCTCTTGTCTCTCTGCCACCAGAGAGGCACCGGCTTGCATAGTGTCCCCCCAGAATTCATGTCCACACAGAAGCTCAGCATGTGGTGTCTTTGCCGATGTCATTAGTTAACTTAGAACGAGGTCATATCATGTTAGGATGGGCCCTAGATCCAATACAACCGGTGTCCTTACCAAAGAGGAGACACAGACACACATGGAAAGAAGACAGCATGTGACAACAGAGGCGGAGTGAGAGTTGGAGGAAGGCGCCTCCATGTGGAGTTCCAGAAACCGGAGGAGGCCAGGGAAGGTCCTCCCAGAGCCTCCAGACTCTGAGCCTCCAGACTGTGAGAGTAAATGTCTGTTGTCCTGAGCCTCCTGGTTTATGGTAATTTGGGGTGGCAGCCGCGGAACACTGATTCAGCATATAACACGGACTCCTCTGAGAGTGTGGGCCACACTTGTTACCGACGAATTAAGTGTGTGGGTCCCATTTTCCTGCCCTCTGACTTCTTTACAACTGGCCAAGTGACCGAGTTAGGGGAGAGGACAGGGAAGTGATGATGATAATCCTATCTAATAAAAAACAAAAAGGGTAATTGACTGTACCTTCGTTACACTTCCCATTGGCTAATCAGGACGATATGCAAATAACCACCAACCAAGATGGCGGCCGGCAGCCACACAGCTGAAGCGAGCAGGAGGCTTGCTTGCTCCAGTGATGGAGGAAGCCAAGGTTCCCCGCCTGCCGTGGCCCGGCTCGGAGCTCCGAAAGCAACAAAGTTTCAATTATAGAAGCTAAACAAACCCCAGATACCTGCTTTCAGCAGGCGGTGGCCTCAGAGCTGGAGCAAGCAAGAGCCAGTTCTCAGCTCCAGTGACAGCAACAAAGTTTCAATTATAGAAGGTAAATAAATCCCAGAATAAAAAAAGAAAGAAAAAAAGGAGAAGTTGTGAGCTTCAGTCGCCAGCCAGCCTGAAAACGGCCCTCAGCCCCTCACCCAGACTAGCCAGGCACCCCAGTGGGGACCCCCACCCTGAAGGGGGTGTGACCAGCTGCAAACAGCCATCAGCCCCTCACCCAGACTGGCCAGGCACCCCAGCGGGACCACCACCCTGATCCAGGACACCATTCAGGGCAAACCAGCCGGTCCCCACCCGTGCACCAGGCCTCTATCCTATATAGTAAAAGGGTAATATGCAAACTGACCCTAACAGCAGAAAGACTGGGAATGACTGGTCACTATGACGCACACTGACCACCAGGGGGCAGATGCTCAATGCAGGAGCTGCCCTCTGGTGGTCAGTGCGCTCCCACATGGGGGAGCTCTGCTCAGCCACAAGCCAGGCTGCCAGCTGCCAGTACAGCGGTGGTGGTGGGAGCCTCTCCTGCCTCCTCAGCAGCACAAGGGTTGTCAGACTGCAACTTAGGTCTGCTCCCCGCTGGCAAGTGGACATCCCCGAGGGCTGCCGGGCTGCCAGAGGGATGTCTGATTGCCAGCTTAGGCCCAATTCCCCGGGGAGCAGGCCTAAGCCAGCAGGTGGTCATCCCCTGAGAGGTCCCAGACTGTGAGAGGGCACAGGCCAGGCTGAGGGTCCCCCTTCCCCTAGTAGTAGTAGTAACAATAATAATAATAATGATGATGATAATGGTCTCAGCCCTCCTGGCCCTACTATAAAAGGAAGAGTCTAGACCACAGTTCGTCTTCACTGCCGTGTGGGAAAGAGCTTGCTCAGACCAGCTGTACTGTTCAGAGAGTGTCCTCGTGTGCTGGTGGGAAATGGGCCTCAGCCCTGGGCAGCTTCCCAGGTGATGTGTCTGGGCTGTGGGTTTCTAAGAATGCCCTCAACAGCCCATGGGGCAGCAGCTGTGGGGAGAGTGCAGTGGGGAGAGAGAGGCAGGATGGTGTGACGCTAAGGCTTGGTGTTCAGATGAGACCTGGGTTCAAATCCCACCACCGCCAGTCAGCATCTCTTGTACCTCAAAAATAAACATAGCTGCCTTATCTGCTGCCAGGCTTACGGAGGATCTAAGTGAAACCCCTGGCACCTAATAGAGCCTTTTAAAAATATATATATATTTTTTATTGATTTCAGAGAGAAAGGGACGTTTCTCTCTCCTTAGAACAGCGGTTCTCAACCTGTGGGTCGGACCCCTTTGGCGGTCGAACGACCCTTTCATAGGGGTCGCCTAAGACCATCCTGCATATCAGATATTTACATTACGATTCATAACAGTAGCAATATTACAGTTATGAAGTAGCAACGAAAATAATTTTATGGCTGGGTCACAGCATGAGAAACTGTATTTAAAGGGCCAGAAGGTTGAGAACCACTGCCTTAGAGAGAGAGAGAGAAACATCAATGATGAGAGAGAATCATTGACTGCCTCCTGCACACCCCACACTGGGGATTGAGTCCACAACCTGGGCATATGCCCTGACCAGGAATCGAACTGTGACCTGCTGGCTCATAGGTCAACGTTCAACCACTGAGCAACATAGGCCCAGCCTAATATAGTCTTAACAAAAGATAGTTTTCAAAAGATTCCTCATGAGGCAACAGTGCATTGAATGGGCGGGAACGATTAAATCCTCCTGTAATGTAATGAGTCAGGTCCCTCTTGCTTTTTGCCCATGACCCCAAACCACGCACAGGTCCCGGGAAGGGGTAGACAGAGACGGGACCTTGGGGATAAGGAGACGTGCTCCTCTCCCTTCCTGAGCAGAACCGATGGCTACTGTTCCAGCACCAGGGGAAAATCCGCCCTCTCTTCTCCTCTGGGGAAACATGGGGAAGGTGGAGGAGGACGGATTCTGCCTCGGAAGACGGTCACCACCATTTTACTCGTGCCCTGTCCTCTTTAGCGCCGTACCCACTGGTTTCCCATCACAGCACGTGCCACTCCGGCATTCACCCCCTGTTTATGGGCTTATTGTCTGACCCTCCAAGTAGAACATCCACCCACAGGGCAGGGCCGGCTGGTTAGCAGAGAGCTGGGATTCGAAGCTGGGTCTGCCGGACTCCAGCACCCACGCTCCTCATGTGGCTCAGGGCCTGGCTGGAGAAGCCACCTGCCCTCCCTGCCATGGACCCACCACCTACTCCTCACCCCGCCCTGTACAGACAGCTGGTGACGGAGCAGGGAATACCTACTACCCCACCCTCACGCACAGAGGGCAGGTCTTGTGGGTTTTCAGTGTCCCTGTTCATAAGCATGCTTGTTCATTTCATGGTTCTGTGCTCCACCTTAGACAAGGAGAAAGTGGTTTTGTCGGTGTGCATCAGCTTCCTTCCGCCGCTATAACAAGCTAGCACAAACTTAGCGGCCTGAGCAACATATAAGTATCACCTTACACGACTGGAGGTCACAGCTGCCGTGGGTCTGCCTGGGTTAAGGTCAAGGTGTCTGCAAGGTTGTTGCCTCCTGGAGGCTCTAAGACAAAGCTGGCTTCCTTGTGTTTTTCAGCCCCCAGGGGCTGCCCACATGCCTTGGCTCCTGGCCCCATGCCCCACCTTCACACCAGAGACATTGGATCAGGTGACACACTTTTTTTAAGGACGCTGTGGTTACATTGGAGCCACTGGAATAATCCAGGATCTTCTCCCCGTGGCAATGTCAACTAGCTACCTTAGCTCTGTCTGCAACCTGAAATCCCAATGACCATGTAAAGTCACGTATTCACAGGTTACAGGGACCAGGATGTGCGCATCTTTGGGGATCATTACAGGGTTCCTGGAGGACTGGACCAAGCCAGGCTGTTCCCACTCAGGATCTCAGTGGTTCTCTGCCAGGACAGCTTCTCCCTCCTCTACGTGGCTCTTCCTATCCAAGGGCCCATCCCAGGTGGGCTCCCCACTGCATCACTTTCCCTGGATTGCACGCTCTGGAGGCAGCAACCCGCCCAGCCTGAGCAGGCCATCCCGGTCAGCAAAACCGACAACAATGTATGCGGCACATCCTAACTTTCCAAATACCACCTGTCGCTTCGTCTCAGGTCTCTTAGGACGCCTCCCAGCACCTGTCGGGGAGCGCAGCAGCTTGCCATCCCGCCCTGCCCGCCCCCCAGCTGGCGTGTTCTGCTCTCCCTCAGCCTCCATCACGGGTGCTGTATCTTCTCACCTGTCTCCCCTCCTATTATTATTGATGGGATGAGAGCCGAGAAATATATATGTTAAATAAAATAACAAAAATTTGTTTTAATTTTACCAAGTAAATGGTTTTGCTATTATAAGACAGTACTATTCCTATTCCTTATCTCTCTCAAGATCTTACATGTAATTTCACAATTAAATCATTCCCCTTTAATTCTTTTTTTTCCCCATTGCCAACATTTCCTCACAGGACCAAAGGTGTTATCTGCATTTACCCTGAGATCAGTTGTCTATTGCCTCAGTAAGAACAAGAGGAGGGTCAGCAAGGGGACGGGAGGTGTACTGCCTGGCTGCGCCCTCTGCAGGGCTCTCGGGGTATTAGCCCCTGTACCACCCCACTGCCGCATCTGTGGACTGATAGGCTTCCCATAACCTTCACTTCTGTTTTCTGGGGTAGCACCATTCAGGCTGCTATACCTGTTTGCATAGCAACTTTCTGGAATACCCAGGTGCAGTTTTTCAAAGCTCATTTAAAAAACCAGTGTAATGCAAAGTTCTATTCCTATTCTTTTGGAAGTGGTACACCTCCTTTTCTAAGTTTTTTTTATTCTTTTGTATTAAAAACAATATATTGTGTACATGTCAAGCAGTCTGTCTATTCCTATTCCTTTCTCTCTCAGGATCTTACATGTAATTTCACAATTAAATCTTTCCCTTTTACTTCCTTTTTTTCCATTGCCAACATTGGAAAAATGTGGGGTTTTTTGGTGTCTTTGGCAGACCTTAGCGCTTGGCTAATATAATTTTCATTCCCCTCCTTCCACATCCTATGTGATCAGGGAAATGCAAATCAAACAACCATGAGATAGCACTGGACGCCTATTAAAATGGCCAAAGTCTAAAACACTGACACCACCAAACGCTGGCGGAGATGTCGAGCAAAAGGACCCTCAGTCCCTGCTGGTGGGATGCACAGCGGTACGGCCGCTGTGGAGGAAAGTTTGGCCGTTCCTTACAAAACGGAACAGTTTCTTACAATACGTTCCAGCAAGTACGCTCCTTGGTATCTGCCCAACAGAGCTGAAGACTTATGTCCACATGAAAAATGCACACGATGTTTTTAGCAGTTTTACTCAGAATTGCCCAAACCTGAAAGCAACCAGATGCCTTCAGTAGGTGAGTGGGGAAACCGCGGTGCATCTGGGCAATGGGATGTTATTGGGTGCTGAAAGGAAGTGGGCAGTTGAGTCATGAAATAATGCGATGGAGTCTTGCATATTATTAAGTGAAAGCAGCCAATCCGAGGAGGCTTCCAAGTATAGGGCATTCAGAGAAAGGCAAAACTATGGCAACAATAAAAAGATAAGTAGTTGCCAGAAGTTATGGGGGAGGGAGGAGTAGGCAGAGCACAGAGGCCTTTGGGGGCAGTGAAAAATTTTTTTTTAATATATTTTATTGATTTTTTTTACAGAGAGGAAGGGAGAGGGATAGAGAGCCAGAAACATCGATGAGAGAGAAACATCGATCAGCTGCCTCCTGCACACTCCCCACTGGGGATGTGCCCGCAGCCAAGGTACATGCCCTCGACCGGAATCGAACCTGGGACCCCTGAGTCCACAGGCCGACGCTCCATCCACTGAGCCAAACCGGCCAGGGCGTGAAAATTCTTTGTATGATACCACAGTGGTGGGTACACGTCATTATACATCTGTCTGAACCCATAGAATGCACGGCACCAGGAGTGAACCCTAGTGGACGCTATGGACCCCGGGGGATGACAATGTGTCAATGCAGGTTCATCCTTGTCAGAAAGGTGCCCCTCTGGTGAGTGCTGGTGATAACAGGGAGTCTCTGTGTGGGGCAGGGGGATATGGGACCTTTCTGTATCCTCCTCTCAATAATATTGGAAACCTAAAACTGCTCTGAAAAGCAAAGTCTTAAATTTTTACCTATTCATTTCAGAGAGGAAAGGAGCGGGAGAGAGAGAGAAACATCAATGATGAAAGAGAATCATTGATTGGCTGCCTCCTGCATGTCCAACACTGGGGATTGAGCCCGCAGCCCGTGCATGTGCCCTGAGCAGGAATGGAACCCTGACCTGGTTCATAGGTCAACACTCAACCACTGAGCCACACTGGCCGGGCCAAAGTCTTAAATTTAGTAATAAATTCCATTCCCAAGCATATTCTGCCACCTACCAACTACGGAGGCTAGAAAAGTCGCACTCTAAGCGCCTCCACTCTTCACACATCTTCAGGGCTCGTCATGCTTCTTCTGGGTTCTTCACATGTCTTCTGGGCTGGGCTCTGATGGACCCTTCTCCATCCCAGCACGAAGCCTGGCACCTGGGGAGTGAATGACACATGGAGGGGGAATGGAGGAATGACCAGTGGGCAAGGGCTGATGTAATAAGTGACAAGGAGAGGGACGGAGGGGGCTTCCATTCCGTGGACCCGTGGAAATGCATGAAAGCTCTCAAATCACAGGAAGCTCTCAGAGTGCCCAGGGCCAGAAGCTAGAAGGCGGTTTGCACCTGGATGTCTGAACCCTGGTCCTATGAGAGGGGCGTGTCACCCTGGTGCCTGGGGCTGGCCTCGCTGCCCCTCTACCGAGGAGGGCAGGGGCGGAGCGAGCTGGAAGGCCTGGGCTTGTCCCGAGGCCTGAGGAGCAGCGAGCTTTCCAGTTCCAGGATCCAGATCAAAGCCCCATCCAGGTCCCAGGGCTAGCGTGGCTGCAGGCGGGCGCACATTGGCGGGGAGACTTCCTGGCAGAGGGCAGGGAAGGAATGTGGGAGGCGCTGCCTTTCCAGGAGGAGGATGCGTTCTAAACCCAGCTGCATGGTGCCCTCTGCCAGGCTGAGGCCTGGCCCTGCAGAGGGCACCGGGCTGTGGGGCTGTGAGTGACATCAGGGCCTGTGGATTATGCTTTCACAGCGCCCCCTACTGTCAATTCAGCCATATGTTTTCCACCATCACACCACTGATCTTGTGATTGGGGGAGACTGGGGGGGAAGAGGGGTAGGGGGTTGTTAGATCTGTAAGACAGACCCTCCGTCCTAATGCCGGGTCCCCAGAGAGCTCGGACTGCACTCCTGCTTTGCTCACGCTCAGCTAACCTTCAGCAGCTGCAGGAAAATTAGGACTCCAGCAAAGGAAGTCAAGGCATTTAGTAAGGGCCAGTTTTGCAAAGAAATAAAATAATAAAATAAAATAAAATAAAATAAAATAAAATAAAATAAAAGGCCTCTTTTATTGCTGCGGTGCTCATGACAAGGGCAGGGAACACCCAGGAATGCGGAGCTGTGCGCGGAGAGACAAGAAGGGGGCCCCATCTCCCGGCAGGGGTGCCGCTTCCTGTCCGCACCCCGTGTGTCTGCGCTGGGAGCTGAGGCGGCCGGGAGGGCGGGGCACTGCCGGCCTAGCCTGGTGCTGGAGGTGCAGAGCTCCCTCGTCTAGAAGCTGCAGCTCAGAACCCAGGTGTGTCTGCTCCGGTTCCGGTTCCGCCAGGCCCCGGGGAACGGACTCACTGGAGTCAGGAGGGACCTCTCCCTCCGTGTTCGGACAAGTTGCTTTTGGTGCCTCTTCCCGGCGCGGCGAACCGGCAGGTCCGTTCGTAGCGCGCGTGTGGTGGAGCCTGGGCGGCCGGGCTGCACCCCTGGTCCCGAGGGCTGACGCTCGGTGCCATGGTGGGGGCCGCCACACCTCCCCCTTACACCGAGACCCTCAGACCCCTTTCCCAGGATCCAGATGTGCCTCCACTGGCCGCCAGCTCCGGACAAGAGCTTGTCCTCTTTATCCTACGGTGCTTGTACAGGGCGCAAGCATTTTACTGCGGCCCCCTGCTCTTGTATGGATTAGAGGCAATTGAGAAATCAATTGCTACACACACTGTGCAACACACACAGTGTCTCACAGGGGCCACCCACTCAGGGAGTCCTTAGGCAGGAGGCTCCCTGGGCCTCGGGCCGACATGGGTCCCGGGTGCTGTGTTGGGAAGAAAAAGCCAGGATGAAGAGGGGCCACCAGGTGCTGAAACGTATGTGAGAAAACTGCATCTGAAAGATGAGCAAGAATTTATCATTTTTTAACTCTCTTGGCCTGGAGTCTGATGTTTGCGCCTTGGTGCCCCAGGGGCACCTTCTGTGCAGGGGTGAGGCCGGCTGAGCCTCCTGCTGCCCACAAACCCTGCGGGGAAATGCCCAGCGAAGAAAGACAATTTCCAAGGCGGGATCTGCAATGCTGACTCGATCAATGAAAAATACGCAAACCAATGTAAAGAGACCTCAGAGAGGTTTCTGGTGTCCCAGCAGGACCCACCCTGGCCGGGGAATGGGCAGTCCTGGGCCTAAGTGTCTTTCCCCACCAGCCAGGAACTCTTCTTTTTTTTTTTTTAAATATGTTTTATTGATTTCTTACAGAGAGGAAGGGAGAGGGATAGAGAGTTAGAAACATCGATGAGAAACATCGATCAGCTGCCTCCTGCACACTCCCTACTGGGTATGTGTCTGCAACCAAGGTACATGCCCTTGACCGGAATCGAACCTGGGACCCTTGAGTCCGCAGGCCGATGCTCTATCCATTGAGCCAAACCGGTTAGGGCAGCGGCCAGTAACTCTTAAAACCCTAGTCCTTGAAGGGCTGGGCAGGTGCAGCTTACTCATATACAAGGGGTCATTTTTGCACATTCTTCCCCTAGAGCAGCTGTGGGCAAACTACGGCCCGTGGGCCAGATCCGACCCGTTTGAAATGAATAAAACTAAAAATAAAAAAAAAAGACCGTACCCTTTTCTGTAATGATGTTTACTTTGAATTTATATTAGTTCACACAAACACTCCATCCATGCTTTTGTTCCGGCCCTCCGGTCCAGTTTAAGAACCCATTGGGGCCCTCGAGTCAAAAAGTTTGCCCACCCCTGCCCTAGAGTCTGAACCCCTTCTGGTTATTTCTCACAGCTCCTGGCTTAGGGGTGCCCCCTTGTCTTTCCTTTTTACTTTCTATTACCCCCTCATACTGTGTTCGTGCAGCCAGTGCCTGCCCTGAACTCTTCTCAGTGCGTTCCTATTTCACCGCGGCTCTGTTTTACTTTGAAACAGGCATGAGTCCCCTTTAGGAAGTGGACTGAAGTCACCTCAGGGTCCCTGTGATCCCTCCCCACCGTCAGCAGTGGCCTCAAAAAAAAAAAAAAAAAAAAGTGAGAACAAAACCCGCCAAGCACCACCTGCATCTTCTCAGTAAATGGCCCCTGCCAACCATCTGTTCTCACCCAACAAGGCCCAGGGAGGGAGCAGAGACGTACCATGCTGCCCCCTGCTGGCCGAGAGCACAAGTCTCCCCATTTCTCTGACCTTCAGCAGCTGGAGAAGGCTGGGGGCCTGTACCTCCAACAGCTAAAGGAAATGTCTGCTATCCACAGAAGTCTCTACAACCTGTCCCAGGCCCTCTGGGAAGCCAGTGAGCTTGCCTGGCTGAACTTGTTCTGGCGAAGACGTCACCAGCGACCCTGCCTTCTGTTGGCAGGCACTTGCAGACCTGCATGTACTCAGCGCGGTGCCCGGCCAGCTGGGGTCCTGGAAAGCCTGAACCCAGCCCTTGTCCTTCAGCAGCTCACAGGACTTCATGGCCTCCCACGGAGACCTGCTACTACCGATTGAGGGAGCCGGGAGCGTCAATGAGCCAAACACATGCCTGGTCCCTCCAGGTTGTCCACCCTCCGTGGAGTGGAGTGAGTGGAAAGAGAAGAAAGATGGGGACGTTGCTTCCTGGCCGGAGTGAAGCCACCACAACTAAGGACGTGAATAGCGCCTCTCCTCGCATGGCCCCGATCTAGACCCCGTACCCAAAGTGAGGCGCCCTGGAAGCCTCGGGGAATGTGCGTCCCCCAGGCCCTACAAGCTGGAATCTTCCGTGGAGGCCTAGGAGGGCCAAGGGGAGGTCCCGCCACGGCCCCGTCTGGTGGAACAGGCCGCCCACCAAGAGCAGGAGCCATGAGTGTGATGTCGAGCTTTCTGGTAGCCACATCAAAAAAGTTAAAAAATAAAGCAAATAAAATTCATTTTAATAGTATATTTCATTCAACCCATATATCCAAAATATTATCATTTCCACATGTAATGATATGTAAACTATTCCCACGACATTTCCCTGCACTATCCTTGAAGGCCAGTGCACGTTGTCCACCTACAGCACGTCTCCATCAGGCCAGCCCATCTCAAGTGGCCCCTGTTTCCAAACAGCGGGGTCACGTGCTGAGGTGTTGGGTGCATATGAGGCTGGGGGACACTATGCAGTCTGCTATGCCGGGAGGGCACAGTCCCCATGTCTCCGTGGCAGGAAGCCAACTGCAGGCGCATTTCTGAACCCACTCCTCTGGTCAGAGGAATTCTGTGCATCGATGCCGTCGGCCAAGGGCATGGTCCCTGGGCTAAAGGATAGACTCACCTGGCTGGGCTCCAACAATTGAGGCCCTCCCAGAAGCCATCCCCCTCCAACGCAGGACCATTACATGAAGTGGGGAGTGCGGGACGCTGGGCGTAAGTCTCTTCACCTTGTCTGGCGCCTGGGTCAGGCCTGGCTCTGCTCCGGGGCCCACCCTAGGCAAATGCTGAGAGATGCAGGAAGTGACTTATGCACAAGGATGTTCACCTTGGATTTCTTTTAAATCGCAAACAGCTGGCAAAGATCTAAATGAAACGGGTTAGTTATTTGACCGCATATTATATAACCATTCAAGGACCATTTAATCTCAGAGAAAGGGTAACACTAGCTTAAAGGAAAAGTGCCCGGTGTGAACTCAGGTGGATGTCTACACACGTGGGGTCAAAAATGGAAGGACGTGCACCAGAAAGTGCGGCCTCTGCGCGCAGGATTATTTCCTCCTTCCAGATTCTTGTATTTTCCATATTGAGTCAGCTCAATAGGCATGAACTGTGTGTGCCTGTATGCATTAGGTGAGGACACAGATGCATAAACAATGAGTCATCCAACAGTGTGGGAAATGCCACACGAAGGCACCTTCCTGAAGACTGCCTGGAGGAGGCAACATACAGAGTTTTCCCAGCTTAGAGTCGGCTAAAGGGAGCGGTGGGCACAGATTGGCAGCATGGCCTCATCTGGCCGGACTAGGCTTCCCTTGGGAGAGTATTGGGAGATGGGGTGAAGAGGGCGGCTGGGCCAGGCTGCCGAGTGAGTCAGCATTTGTAATGTGGTCAAGGTCAAGGTCAAGGCTGGGTGGGAATGAGTGGGGAGGGGGGCACAGCCTGGGGTCAGTGGAGGAAGCCCTGGCCTGGCCAGCAGGGGACTATGGCAATGAGGGAAGGCACCTCCAGACTTGGGGGGAGAACCCCCCTCTGACAGCGGAGATGGCCCAGGACTGAGGAGGGCAAAGTGGGACAAGGGGCAGGCCCGCCTTGCAGCCGCCTACAGCTTGAGGAGAGCAGTGGGGCGGGGCTACTGGGGGCGGGAGGAGGGGGTCGGGGAGAGGAGAGGACAGGAGCTTGGTTTGGGTTGTGGAGCTCGAGGCGACTCCTGGACACCCCAGTGGAAATGTCCACAGACGCCAGAGAGGAAGCAGGGTCCAGGCAGGTGGGACACAGAGCCCCAGCCCCAGCCCCAGCCCCAGGGACACCCGCACTCAGGAGGCCAGGGCCTGAGAGGAGGGGACAGGGGTCCCACAAGTCCCTTCTGGCCTCTGCTTCTCACTCAGCCCTTCTCCTTGGATGTTACGTCGGGGGTCTGTTGCCCCAAGGGGTCTGATAGTCCCAAGTTAGCCCCTCCCACCCCCGCGCCGGGTTTCTCTCCAGGGCCCCCGGCCGTGCCAGAGAACACACCCGTTGCTCAGTATCTCTTTTCCCTTCCTTCTTCCCCTGTACGACCCTTTCCCCCTCTGCGTTTTCTCAAGTTCAAGGTCCCCAGTGAGTCACCATAAACCCTGTTATGCTGTCTCGTTTCAGGGACTCACACAACTTCTGTGAACTTAAAGACACAGGTGCCCTGTGCCGCCACATGGACCTGCGACAGGGGCTGACACCCCCCCGGGTTGAGCGGGCACCTTACCACTGTGGCCTAAGAAAGCCCAACCCCGTCACTGGTCACAGGAGCATGACAGGAGGATGGGGGAGAAGGGCCACGGAGATCTGGTGGAGCGGGGTCGGGTCAGGCTACGAGTGTCCAGGGCTGCCGGACCAAAGCACCCCTGAATGGGGACTTGCACAGCAGAAGGCGATGGCCTCACTGTCTGGAGGCTGGAAAGCCAAGATCACGGTGTCTGCAGGGCCCGCTCTCTCCCAGGGCTCTAGGGCAGGACGCCCGGCCTCTGTCCTCGCTGCCCATGTTGTGGGCAAGCTGTGGCGCTCCTTGGCTGGTGACTAGTCCTCCATCTCTGCCTGAGTCACGTGAGGCCCTCTCTCTCTGTGTCTGTATGTGCTCTTTTTTTAAAAAAAATTTTTTTTTTATTGATTTCAGAGAGGAAGGAAGAGAGATAGAAGCATCATTGATGAGAGAGAATCATTGATCAGCTGTCTCCTGTATGCCCTGCACAGAGAATCAAGCCCACAACCCGAGCATGTGTCCTGACTGGGAGTTGAACCGTGACCTCCTGGTTCATAGGTCAACACTCAACCCCTGAGCCAGGCCGCCGGCTGGGCTGTCTGTGCTCTCCTTATAAGGACCCTGATCATTAGATTAGAGACCTCCTTGCTCCAATCTGCCCTCATCTCACCTTGATGCCATCGGCAAAGACCCCATATCCAAATATGATCGCATCCACAGGTACAGCGGGGGGGGGGGGGGTAGGACTTGGATATATCTTTTGCGGGGGCACAATTCACCCCACACGATGGGGGAGAAGCCGCACAGCAGGCAGGCACAGTGTTAGGCTGGAGCCATTTGCAGAAACCAGCAAGTTTCCCCAGGGAGCGAGGGTAGAGAACCCGGCCAGCAGCTCCAGGGAATGGCTGTGAAACCTCAGGAATGCAGAGCCCCAAACTTCCTTAACTTGAGACAGTGAGAAACCCCAGATCAAAGCCATCCCAAACAATGCCCCGGGCTAGGGGTGTCTTCTCCTGGTGTCTCATGCCAGGTTCCAACATGTTTAGAATCTCAGCCCCCACTTTTAACCCCTGCCAGCCCTGCAGGGGGGTGGGGGGCGGGGAAAGGGTGCGAGCAGCTTGCTCTGGTCATCCATTGCCCAACAGGCCTCTGCCTATGGCTGACCTTGCCCCCTGACATGGATATGATACAGACTCTCCCCAGCTGGCTCCAAGCCAGGCGAGGGGCCGAGCTGGCACCGGGAGCTCATGGGTCTGAGTCCTGGCTCGTGGAGGGACTGGTAAATTGAGACAGCGGGAGGCCTCATCCCCAGCCTCCAGATTCCCAGCCCAGCTCTGCCTCTGCAGCCTCAGAACTTGAAAAGGTCCTCAGCCTCATGGTGCCTCAGTGGCCTCCTCTGTAAAATGGGCCCATAGGAACCCTTCTCCATGGGGCCCTGGTGGGGCTAAATGACAGGTGCCTGCGCAGTACTCGCCTCGGGCCTGGCTCTCAGCAGTCACTTTCCTCATTTGCATACCGGGGCACTGACCTCAGGGTCCCTCCCAGATCTGGTTGTTACCTGCTCCCACTCCCTGGGGGGGTTGTGCGCAGCCCCCCTGGCTCCCGGCACAGCGGCTCCCCTGTGTTAAAGATAAACTGAGGCATGTTAAACAATTTGGGTTTATTTGAGCAAAAACTGGGTGGGAATGGGGCCCCACACAACTGGAAGCCCAGGGGGTGGGGTGAGGGGGGAAGACTCACATAAACAGGGAGGCGAAGGAGGAGGTGTGATTGGTTGTTGCTTAACGCCTGCTTGGCTGCTTGTCATTGGCTGTCCTTGGCCGTTTGATTTTGTGACTTTGAGGCATTTACAGGCTCAGGTTTGGTTTGCTGACGTAGGTCGCCAGGCAGGAGGGCCACATCAGTCTAAGGCCTCCTTGTTTGATTACGTTAACACCTGCTTGCTGGGACAGAAGCCAGGATTTCTTTTTCCTTCAAACACTAAGCTACTCCGTGCAGCCTCCTGAGCGCCTGGTGGCATCCGACTCTGGGCTCGGGGCTCAGCCGGGCATCACCCCTGGGGAGACCGTGCCCCTCTCACTTGGCTCTGCCCATGTTCCCTCATCGGCCCCCAGCTTGGACATGGACCAGGGAGGACTGTCTTCTCCTGTTTGACAAAAGGATCAGCAGGGCTATGGGTGGAGTGGGGAGAAGGTATCCCGGGCCTTTCCCCTACCCGCTAACTTCAAATGGGGTGTGTCTAGCACAGGAGTGACCTCCACGTCTCTCACTTAGCCAGGATGAGGCTCAGCCTTCCTACAGCTGCGTGGTACCGGTCATTGGCCAAATGGGTACTGGCCGTGGTGTGGTGCGGGTCCCCATAGGGCCACTGGGGAGGCAGCTAGACCCTTAGTACTTCAGCGACAAGAGGCACTGTCCTGCCAGTGTGTGCCTCTGAGCCTCGCCTTCATCCCCAGCCCTGTTTGTCTGTAAGAACATCCGCCTGCAAGCCGGCACTGGGCCTCACAGCTCTCTGTGGCCGTCACCCCTTCGGCAGACCATCTCTTGGGGGGCTTGCCATTTCTGGAGAGTAGGACCAGTGCTGATTTTTTACTTTGCACGTGGCAGGTGTTAATAAACATGGGACGAGTGGAAGGAATGCATTTCTGCAGGCACAGAGAGGGTCTGGTTCTGTATCCGTTACCACTGCTGCGTAACAAATTAGTGCAGAATGCAGCGGCTCAGAACCTGTTTCTCATCTCACAGCTTCTGTGGGTCATGAATCCGGGCACAGTGTGCCGGAATCTTCTTCCGAGCTCAAGGTTACAGTCCAGGTGTTGGTCGGGGTCACAGTCATCTAAGGGTTCAACAGGGACGCATCCACCTTCAGGCTCAGTCAGCATTTGCCAGCAGGACTCGGTTCCTCTGGGGCTGGCTGTTACCTGAGGGACTCAGTTTCTCCTCAGCTACTGGCCAGAGGCTGCCCTGAGTTTCTTGCCACGTGGGCGTGGCCTCCCTGACATGGGAGCTTCATTAGAGTGTGAAGGCTGGGAAGGTATGGGGGAAAGGGTCCACAGGATGGAAATCAGGGTTGAAACTAATCACGGAAGTAGCATCCTGTCACTTTTGCTGTATCTGGTTCACTAGGTCCAGCCCTCACTCAAGCGGAAGGGATGCCACGGGACGTGAACAGCAGGGCCATAGAGGGCCTCTTGGAGCCTGCTCCCCCCCCCCCCCCCCCGCACTGCGCATCAGGGTGGAGGTGGCCAGACACAGCAGTGACTGACACTCACCGACTGGAACTGTGTCCAGCCCCTGCGGTCAGGCTCCGGGGCATTTTTGACGCTGTTCCCAGGTGGTCACCTTGGGCCCATTGACACCCACAGGGAGCAGGTCTGGGCTGGCAAAGGTGAGGGAACATGTGGGGATCCACGGATGATCTTGGAACCCCAGAGGGCACCCATCTTCTCTTCTCCTCCATCGTACCCCGTGGGCTCTGTGGGGAACCAGGGCAGCCACATGCCTACCCTCACCCAGAACAAGCAACTTCACAGACTGGCTCCTGTCCTGGCCCAGAACAGGGGTGCTCCCTGTTCCCACCACTGTGCACAGAGCAGGGGTGCTCCCTGTTCCCACCCCCATGCACAGAGCAGGGGTGCTCCCTGTTCCCACCGCCGTGCACAGAGCAGGGGTGCTCCTTGTTCCCACCGCCGTGCACAGAGCAGGGGTGCTCCCTGTTCCCACCGCCGTGCACAGAGCAGGGGTGCTCCCTGTTCCCATCCCCATGCACAGAGCAGGGGTGCTCCCTGTTCCCACTGCCATGCACAGAGCAGGGGTGCTCCCTGTTCCCACCGCCGTGCACGAGCAGGGGTGCTCCCTGTTCCCACTGCCATGCACAGAGCAGGGGTGCTCCCTGTTCCCACCCCCATGCACAGAGCAGGGGTGCTCCCTGTTCCCACCCCCATGCACAGAGCAGGGGTGCTCCCTGTTCCCACCACCATGCACAGAGCAGGGGTGCTCCCTGTTCCCACTGCCATGCACAGAGCAGGGGTGCTCCCTGTTCCCACCCCCATGCACAGAGCAGGGGTGCTCCCTGTTCCCACCACCGTGCACGAGCACTCGAGCCCGTCACCCTGGCCTGAGTCTCAGTTTGAGTTTGAATCTCGGTTTGAGTTTGACTCTCACGGGGAGTGTGATTTCGGGGCCTTTGGATCCTGTTCCCATGGCTGTGGTTCTCACAGTGGCCCCTGAATGCGGGTCGGCAGGGGCTTGAGAAGCAGGTGGCCGGGCACAGCCAGCACTGCCAGGCTCACGGTGCCCGTCAGACCAGGCCACGGCGGGCTCCTCCAGCAAAGCTGTTCCTCCCCAGGGGCCCGCAGGGATCAGAACCCCACGATCCAGCTACTCTGAGCCCCGCTCGCTCCCCCCTGGCCTGGAGAAAGCGGTGGAGGCAGGCAGATAAGTCCCTGGCTGTGGGGTGGGCTCATTGCAGGGATCACACTGGGAGAACCAGCCCCCTCCCCCCTCATCTAAACATGATGACATCCGCCAAGATCCTATTTCCAAATTAGTCACATTCACGGGAGGAGCCGGGAGTTAAAGCCTCAATGCATCTTTGGGGAAGGAGCACAATTCAACCCACAGTGACCCCCATGGCGCGGCCTGAGACAACCACCATCGCCCACTGGCACGTTCTGTAGGGAGCGCAGTTCATTCGTCGTCAGCTTGGGGCAGAGGTGACTGTGCCGCAGCCCTGAGTCATGAACCACTGTCGTCGGCTCCAAGGGGGCTGCCTGACAGCCATGCCAAGGTTTCACCAGGAGGGGACCCAGGGCCCAGGGCAGGAAACGGGGAAACCAGAGGAGCTGCTTCAGGGACCCCGTCTATTCTTGAGGTTTTGGTTATTTGACCAAAAGGGTCAATGTTCACGCTGTGCGAACATCTTAGAACATCACAGAAATGATCAGAACCACCCGCCTGAAATTTGGGGGAGCAGGTGTGAGCGGCGGGGTTGGCAGAGCTCCCGCCACCACCACCGACCAGGACCTGAATTCCTACTCCATGCGGCAGCTTGTTTTAAACAGCAAAGCGCAAAGGACGTCGAGGAGCCGTGAGGGGTGGATGAGGGCTGCCAGAGCATTCGTTTTTGCCCATAGATCTGCATCACAAACAAGGTTTTCTGAGAAAAATACAGGAAACGAAGTTACAGCAACACTAGGACCCCAACTTTATAGGAAGGACAAGCACACTCTCCCCCAGCACAACAGACACACCCTGCACAAAAGAGAATTTTTAAAAACACACCCAAACCACCCTAGCCGGTTTGCTCAGTGGTTAGAGCGTCAGCCCACCGACTGAAGGATTCCTGGTTTGATTCCAGTCAAGAGTATATGCCAGGGTTGCGGGCTTGATCCCTAGTAGGGGATGTGCAGGAGACAGCCAATCAATGATTCTCTCTCATCATTGATGTTTCTCTCTCTCCCTCTCCCTTCCTCTCTGAAATCAGTAAAAATACATTAAAAAAAAATACACACAACAACACCAAAACCTCTGCAGTGGTTCCCCAGGGAATGGGAATGTGGGAGACCCCTTTCCCTCCCCTTTCTCTGGAGGTTTGACGCGCAGGGTGGGGGAAATCCCTGCGGCCGGTCCTGCAGCCCTGAGCCTGTGGAGTGCAGAGCCGTGAGCGGTGTGAAGGCACCGGAATCTCTGTTCTTTGTGTGGACAAGTGGAGGGGTTTGGTGCCAGTTTACTATGAGAGGAGCGCGGCCAAGCTAGCTTTCCCAAGGGCGTACCTTAAAGTTCCCAAGATACCCGAGTCCAGGTAATCCCAAGCCTATCTAGGATCACTTACATGGCGAGAGAAACGGCTCTTTGAAAAGTCTTTCTACCGCTGTGTCCGCAGGAACTCCCGGTTAAAATGTAAACGATTAGCACATTCTTATAGAAACAGAGCCGGCAGGCCTGAGCGAGCGCTATATCACAGTTACCTGCTCCGCGGTACTGGGCAGCCGCCTCATTTACTGTATTTACAAAGCATAAAGCCGGCCACGGATGTCAGGGCAGGCAGGCCGGCCAGTACCGCATTTGCACGGCAGCTTTACAGATTAGAAAGTAGATGGCATGGCTCCGATTTCAAAGAGTTTTCTTAACACCTATTGTCCGCTTGCCCAAGGAATCTGGCGGGTTTAGGGAGAAAGGTTCTCTCTGAGAACCGAGAATCTGGTCTAGGTCAGGCCCTTTCCCAAGGCCAGGCTCGAAGACCCCTTCTGCCCCTTGTGACTTTACAGAAGTCCTTTTTCTTTAAGGTAGGTAGTCGCCTCTCCAGGCTGCGCTAATCATCAGCCAGAGTTAAGTGTCGCAGGAGGGGAACAGAATCATTCAAGGACGTCATTGCCCTTCTTTGGTTGCCAGGCAACACCTCCTTCGCAGAGATGGACAGAACAGGTTGGGGGAGATACCAGCAAAGAAGTCTTCGTATTCCAGGTCAGCCCGACTACCCCCTGGAAGGGGACAAGACAGGGGAGCCTCTCTCGGGGCCACCCACATAAGAGGCATTGTTGTCCTGGCTTCTCCCAGGTCCTCCCGTCAATGGAGTGGACCTTGGAGCCTGTGGGTGTGGCTGGTGTGTGTTACTGGGATAATCCCTGGAGGAATGCTGCTGTCTCATCATCCGCTATCGCCTCATCACTGCCGGGGACTGCGCAAGTGCCAAGTGTGGGTGGCTGACCGGCTCCATCAGTTTACTGGACGCCAATTTGAGAAATGTCGCCCAACCATGGGGCTCACGATCCCAAGGTTTCAAATGTTTGCAGCCACATCAGCTGGGTGGGGTGCTCTGCAGCCCCCTCCCCAGGATTTACGGTCAGTTCACTGCTCCGCCCGAGTCCCCAGAGCTGGAGGCAGAGAGGGAGAGGGAGCCTGAGACTCCCACTCAGCTCAGCACCGACTATAGCCTTAGGCAGTCAGCCCTCCTCTGTTTCCTCTTCCTTTAAAAAGTGGGTGTTTTCTCTTGGGAACCAGCCTAACAGAAATGCTTGCACCAAGACAGTTGTAAAAGGTGTTTAGGATCACAGTGTAAGAGCAACAACAACAAAAAGGGAGACAAGATGAGGACCATTAATAGAGGAATAAAGTCATTTTGAGAAAATCTGTTAATTGTCCTGGGGTGTTGCCTGCGTCCTGGGTTAGGCTGTTTGTGTCTTTAGGGTGTTGTTTACGACAGTCCTCCACCTCCTCTATTCCCTGTAAAATGGGAGAAGGTCTCAGTATGGCGAAGATGGAGTTTCATCTCTTTTGACAAGACCACTTCCCAGGAAGAGCTGTGTGTCCAAGGGTTTCACCCCAAGAGGCCAGGGATGTCTGGTGACTCAGTTTTGGGGTGTTGAGGCTGACCCCTGGGTCAGGTGCTGCCAGCCTGCTCCCCTGAAGCATTCAGCCTCTGAGAATCACGACATAGATCCATGCCACCAGACATTGCCAATGGTGATTGCCTAAGTCGGTTATTCTGGCTTATTATTTTTTGGCTGGAATTCTTCTACAAAAAATAACTTTACTTTGAATATTTGCTTACTTAAAATACTGTTTTTACAGGAAAGGTCAGATACATGATTCATGCTGTCCTTTTTATCAATTTTCAGAAAAATTTTTGGTAACCTCTATAGATCTCCAATTATACACACACAGATGTGTATAAATGTGTGTATATATATGTAACTAGAGTCCCAGCGCATGAAATTCATGCACTCGGGGCGGGGGGTGGGGGAGGAGGCGCCCCTCAGCCTGGCCTGTACCCTCTCGCAGTCCAGGAGCCCTTGGGGGTGTCCAACTGCCATGGAGGCAAGAGAGGCTCCCACTACCGCTGCTGAGCTCACCAGCCGTGAGCCCGGCTTCTGGCAGAGCAGCACTGCCCCTGTGGGAACCCACTGACCACCAGGGGGCAGCTCCTGCAATGAGTGTCTGCCCCCTGATGGTCAGTGCGCATCATAGCAACCGTTCTGCTGTCAGGCTGAATGTGAGAGGACACAGGCCAGGACGAGGCACCCCACCAGTGCACGATTGGAGCCAGGGCGGGACACTGGAGGTTGGCCAGCTGGGGAGCGACCACGGGAGGGCTCCAAGGCATCTGGCCCATCTCGCTCAGTCCCGATCAGCTGGACCCCAACAGCAAGCTAACCTACTGGTCAGAGCATCTGCCCCCTGGTGGTCAGTGCACGTCATAGCAAACGGTTGAGGGGCTTTAGCATATCATTAGCATATTACACTTTGATTGGTTGAATGGCCCACTGGATGACTGGACACTTAGCATATTAGGCTTTTATGATATAGGATTATACTTATGTAATGTATGTACTTTACATATAAAGGGTGTCCCAAAATTCACGCAAGAAGTAATTTTGATAGAAAACACAGGTTTATAATTAAAAATTGTAAATTTTTTATTGATTCATAAAGCATACAGTATAGGGTTATGTACGGAATACCACATCAGGTAAATGGCCTCCACGGCTTTGCTGGCACATATGCAAAGCCATGGTCTTCATTGGTCTTCATTTTCCCTGCTTCTGGGCCATAATTGGTACTTGGTAATGCTTATCAAATTGAAGGGATTGAAATCAAAGGGCAACAGATATTAGAATCTGATTCAATAAACCAAGTAAATTAGGCTTTTATTTTTTGTTATTGTTAATGCTCACGCAAGATTCAAATCTTGCATGAATTTTGGGACACCCTCTATATATACAAATATATACACACATATCCTATCTAATAAAAGAGAAACATGGTAATTAGCCGTACATCCGCTACCCTTCCCATTGGCTAATCAGGGCTATATGCAAATTAACTGCCAGCCAAGATGGCGGCCGGCAGCCAGGCAGCTTGAAGCAAACATGAGGCTTGCTTGCTTCAGTGACGGAGGACTCCAACGTTCCCCGCCTGCCTTGCCGGCCTCTGAGCTTGCAGTTTGAACATTGTAACATTGTAACATTGTAACAAATATAGAAGCTAAACAAAACCCCAGAAACCTGCTTTCAGCCGGCTGGGATCTCAGAGCTGGAGTTGAAACAGTGTTTCAATTATAGAACCCAAACAAACCAGATATCTGCTTTCAGCAGTGGAGGCCTAAGAGCTGGAGCCAAGCCTCGGAGCTAAAACTGGCCCAGAATAAAAAAAAGAAAAAGAAAAAAGGAGCGGTTGGGAGCTTCAGTCACCCACCAGCCTGAAAACAGCCCTCAGTCCCTCACCCAGACTGGCCAGGCACCCCAGTGGGGACCCCCACCCTGAAGGGTGTGTGACCAGCTGCAAACAGCCATCAGCCCCTCACCCAGGCTGGCCAGGCACCCCAGTGGGGACCCCCACCCTGATCCAGGATACCCTCCAGGGCAAACCAGCCGGCCCCCACCAGTGTACCAGGCCTCTATCCTATATAGTAAAAGGGTAATATGCCTCTCAGCACCGGGATCAGCGGAGCCGTGAGGCATCCCGGCACCGGGATCAGCGCCCAAACCCCCTGATCGCCCTGCGGCTCTGTGTGTGACAGGGGGCAGAGCCACAACCTCCCTATCCGCCCTGCTCTGTTCGTGACAGGGGAACGCGCCCCAACCCCCTGATCAGCCCTGCTCTGTGCATGACAGGGGATGGCGCCGCAACCTCCCCATTGACCCTACCTTGAGTGTGACAGGGGGCGGTGCCCCAACCCCCCAATCAGCCCTACCCTGAGCGTGACTGAGGGTGGCATTGCAACCTCCCGATCCACCCTGCTCTGTGCATGACAGGGGCGGCGCCCCAACTCCCCAATAAGCCCTGCTCTGAGCCCAACCAGGGGCTGCACCTAGGGATTGGGCCTGCCCTCTGCCACCCAGGAGCCAGCCTAGCCAGCAGGTCGTTATCTCCCGAGGGGTCCCAGACTGAGAGAGGGCACAGGCCAGGCTGAGGGACCCCCCTCCCCCCCGAGTGCACAAATTTTTGTGCACTGGGCTTCTAGTCTTACCTAATAATAGACAAATATGCAAATTGACTGTCCCTCCGCTACGCCCACCAGCCAATCGGATGAGTATGCAAATTAACCCAACAAAGATGGCAGTTAATTTGCATACATAGGCGCCCAGAAGCCTGGGTCCCGGGAACATCATCTGCACCCAGGTCACTCCAAGGTAGGCCCCGTGTGGGCCCTGAAAACCCTAGGAAGGGCCTTAGCCAGAGGCCTCCTGGGCAGGGCCGAACCTGCCATCAGAGCCAAGGGGGCCCTAGGCATTAGGCCTGGGCAGAGGCAGAGCTGGCAATCATGGGGAGCTGGGGGTCCTCTGCCCAGGCATAATGCTTCAGCCAGAGATGTTAGGCCTGAGCAGAGGCGGAGCCCGCGATGGCGGGGAGCAGGGGCAAAGCTGGTGATAGCAGGGAGCTGGGGGTCCCCTGCCCATGCCTAATGCCTTGGCCAGAGGCGTTAGGCCTGGGCAGGGGTGGAGCCAGCGATTGCAGGGAGCTGGGAGCAGGTGCAGAGCCAGCTATTGCGGGGAGTTGGTGGTCCCCTGCCCAGGCCTAACTCATCGGTAGGGGCCAAGCGGTGATTGGTGTGAACTACAGAGGAAACACCTTTCCTGACCGCTCATTGGCTAAGCTCCCTGTATGCCACTGGTAATATTCTTAGTAACTTGGGTAATAAGAATCCAAAAAGGTGATCTAGGGTTTTTCCACCTCACTCCTGGAGAAAAAAAAGGGAGGTCCACTGCTGGAGGGCTAAGAAATGTCATATCCTGCCTTAGCCGGTTTGGCTCAGTGGATAATGCCTCAGCATGCCGACTTCAGGGTCTGGGTTCAATTCTGACCAAGGGCATGTACCTAGGTTGCAGGCTCCTCCCTGGCCCAGGCCCAGGTCAGGGCTCATGCAGGAGGCAACCAATCAAAGTGTTCCTTTCACTTTGATGTTTCTCTCTGTCTTTCCCTTTCTCTTCCACATTCTCTAAAATTCAATGGAAACATATCCTCAGGTGAGGATAAAAAAAGAAAGACAGAAATGTCATATCCTATGAAAGACACATCTTGAAAATGCCTAAAGAAAGTTGTCATTTTTTCATGGTGAAGGGACTGGAGTCCATGTTGATGAAAACACCTTGCTGGCTGCGGTGACTGGCAGTGGCTGCAGCAGCGGGGTGATGGGGCTGGTGCCTTCCCCTGATCAGCCTGGCCGCCTCCCACAAAGGGAGGCCAGACTGCGGCTTAGGCCCGCTCCCCAAGGGGAGCAGGGAGTGAGCCTAAGCCGTCAGTAGGACATCCCCTGAGGGTTCCCAGTATGTGAGAGGGGACAGGCTGGGCTGAGGGACCCCCCCCACCAGTGCATGAATTTTGTGCACCGGGCCCCTAGTATATACATATATATGCGCTTGCTCTCTCTCGCTCTCTCTCTCTCTCTCTCTCTCTCTCTATATATATATATATATATATATATGCTCTTATATATATTTTATGAATGTGCAGGGTGTCCCCAAAAAATGTATATACACTTTAACAGCTGATAGCTAAAATTTGGAAATGAAATGTATTTAAATAAACACTGCCTTCTAATTATTCAAAGTGTGTGTATACATTTTTTGGGATAATATATATACACACACTAGAGGCCTGGTGCATGGGTAGGGTCCCTAGGCCTGGCTGGTGATCAGGACTGATTGGGGCCTTCTGGCTGCTGTCCGGGACCTTCCTTCCCCAGCTGCCGGCAGCCGGCCCATCCCCCCTTTCCCCTCAATTGATTGCCCCGACAGCCGGTGGCCTGGGCCTCCCAATGTGAGGTGATTGTGGGGCAATGGTGGGGCCCCCTGACCAATTGTATCGCACCCACCTTGGCTGGTCTGGCGCCAGTGAGTGTCATAATGTGGTCATCTGGACAGTCGTTCCACTGCTTGGCTCTTTGGTCAATTTGCAGATTATGCTTTTATTATTATAGATAACTGGAAGTATCTTTTGACTCTCTTCACCCATTTTACCTACCCACCCCCACTCCTCCTCTGACAACCCTCAGTCTGTTCTCTGAGTTTGGTTTATTTATTTTTAATGTTTTTTTGTTTGTTTTTTTTTTTGTTTTTTTTTTAGAGAGAGAGAGAGATAAGAAACATCAATGAATGAGAAACATTGATTGGCTGCCTCCTGCACGCCCCCTACTGGGGATTGAGCCCAAAACCTGGGCATGTGCCCTGACTGGAAATAGAACCAGGGACCTCTTGATTCATGGGTTGACACTCAACCACTGAGCCACACCGGCTGGGCTGGCTTCTTCTTAGATTCCACATGTAAGTAAGACCATAGAGCAGCGGCTCTCAACCTGTGCGTCGCGACCCCTTTGGGGCCGAACGACCCTTTCACAGGGGTCACCTAAGACCATCGGAAAACACATCTATAATTACATACTGTTTTTGTGATTAATCACTATGCTTTCATTATGTTCAGTTTGTCACAATGAAAATACATCCTGCATATCAGATATTTACATGACGATTCATAACAGTAGCAACATTACAGATATGAAGTAGCCACGAAAATAATTTTATGGTTGGGGGTCACCACACCATGAGGAGCTGTATGAAAGGGTCGCCGCATTAGGAGGGTTGAGAACCACTGCCGTAGAGTATTTGTCTTCCTCTGTCTGATGGCTGCAGCATGTGGGTCATGTTGAGTCCAATTGTGTTGATGGCTTTGCTTCTTAAAAATGGATTGTCCCCTGCCTCTCAGGTACAGCTTCTAAGCTCGAGTTGAATCTCAGACACCATGTTCTCACGGAAATGGACAGAAACAGCGTTTCCTACGGAGGTGGATGCCTCTCCTGTCAGGTCACCGTGTGTGGGGGGGGGGACCTTCAGGGGGGCTGCGGGCACCTTGTTCAGGGCGAGGGCGGGGTGGGATGCGGGGGGGGCGGTGTTCTTGCTCTGCCCTAAGTTCTCAGCTGCCCCTGCGCGCCTGCACACAGAGGGGACCACGACACGCGTCTCCTTTCCTGGGGGGAGACCGACGTTGCTCCTGCAGCTGTGCTGTTGGGGCAGGAGGGCGCTCAGCCGTCTGGCCCAGTGTCAGCCTGGAGCAGGACCTGCGCGCCAGAGACGTCAAGGGCGAGCTTCCTCAGTCTTCCCGCCACCCTCCCTGGGCCGGCCAGACTCCGCTCTGTGCGTGTGGGGTTTGGGTGAGAGTTTCCTGCCTCCCTGTTGTAGCGATCCTTCAGGGGACCCTGTGCGACCGGAGCCCAGGTCTGTTCCCCCCCCCGCCCCCCACCCCCCACACACAGCAGGAGCAGTTTTTCCTCTGCCCTTTCCCATCAACACTGTCTTGGGTGGCAGCCTTGGGAACGGCACCTTCCCCACCCCTCCACCCACCGAGGACACCCCCACCGTCAGCTGGGCTCTCCGGAGAGAGCTCTTTGAGGCGGTGCTCCGCTCTGTGTCCCTGGGCCGGCCAGACTCCGCTCTGTGCGTGTGGGGTTTGGGTGAGAGTTCCCAGCCCCCCAGCCCCTCCCCTCTGACAGCTGTGAGTCTGTTTCTATTTTGGTGTTAGGTTCCTTTGTTCATTAGATTCCACATGTAAATGAAATCATATGGCGCTTGTCTTTCTCTAACTGGCTTATTTCACTGAGCAGAATACTCTCCAGGTCCATCCGTGCTGTCGTGAAAAGTGAGATTTAATTCTTTTGTGTGGCCGAGTAGTATTCCACGGTGCACCTGTCCCACAGCTTTTTATCCGCTCATCTACTGATGGGCACTTGGCTGCTTCCAAATCTTGGCTATTGTAAATAACGCTGTAATAAACACGGGAGTGCATATATTCTTTCAAATTCGTGTTTCTGGTTCCTTTGGATACATTTCCAGAAGGTGAATCACTGGGTCATAAGGCAGCTCCATTTTTATTTTTTAAATATATTTTTATTGATTTCAGAGAGGAAGGGAGAGGGAGAGGGAGATAGAAACATCAATGATGAGAATCATTGGTCAGCTCCCTCGTGCACGCCCCCCACTGGGGACCGAATCCACAACCCAGGCATGTGCCCTTGACTGGAATCAAACCTGGGACTCTTCAGGCCGGCACTCTGTCCACTGAGCCACACCAGCTAGGGCCGTGGTGGGCAAACTGCGGCTCGCGAGTCACATGCGGCTCTTTGGATCCTTGAGTGTGGCTCTTCCTAAGCCTTAGGAGTACCCTAATTAAGTTAATAACAATGGACCTACCTATATAGTTTAAGTTTAAAAAATGTGACTCTCAAAAGAAATTTCAATCGTTGTCCTGTTGATATTTGGCTCTGTTGACTGATGAGTTTGCCGACCACAGGGCTAGGGCAAGGCAGCTCCATGTTTAGTTTTTGAGGATGCTCCATGCGGCATTCCCACCCACAGCGTGGGGCAGGGGGCCGGGGGGGGGGGTTCCCTTCCCCCATGTCCTCGTCAGCCCCAGAAACGAGGTAGCACCTGTCCCCACGTCTTTTTAGCTCTGTGCTCTGAAGAGGTCATCAGGCCTTTGTCCATGTATCTGTAAGATGGTCAGATATTTCTTAGAATTTGAGTGAGCGAGTAGCAGGTACAGGTTTTGAGTGAACTCAGCCCAGCTGAGGGATTTAAGAGTCAAGGCAGGTTAGCGGTCCAGCCATTTCCTTTTTCAAGGCCCTCTTATGGTCTTCACTCCGTCCCCTCTTTCCCTGTGTAGAGCTTATGTGGGGTGAGGGCGGGGCTTACAGGCTCCCTGGCGCCCTCTCTCCCCCCCCCCCCAAGATGTCTTCTGCTCCTGGTCGCGTCTGCTGGCCTCCGCTGTTCCCCTGCTCCTGTGGTCCTCCTGGGTGTGTTCTGGATGAGGGCATAAGGGATGAGCAGGGCCCCCAGTGCTGCCTGGTCAGTCTGAATGGTGTCTTGACTCTAGTACTAGTGGTCCACTGAGACTGCAGGCTCATCCTCCCCACAGTCCTGAGGGTTTGTTCACAGGCGTCTTTTCGCTCTTGCCTCCGCAGGCAGGCCTTGAAACCTTGAGGAGAATGAGCCATGTCTGAACTGAGCTCTGCACCTCTCCCGGGACCCACGGGTCTTGTTGATGCTCAGAGCATCGGCCCCTGTGTCCGCCCCTGTGTCCGGGCAGCGTGCTGGCGCTCTCTGTGCTGGCACCTCTCCTGGGGCGGTCAGCGCGGTGCTAGGTACTGGGCTGTCACCTCCTGACCAGCAGGGTTTCTGCTGCTCCCAGCTCCCCTTCACCTGGACGCGCAGGTGGACAGACACGGGCAGGAGCCCACGTCCCTCAAGGTCCAAGCCTCCAGCACCCACGCCCGCCTCCTGGGCCCAGCCTTGGAGGGCTGCCCATGCGGGGAGGGGGGCCGCTGGGTCAGGAAGGGAGACGAGTGTCCAGCTGCTCTGAACTTGGACTGGAGAGCGTCTTCATTGTCTGGCTCCTACCAGACGGAGCACCCAGAGCCCAGATTTGGAGTGGCCCAGGGGGCGCAGGGGAGGAGACAGCAAACACACATTTCCCGGCACAAACATTTTATTGATTTAGCAACTGGCTTTTGTCACATGGAAAGCAAGCTGCCAGTCTTGCAGAGGAGGCTCCTGGGGCCCCAAGTGCACCCAGTGAGGGATTTGTGGGTCCTCTCTGCTCAAAAACGCCTGGGGGGCATGTTCAAATCTGCATCAAGCGATGACTGTGGGTCCATGGGAGAGGGGGAGGGCCTGGCAGCAGCAGAGGGGGGGAGGGGGAGAGCCTGGGCCTAGCAGAGGGGGGTGGGGGAGGGGGAGAGCCTGGGCCTAGCAGAGGGTGGGAGGGGGAGGGCCTGGCCCCAGCAGAGGGTGGGAGGGGGAGGGCCTGGCCCCAGCAGAGGGGGGGAGGGGGAGGGCCTGGCAGCAGCAGAGGGGGGGAGGGGGAGAGACTGGCCCCAGCAGAGGGGAGGAGGGGGAGAGCTTGACCCCAGCAGAGGGTGGGAGGGGAAGGGCATGGCCCCAGCAGAGGGTGGGAGGGGGAGGGCCTGGCACCAGCAGAGGGTGGGAGGGGGAGGGCATGGCACCAGCAGAGGGTGGGAGGGGGAGGGCCTGGCACCAGCAGAGGGGGGGAGGGGGAGGGCCCAGCACCAGCAGAGGGGGGGAGGGGGAGGGCCTGGCACCAGCAGAGGGGCTCTGGGGGCTCCCGGGAGAGGAGAGCTGTGCTCAGGAGCAAGGAGAGCAGCTCCAGAGGCAGAAGATGGAGCTGCTCAGCAGCAGGATGTCTGGGCCGAGTTGGGGACACAGCAGGCCGGGCGGGAGCACACGGGGGGGGAGGGGGGGGGCGGGGGCGGGGGGGGCGTGGCAGAGCAGGGACATGCAGGAGGACAGGCGTCAACAGCTGGCCTGGCAGGAGGAGGCGGGGCCACAGCAGGAGGAGGCGGGGCCACAGCAGCAGGCAGGCCTGCACACAGGGCGGCAGATGAGGGACACGCAGGAGGAGGGTCTGCAGCAGGAGGAGGTGCAGGGGGTGGGCTGGCAGCAGGAGGAGGCTGAACAGGGGGCGGCCCCGCAACAGACAGGCTTGCAGCACACAGGTGTGCAACAGACAGGTTTGCAGCAGACGGGCTTACAGCAGACAGGTGTGCAACAGACGGGCTTGCAGCAGACAGGTGTGCAACAGACAGGCTTGCAGCAGACAGGTGTGCAACAGACGGGCTTGCAGCAGACAGGTGTGCAACAGGCAGGCTTGCAGCAGACAGGTGTGCAACAGACGGGCTTGCAGCAGACAGGTGTGCAACAGACGGGCTTGCAGCAGACAGGTGTGCAACAGGCAGGCTTGCAGCAGATAGACACACAGCAGGCTGGCTGGCAGGGGCAGGAGGTGCAACAGGAGGGCTGGCAGCAGGTGGGGGCGCAGCAGGAAGGCTGGCAGCAGCTGGGGACACAGCAGCTGGGGGCGCAGCAGGAGGGCTCACAGCAGCTCTCTGGACAGTCGTCCACCTGCCAGGAGGAGTCGGTGCAAGAGTCACTGGAGCCGGGCAGGCAGGCGCAGCTGTCATAGCTCAGGTCGCTGGGGCAGACGGACAGGGTGGACGCGGCCATGGTGGGCGGTGGGGCTGGAGGTGAGCTGGGAGGTGGGGTGTGAGTGTGAGTGTGAGTGAGTGTGTGAGGTGCTTGGTCTGTGGGCTTTTATACCCTCCCAGCGTGTGTGTGTGTGGCCCCAGCAGGAGGCTCCCACGCCCGCCCTTCCTCGTTGGTGTTTACACTGGTTGCAGGAGAACCCTCATTAGTGCTGGTTTCTTTTCTATAATTAGGTTTTACTCATTAAAGTTGTGTGTGTTGCCGGACTCTGTTTTCCCATCTGTTCTTTTTTTGGCTCCAGAAAACTTGTGAAAAATATGAGGAAAGCTTTTGCTGAGTGACTGCCACTAACATCACATTCACGGAGGGACGAGGTGTGAAATGAATTCACAGTCACTGACAGCCTCAGTCACGCCAGCCGTGCCCGGGTGGGGACACTGTGGGAAAGAGGCTCAGCACCGTCACCGCCCAAACCATACGGCGCCCGCGAGGACGGTGAGGAGGGTCGGGCATGAACGAAACAGAAAACACTCGACCAAAAAATACACAACGTATGTCCGTCCACTGGGGACGGGAGATAGTCAAGGGCAAAAACTCAGGGCGATACAGTCCTCCACTCTCCCGGTCAGTCCACCATTGGTGTAATTTCAGTCAAACTAAAAGGGAATCTTTTTGGCATACAAATTGGAGATCTAACACTGCCAGAAGATATTTGCCATGTGCATGATAGATGAAAGGTTAGCGTGAAAATGAAAAAATCCTTACAACCAAACCAGGAGAAGACACACAACGACCAAATACAAAATGCAAACATTCGCATTCCCTAAAGCACACGGAAAGCTACTTGACCTCATGAATAATGATAATATCTCAGATTAGAACAGAGATGTGTCCCCTGTAGGACCAGCCAGGACTTACAGCGCTGACCATGACCAGAGCCGCTGGTGCGGGCCTCGCTCTTACTAACGCTTAGCAGGCGTGTGGTTCATGTGTGCATGATAACACATGCTATAACGCTTACCACGTTAGCCATTTTAAAATGTGTAATTCAGTGGCATTTAGCACAGTGATGGTGCTGTGCAGCCATGACCACTCTCTAGTTCCAGAACATTCTCATCACTGCAAAGGAAATCCTATGCTATTAAGCAGTCCCTTCCTGTCCCTGCCAACCACTACTCTGCTCTCCTTCTCCATGAATTTGCCCATTCTGCTCATTTCACGGAAAGGGAATCAGACAAGATGTGGCCTTTCGTGTCTGCTTATTTCACTGAGCACAAAGTTTTCAAGGTCCATCACGTGTCATAATATTCCGTTGTATGGACATACCGCATTTTATTTATCTATCTTGACTTGGGTCAGGGTGGGGGTGGGGGTGGAAGATCAGTGTCAGAGGCTTCTACCCCACCCCCCTCCATATGACTGCTCCTCCTCCAAAGCCTAGTAGTGAATGGTAGGAATTGGATCAACTACCAAGGATGTCCATTTTAATTATGCATCCAGGGACCTAGGAAAGACTGGCTTGGTCTGTGAGCCCCATGGATTCACTCTGAGCGATGTCGCTGGGACTCCACTTACTACCTGCCCTCCCTATGTCTGTTTGACAGCGAGCCCATAATGATGTTTCAGGACTTCAGTATCCATCTGAACATGAGCCTGTATTCAATAGTCCTTGTAATGCTAGGGTATTCCTTTTTTCTGGTGTATTGTTATATGTATGAATTCTGGAAGGGGAAGGACTATGTGCATTGGTCTTGATTGCAAGGTCTTTCCTTCTGGGTTGGGAGCATTTACACCGAGGAAATTGGCAACACTATAAATAATGACCTTTTTGGGAAAGGCTAACACAGCCCTTGCATACTCTTCAAAATCTGTAAAAAACAAAAACAGAAATCAAGCCTGAATGATGGTCAGAAAGGGGAGGGCAAGCACCCCAATAGAAAGTCCTGATCCCTCGCCCAGCTCCTGGACCCTAGCCAGTCCTCAGACTGGAAGACCTTGTTGCATCCAGTATACAGTTTCCAATCGTTTAACAACCAGCTCTCAAGCTTCTTGAGTATTTAATATTCAAGCTAGTACAGGTCAGCTCCAGCTCACGCCAGCACACTCCTGGCAGGGATCTCCTACCCTACCCCCAGGCGTACTGTGTTCTGAAAACCACGTCTAACAGCTCCCAGCCAGTTCCATTCACAGAGGTCTGGCTTTCCTCTCTGTGCCTTCCCCCTCTTTGCTTATTCCCCCTAATGGAAATAGCTGTATTAAGTTTTGGTTTATTTTTCTTTTGTTTTTTATTATCACCAAAAATACGTGTGTATTGTTCCCGTTCCTTACACAGAGGGTGGCATATTGCACACATTGGCCTGCACCTTGCATTTTTCACTTACAAATGGATCCTGGAAATCACTCTACAGCAGTTATGGAGACCTTCCCCCTCCCTTCGATAGTATATCTTTGGGATAGATTCCTAGAATTTATTTTATTATTTATTATATATCACCAGGTCATTATGTCAGTTTGCTGGACAGTCTCAAATCCCTCTTTGTATGGCTTGTTCCATTTTGCATTCCCACAGACAGTGTGAGAGGACGCCTTGGTACAGTTCTCCCAACTGGATGTGTCTGAAAGCTTTTGGCTTCTTATCAATCTGACTAGAGGCCCGATGCACAAAAATTTGTGCAAGAGTAGACCTTCCTTCCCCCAGCTGCTGGCACCACCTTCCCTCTGGCACCTGGGACCCGAGCTGGCTTCCCTCCCGTCCCAGCTTCATCTAGAGGATGTCTGGCCTAATTAGCATATTACCCTTTTATTATTATAGATTATTATAGATAACTGGGAAATAGAATCTCTTTCTTAAAAATGTACCTTTCTCTCAGTGCGAGTTTGAGCAACTTTTTGTGTGTAAATCTGGTTTGTTCAACATGACATCACACACCAAGTCAAGATCAACAACGCCTGTATTTCATCGATTCAAAGCCACATGTTAACATCTCTAATGAGACATCTTCTCAAAGATGGCATGTCCTGGTCCCATGGACAGCGCTCTGTTGCTGAGAGGCAGGTGAAGTAGCAGAGCATCTTTCTGGGGATGAGGGCTGAGTCTTGATCCAATAGGCCTGCCTGGGACTCGTGTGTACCCGTTAGTGCTTTGCCCCACAACGGCCCACTACGATGTGAATTACCCGAAAGCCTCAAGCTAAATCAAGCTGCCTACTTACTGTAGCTTTGCCAGACCTCCTTTTGGGTTTCAAAAGCAAAAAAAAAGAAGGAGCCCTTTTCTTCAAAATCAAAAGTATGTCCTTATTTCAAAAATAAAAGGAATATCTCAATGAAACAAGCATTGAGCAACTGTATGCAAGCACCAGGCCTCGAGCCCGGGATACCACTTTAACAGGGTGGCCGGAGCTTCTCGTATGTATAGCCCGGCGGCGGGGTGGGGGGGTGGAGGGGGGGATGTGAGTGTGGTTCTCTGTTCTTAGAGAGAGGAAGCCATGGCCTCTTTCTTCCATCTCCTGCCCCCAAATGTGCCAGGAGCAGTCGAGGCTGTCTACAGGACAAATGGAAATAGGAATTCTATTGATGACAATACAAGATACAGATGAGAATGCCTCCCTCTGCTGCATTTGGAGTGCCAGGTCAGACACAGATGAGAATGCCCCCTTCAGCTGCATTTGGGGTGCCAGGTCAGATACAGATGAGAATGCTCCCCTCGGCTGCATGTGGGGTGCCAGAGGGGCTGGGGTGGGATGGACAGAACAGGGATCTAGCACAGATGTGCACTGTACCACCAACCCCTGGTGCCCTTCCTTCCAGTGGAGATGGGGCTTGGTTTCTCGGCCGCCCTCTAAGAAGCCCAGTGGGTAGAGTGTCGGCCTGCAGACTGAAGGGTCCCGGGTTCAATTTCGGTCAAGGGCATATGCCTGGGTTATGGGCTCGATCCCTAGTAGGGAGCGTGCAGGAGGCAGCTGATCAATGATTCTCTCTCTCTCTCTCTCTCTCTCTCTCTCTCTCTCTCTCTCTCTCCCCCTTCCTCTCTAAAATCTATAAAAATATATTTTTTTAAAAATTGAAGAAGCCCCAAAACTCTTCCTCAGGGAGGCAGGAGGGCGCTGTGCATGTGACCTGTGACCCGTGTCCCTGCCGGTCAGTTCACCCTGGAAGGCACTGGGTGGTCTCTGCAGAGGCTGAGGGTTTGGAGAGCGCCCGGGAATGAGGTCACAGTGATTTCTCAGAGGTTCACTGGGCACGTGAGGTCACAGGCTTCAGGTGACCTCCCCGTGGAGGGCAAGCACTCCCTTCGCAGCCTGCACCTGCACGGCCCACAGTCAGTCATGAGAGCAGGACTCATCCACCTGGAATGTCAATATTTGGGTTCGGGATGACTGATTTCATGCCAGCACCAGTTATACTTGTGAAACAGGAAGAAAAACCAAAACACGTCTCTGATAAAAACAGCGCTGTTTTAGGTGGAAACACCTCCCCGCCCCGCCCCCCTGCTTATCTTATCACCCTTTGTAAAGGTTTTCTAATGAACTCTCTCTCCCCTTTGTCCTCCAGCCACTGGCCATCTTGTCTCCATACACTGGGTGTAGAGAAGATTAGATCAAGAATAAACCCTAATTTATGGTCAAACAAAAGAAAATCAATCAACAAAGCCAGGTCCAGGAAGCTGCGCTGCCTCGGTTGCCAGCTCATTGGCAGCCTCCACGGAGCCTGGCGACCCTCCCACTGCATACCGCCCAGGCACGGGCTCTGGGGACAGAGAAAACCTTGCAACACAGCCCAGCAGCTGACTCTTGTCCAGGGGGTCCCATCAGTGTCCTTATCATGTGCCTCCCATGTCCTGGAGCAACACCCCAGTGACCGTCCAAAATGCCCTCTTAACGTCAAACCAGGTACATTCTCATCACATCAGAAAGCCTCCGAACATCCCGGGAGCATTCCCTTGCAAATAGCAAAACAGCCTCTGACCAACCCAGGCCCCACAGGAGGGCAGGGGTCCAAGGATGCCATCAGGGACCCTTGCTCTTTCCTCTCTCTGCTCTACCATCCTAATGCTGGCCTTCACTCCCTAGTTCAGCGGTTCTCAACCTGTGGGTCGCGACCCCTTTGGGGGTCGAACGACCCTTTCACAGGGGTTGCCTAAGACCATCGGAAAACACATATATAATTACATATTGTTTTTGTGATTAATCACGATGCTTTAATTATGTTCAATTTGTAACAATGAAATTGGGGGTCACCACAACAGGAGGAACTGTATTAAAGGCTCGCGACATTAGGAAGGTTGAGAACTACTGCCCTAGTTCATTGCTTTGTGATCACAAGGTGGCTGCTGCAGCTCCGGGCATTGCTTCTGTGTTTCAAAGAGGAAGAGAAAAATGGGAGAAGAAAGGATCGTACCTGTTTCAAAGAAGTAAACGTTTTCTCAGAAGTCCCAGCGGATTTCTGCTTATGTTGTTATGGGTTCACTCAGCGAGATAGACCACCGACTCAGAATTTAAATTTAAGAGCCTTTATTAAGCTGGCCAGCTGACCACAGTTACAGCACCCTGCTGAAGCAGAGGCTGAACTGCAGCCCAGACTACAAGAGTTACATTTTATTATTAAATTCTGTGGAGGCCCAGAGAATATGTGTCTTTCAAATTCTGGGCCCCCCAATATGGAGGAAACTCTTTTTATTTATACTTTTTCTAGTCCTTTGTCTCCCAAATTTGGAATGAGACCTCCGGGCCTTCTGAGAAAGAAGGCCTGAGTGCTGGGAAGGGGCCATGAGACCATATCTCAAGGCCTGGCCTGATGTCATTACCTTCCTATCTATGTGTTTTAGGAACAGACAGCACAGCATGACCCGTCTGGCCAAAGTGCCAGATATGCAGCCCAGCACAATGTCTTATTTACCGGAAGTGTCCTGTGGCCACCTCAGCTTCAAGACAGTCTGCGAAGGTGAATACTTTCAGCTGGACACGGGACCTGCCTGGATAATGGAAGCCCATTTAGTCGGGATGTGGGGAATAGATATCAGGTTGACAATCCCTGTCCAGGGGTGAGGTCTGTGCTTTAAGAAGCAGTGAACTCAGTGTGGGGAGGGGCTAGCACACACCATCAGGCCGTGTTTGCCTAGGTTCTTACTGCGAAACACTCCCACTCTTTGGGGGATGTGAGCATTTTGCCCTGAAAGAACTGAGGCTGCTGGTGCACGTCAGCAGGTGACATTCTGCTCAGGTGACCTGGAGCCCCGGGTGCTGGGCAGCAGGAAGAGAGGGCCTGGTTCTCGGGGAGATGACCTGGGTGTGAGGAGGTCCGGGGGTGCTCGCGGCTGCCCGGGGCCCGCTCTGCTGCATCCAGCTTCGTGCGGAGTGTTCGTTTCAGGCATGTGGCTCTCACCGCAGTCAGTGATGGAACCCACTGCCTCCCCCCGCCCATAACAACTTCATTCTGGACCCGCCTTCCCTGACCCACTTTTATCCCTGAGTGGACACCTGAATCTCAGGGGTGTCTATTGTTTGAATTAAAAGCAATGACAAAGAATGGCAAATATTGACACCGGTGCCTGCATGCCAGGCACTGCCCTGGGGCTCAGCCAGGCCACGAGCTCTGTTTCGGAGGAAACGGGGTTGTCGCCTGTCTTGCGTGAAGAGCTCTATCAGCGCCCCCAAGCCCCCGCTCACACCTGGGCACGTCCCCCCAAATGGGACTGCCTGTGGCCAGAGGCCCATCCGGGACTGTCACCCACAGGCTCCGTCTCCGGGTGGCAGCCCCCGGGTGGTAGACCTGGCCCCGTGCACTTTTGTGGGCTCCCAGCTAGACACCCCTTTGGTAACGGCACTTCCGTGGGGCAGAGCCTGGCAGAGAGCAGGATGGAGGTGCCTCGGCGCCTTCCCGACCGCAGCCCCGGGGCGGGCGGGGGGGACCGCCGCTTCCTCTGCTCAGCGCACCTGTAAGAGTCGCCGCTCAGACAGGCCGGGGATCGAGGCTCTGTCCACTGTCCTCGGTGAGAGGGAGACTGGGCCCGAGCTCAGCTCTGGGGACAGTGCAGCCCCCACATGTCACTCAGTGGAGCAAACGGAACACAGAACACGGATGTGTGATGGGGACAGGAGCAGGTAGTTCTTCGCTCCCTAAATCAAGTTCACCCGCTCAGCTCCTGGTCCCCTGTGGGCTGGGCAGTGGGCGCCGGGAAGGGCCTGAGGGGGACTGCACAGCCTCCCCCAGTGGTGGGCGGGGATCCCCCCTTCGAGTGAGTCTGCCCGCTGACTCCTGCCCAGGTCAGCCCGGCGTCTCCCAGGCGGCAACAGCCCCGGGGCCCAGGCGGAGTCCCTGACCCTTTGGCACCTCTACGGCCCTACCTGCCCCACACCCCCTGACTCGGGGGTGCCAGGTCCGGCCTTCACCCCCTACCCATCATCCCAGGCTCCACTCCTGGCCCCTCATCCTGTGTGAGGGTCTGGACTCCGAAACCAAGGCCTGGCCTGCTCCCTGGGGTAAGGGAGCCCCAGGATTTGAGGCGTGGGGAGGCGGTCAAGCAGCTCTGACACAGGGAATCGGGGTCATGTGGGAATGCCGTGTTTGGCTGAAGAACTGGTGGCTACGGAGTGGACGCTGGTCCCGGGTCCCCTCACGGGCACGTAGGCAGTCCCTGTGGGTGTGGGCCCCCGGTCCGACCCGATGCCCTCCCTCTCCTGCTATCTTGCTCCCTCCCTGGCTCCGCTTTTATCATTACATGTGAGAGTGTGCGAGCCTTACAGCCCTGGAACAAGGTAGATAAGTAATCAGAGCAGAGCCGTGTGGCCTGCGGGAGGCGAGTAGGCCCCAGGCGGGCACCACGCAGGCCTCTCCTGCCCAGAAAGTACACAGGGCCCCGGCCCTCGGCAGCCGCCCAGCACGGCTGCTTGTTGGGGTGGTTTGGCTTCTTGTGCTGGTTTTCCAGTGGAGCATGTCGGGTCACCATCATACATGCAGAGAGACAGACGGACAGACAGAGAGATGCATATAGAACACAGAGACAGAGAGAGAGAGGGAGAGACAGAGAGAGAGAGAGATAGAGATAGAGAGAGAGAGAGAGAGAGAGAGAGAGAGACTGAGGAGGGAGAGGGAGAGACTGAGGAGGCAGCGCACTTCTCTCTGTAGACCAGGGTGTGGAGGAAGCAGTCCTGAGTGGCCTCCCAGTGGCTTTCCCGGCAATGCCAGTGATGCCATCGGCCTGCAGCTCACCCTACCTCACCCCAGGCCCAGGGCCCTTGCACTCCCGGCTCAGCCTTCCTCCTCCCCAGGTGGCAGAGGTGTGTTGTGTCTGGTCCGAACATGGCTGAGTCACAGGGGAGGCCTTCCAGGAAGAGGGAACTGGGTCAGTGTCAGCACGGCAGGGACACACGGGGACTGTCAGGAACCTGAGTCCTTGGCGACCCTGAGGCCGCTCTGGTCAGGGCCTCTCCCCTGCTTTCCTCCCTCCTGTCCAGAGGGGGCGCTCTTTCTGTCCCTTTCAGGGCAGCCATCCTCTGCCTGGACCCAAAGGAGGACGTCCTGGAGTTCCTCTCCGTCCACACCCCTGCCAGGTGTCCCACCTGGCCCCATGCCGGTCTCTCACACCCACAGCCAGTCCACGCTGGCATCCTAAGGCTCCTTCCCGCCCCATTTTCCACCCCAGCCCTGACCCCCGGGGCCAGCTCCTCCTTCCCGGGGAGGGCGATGCATTTTAATCGCTTCCCTCTGTCCAGCCCGACCCGTCGGACCCAGCTTCTCAGCTGCGGTGACGAGGTCTCACAGACACACTTCAGTGGAACCTGCCGTGGCTCCCGTACTCCTAGGACACTGGTTCTCAACCTTCCTGATGCCGCGACCCTTTAATACAGTTCCTCATGTTGTGGTGACCCCCAATTTCATTGTTACAAATTGAACATAATTAAAGCAGAGTGATTAATCACCAAAACAATATGTAATTATATATGTGTTTTCCGATGGTCTTAGGCGACCCCTGTGAAAGGGTCGTTCAACCCCCAAAGGGGTCGCGACCCACAGGTTGAGAACCGCTGTTCTAGGAGAATGTCAAGTGAGTGCCAACTTGACCCTTCCCGATCCTTCTGTGCAGCTCAGCTTGGCAACGTGCAACGTTCAGAAAAAGGGAAAAGGTGTTTAATTCTTCCTGAAGTTCGCTAAACGGAATGAGTTATTCCATAGCACACGGAAAAACTATTTAACCCCCCCACCCCCCAGAGCTGGCCCAAAGACCCCTGCTCCCTGACTGCCCTAACCTTCGTCCAGCTCCCCCCTGCCTCAGCGGCTGGCAACTCTGGCCTCTCTCTGAGCCCCTTCGTGCCCTCCCCATGCGCGATCCTGGGAGTTAAGCAAGGGCAGGCCACCAGCCAGGCCGTGGAAGAGCCGTTAGTTCCTCCAGCTGCCCCGGAGGTCGGCGGTCCCCTCGCACTGTCCTCTCATCTATTAGATTTTGCTTTGTTTTTGTTGTTTTTAACTCTAAAGACCCTTGAACTTCATGAGAATCCTGAATTCGTTTTCTATTGTCCCATCTCTCAGTGGCCCCAAATCACTAGACTTTGAGATGAAATCCTATTGCATCGTGATGCCTCTTGACTCTCTGTCTGACCCCACAATCCCAGCTGCTAAAGAGATTCTCCTGATGTCGGAGAAACAACCCCCCTCAAGTGTGCGCTCCCCACTCCAGAGGAGTGTTATCCTGACGGCCACGCCCCTTCACGCCACCCGCCCAGACCTCGCTTCTGCACTCTGACCCCTTAGTTCTCCCGAAGGCGATGGCTCGGGGAAGGAAAGTGGGCAACAGGGCGGCAGGAACTTGGTGGGGCTGTGGGGGCGGGGCAGGCTGCGGAGCTTGCCGAGGACATGCCATTATCGCCCACCGCAGGTGCGTCCAAGTCAAGCCCCGTGTCACTGCCACCCACCGCCTCTGGGAGAGACTAACTGTGCCACGCCCCTCCTTCCACCGTCACCCCACAGCCTCCCACCCAGCAGCAGGCCTGTATGTCGATGTTTGCATTACAAACGCTCTCCTAACACTTTGGGCCTGTTTCACCTTAACAGACACAACTGCTCACTCAGACCCAGTCCCTCTGCCTGCGTGTTTCTGACTGAGATTCATAATCCTGCTTCCGGTGGGTGGAGAAGGGCCGGTTACAGAGAGTCATCTTGAACGATGGCAAAGAATACACCCGGGCATTCTCACACTGTTGCCGTGTGAGTCATGTTAACGCCGTGGCCTGGAGTTTCTGAGAGTTGGCTGTGGAGCGTAAACTGTGATATAAACAGGTGAAGTCTGGAGCACTATCTGACCAAGACCCGCAGGGCTGCGTTAATGAAAAGAGCATGACCGCCCACCTTCCTTCATCGGGGTCTTAAATAAGTTCCACGCTGGCTATTGGGGCTGAACGGATGGTGTGGAGCAACGATCCCAGTGAAAACAACTATAAACTGGAGAGAGTGTCTTTTTAAACTGTTGGAAGGAGCTGGAGCCCCAACAAGGTGGTGAAACGGTACAGATGAAGATCTAGGCAAAGGTGGAAAGCAGGGAGGTATGGCCAGCGTTGGCTGCTGCCCTTGTTGGGGCCGGCGGCTGAGTCAGGAAGGGAGGTGAGAAGCTGAATGAATGGCCCTCTGGCCACCTGGTGAGGTGGGAGGACAAGAGCAGGAGTCCAGGCCGGCCAGGGTTAGGGTCTTTATTTTTTAAAAATATATTTTTATTGATTTCAGAGAGGAAGAGAGAGAGGGAGAGAGAGATAGAAACATCCATGATGAGAGAGCTTCATTGATCGGCTGCCTTCCTGCACGCCCCACACTGAGGATCAAGCCCACCACCCAGGCATGTGTCCTGGTCGGGAATCGAACCGTGACCTCCTGGTTCATAGATCAATGCTCAACCACTGAGCTATGCTAGCCAGGCCAGGGTCAGGGTCTTTATGCTCCTGCAGCTCTGAGTTGGGAGCCCCGTGGGCCACATCCTCAGACTAGGAAGGGACAAAAACCAGACCTCCTGCGGACTAGAACTCAGGTTTTGTTGCTGCTTATTATTATAGAACAGGTACAGTAAGTCACCATGGGTCCTAAGAAGGTTAGTGATAGCAGCAAAATGAAAGGAAAGCTGTGAGAACAACAAAAAGAGCTTTAAAAAGAAATACGGAGTAATTGCCAATATGACAGAGGTGTCTGCGTGTCTGGTCTGGCTACTGAGTATGGCATGATTAGCACAATCTCAAAACATAGAGGCTATCAAGAGGATGAATGTTGTTAAGGGTGTGAAAGTGCTCATGAAACAACAGTCGCAGGCAATTGAAGAGGCAGAAAAATGGTTGATTTGGATCAATGAAAAGTAGCAGGCCGGTGATAGCATTTCGGAGGCAGTGATGTGTGCTAAAGCGAAGATGCTGCGTCTGACCTCCCTGGGACAAGGGGTGGTTCGATAAATGTAAGAAGAGACGTGCCGTTCATAGTGTAGTGAGGCTGCCGGTCCTAACCAAGCAGCTGCTGGTGATTCCGGGACAGAATTTCGGGAATATGTAGAGGCCGAGGGATTTGCTCCCCAACAAGTGTTCAGTGGTGGTGACACAGGCCTCTTCTGGGGGAAAATGCCCAAGAGGACCCACGTCACACAGGAGGGGAGGTCATTGCAGGACACACGCCATGAAGGACAGGCTGATGTTACCGCCCGTGGGAATGGGAGGAGGGGCTTTAAATGGAAGCCTCTACTCACCTACCATTCTGAAAACCCACAAGTTTCCAAGAAAAATTGTATCATGAAAAACAAGTTGTGTATGATGGGGAGGGCTAAAAGCAAAGGTTGGGTAACCAGGGAATTTTTTTGAGTGGACGTTGAAGTGTTTGCCCCAAGTGTGAAGAAATGCCTCTGGGGAAAGCAGCTGCCACTCAGGGCACTTGTCATGGGGCGGAGCTGGTGGAGGAGCACAGCCTCATCACTGCTAGGTCCTCGCCACCCACCCCACTCCTCCCATCCAGCCCACCGACCAGCAGGTCATTTCTAACTTAAAAATACTCTACACATCACCAGGCCGGCGTAGCTCAATGGTTGAGCATCGACTCATGAACCAGGAGCTCACGGTTTGATTCCCCGTCAGGGCGCATGCCTGGGTGGTGGGCTCGATCCCCAGTAGGGGGCGTGCAGGAGACAGCCGTTCAATGATTCTCTCTCATCATTGATGTTTCTATGTCTCTCTCCCTTCCTCTCTGAAATCAGTAAAGATCTATTTTAAAAGAAAGAAAGAAAAGAAACTCTATACAAAAGCCCTGTTTCAGGGGTGTTTTGAGGTGATCTCTGAAACTATTAAACCCTCAGGGAGTTCTGAAAGGAGCATTTTATTCATTTTGGAAGGAACATTTAATATCCTCACTTGCTGAGCTTCGAGAGCAGACACTTTGTGAGCATGGTGACCCACTCCTTGTATGGGAACCAGTAGTTCTGGAATGTATGAGTATGGCATGATTAGCACAATCTCAAAACATAGAAGCTATCAAGAGGACGAATGCTGTTAAGGATGTGAAAGTGCTCATGAAACAACAGTCGCAGGCAATTGAAGAGGTAGAAAAATGGTTGATTTGGATCAATGAAAAGTAGCAAGCTGGTGATAGCATTTTGGAGGCAGTGATGTGTGCTAAAGTTGGTTGAGGTTGGGATTCCAAACACACTGGGGACATAGACAGGTGCGAATGCTGACGAGAGACAGGAAGGCCTGGGAGACAGGAGCACACAAAGCAATGGGAGGGAGAAGAGAATGGGGGTGGGCCTTCCCCAGGAGGACAGAACCCGGGCAGGTAAGGGGGCCCCTCCTGAGGGTGAGGACAGAAGGAGGGGAGCAGAGCAGCTCTCCCAGGCTGGGGAGAGACACGCAGAGGGACAGGAGCGATGGGAAGGACACACTCTGGCCTCCCGAGCATTTCCTGGTGCATCAAGATGGCTCACGCAAGTTGACATCACATTGGACAACGTTTTGACCGTAACTTGGAGTTTCAGGCTACTTTACAACGTTATAAATCCTAGTTTTGTTTCATAATGTTCCTGTAAAGTAGATGAAACGCTATTTTCATTTTATGGAATGAACTGAGCAAACAGACAACTGGCTCCCGGTCACATAGCCAGTCAGTGACTAAGCAGAGAGGTACATTCCAGAACTACTGGTTCCCAGCATGTTGGCAAAGTCCGCAGGCTGGCACCCTGGGCTTTCCCCTCTCTGTCTCCTCCCCACTGCACACCCACCCCTGGGGCTCCCTGCGATGAGAGAGAGTGAGCAGAGGGCCAGGAGTGGGGAGACGGGCTAAAGGAGGGAGCAGGCAGGTTGGTGGAAATGAGGGGAAATGCTGCTCACAGCTCAGCAGGTACTGGACTGCGGGGAAAACACTCTCCCAGCTGCTCGTTGGTCATCTGCCTCTCAGGCTCACCCCCCTGAGCACAGGTGGCTCCCCAGTATTCCACTCATCACCTCGTGTGGAGCAGTCGATGTCACCCAGGCCCCCTCCAATAAATCTCCTCCTGAAACACATGCAGTGTGTCTGCAGCCTGGATAAGGGAGGGCTGGCCTGGTCACTCTCGTCCTAGAGCCCATTGGCTCATAGACACACTGCCTGGGGTCAGCCAAACCTCAGAGCAGGGCGACCAAGCACATAGGGGCCCCTTAGGGTTCCTGAAGAGACACACGACCATGTCCCCTGGGTTGGGAACATGGCTATTCAGTGCCACCTGCCCCAGAGGAGGGAGTGGCAGGAGGGAGTTGATCCTGAAGCCAGACTTGGTCCTTCTGTGGTTCCAACTCAGTGACTCTTGGACACCAGGTCGCTTCTCCGTGGCTTTCAGCTGAGGCGGGGCCAACCCAGTGAGGACTCTGGGACAAAGATTGTGTTCGGGGCCCTTCCATCCCCTCCTGCACTTTAGATCCCTCAGCCCCATGGGACCCAGATGTCCCCTCAGCCTTCTTCCGACACAGCCAGCTGTCACCGAGCAGGAGGAGGGCAGGCTAATACCAATTCTCACTCAAGTAGAAAAGGCTGATGAGGATTGTAGTAAGTTGTACCTCATGACAGAATCCTGCTTAACATAGAAACCAGTTTCTGAATGTAGCAGCCAGGCTCTCGATGCCAGGCTGGTAGAATTCATGGACTCACTCATCCATTCGCTCATTCGTTTCACTGTGGAAGCTGCTGGAAACCCCTCCCACATGTGGGAGCATGCAGGACATGCTTTCCCGCTGTGTGGGACACGGCGCCCTTTCCCCTGCCCTCCACAGGACTCCTAGGGGCGGGGGCCTGGGAGCTGGTCCCCTGGCCTCTCCCTCCTGAAGAGCCCCACCTAGTCACTGAGTAGAAGATGGGGGAGTGAGCTTTTATGGCTGTCCTTTCCTCCCAGGATCAGCCTGGTAGGGCTCTGTTGCCCCTTTGCCTTCAAATCAGGGTCCAGAGTTCAAGGAGCCTGGACGGAAGTCAATCTTAGGACGGCAGTGGGGATTACCCAGCCAAAGCCAGATCTCACTGAAGAAAAAGTGGGCAGTCGTTAGCTCAATGGCTGAGTCTGGCTTTAGAATGTGGAGTCTACCATTCACTAGCCCTGGGCTTTGGGCAACAGATTTGCTCTCCCTAAACCTCAACTTCCTCACCCACAAAGTGGGGTGGTGGTGGCCCAGTCACTCTCCTCCTCTGCAGGTTTGTTGTGTGATAAACTCACATAGCACTTTTGTTCATTGGGCAGCTCGGCCTCTGCATGGCCTGTGCCTGCTCCCCAGGGCAGGAGCCGGTGTGGAGAGAGCGCATCAGCAGACAGACAGACATCCAGTCCCACAGACAGACGGCACGGGGTGTGGGGTGCTGTAGAAGCAGGAGCTCTGGGGATGCGGGCTCATCAGGAGGTCAGGGAAAGCTTCCCCACCAAGGAAGGAGGCCTCTGAGGCCAGAGTGGAGGCTGATTGAGGCAAAGAGGAGGGAGGAGAGAACAGCATTCAGGGATAAGGAACAGCATGTGCGGGATTCCTGAGGCCGGAGGGAAGGAGCCATGAACGTGGCTGGGGAGGAATGAGCTTGAACAAATAACAGCTTTTCTAAATTTCAAATAGAGCTAGTGGGTCCCAGGACATACGCAATTTGAAAAGCACTGAATTTTGTATCATTTGAGGGAGGTCCTGATGACAGGCGGAGAGTCGTGCCAGCTAATTTTAAACACAGCCTTTGCGTTGTGCGTTGAGCCCTGGCTGGTCTGGCTCCGTGGATAGAGCCTTCGGACTGCAGGGTCTGGGGTTTGATTCTGGTCAAGGGCACATGTCTGGGTTGTGGGCTTGATCCCCAGTGGGGGGCATGCAGGAGGCAGCCGGTCAATGATTCTCTCTCATCAATGATGTTTCTATTTCTCTCCCTCTCCCATCCTTTCTGAAGTCAATAAAAATATATTAAAAATAAAAAGATGCATTGACAATTGCTTGAAAGACTATAACAGACTTTGTCCCATGAAACTCGGTTTGACTGCCTTGTTTTGGGCTGAAACAGCACAGTTCACAGTACCGACACAGGAGTGATAACCCAGGGGGGCCTATGGCAGAACTGGGGGAGAGGAAGGGGCAGTGGGGGGAATAGACGACAGGTGGCAGTTCTGCACGGACTTGCCGTGTGTGAAGGGCAATGTGGTGGCACCAGGAAGTGCAGGTCCCTTGTCCTTGAACAGTCAGGGTGATGAATCCCGGGAGAGGAGGAAGACGCCGTGCAAACGCCCCAGGAAGTGAATGCTGTTTGAAGAGAAAGCTGTAAAACACCCCCCAAGCCCCACATTTAACAACCAGGAAACATGCAGGCAATCGGGAGCTACACTCAGCTCTAGTTTCCAGGAACAAGTGAGTCATAAACACACCAGTCACCAGGGAAACCACGTTGCTGAACCCCGTGGAGAGACATAGGAAGGTGTCACCGAGGGGCAAGTGCACTCGAGACACTTCCTGTCGTCCATCCTGCAGCCATTACTCTAGTTCAGGGGTCCTCAAACTTTTTAAACAGGGGGCCAGTTCACTGTCCCTCAGACCGTTGGAGGGCCGGACTATAGTTAAAAAAAAAAAACTATGAACAAATTCCTATGCACACTGCACATATCTTATTTTCAAGTAAAAAAACACAACGGGAGCAAATACAATATTTGTATTTGCATGTGGCCCGCGGGCCGTAGTTTGAGGATCCCTGGTCTAGTTTGTTCAGCAAGAAGCTGGACTGGGAGAGGTGCAGGTGATGGGGTCAGTTTAAACCCGGCTCAGAGCTGACGGCAGCCCCTGCCCCTCCTCCACCTGGCCGCTTCCTGCCAGAGGCCCACCTGCCAGAGGAGGAGGGGGCCTGCTGGGAAAAGCCGGCGAACCTGCAGGGAACGTGGGGTGCTCCTCAAAGTGTGACTTGGGCTTAAAATGCAGGTCCCAGGCCCTGCCCCACACACACCGCCCGCCTTTGAGGTTAGACCCAAGGGGTCTGCACTTTATACCACGCGCCTGAGGGGGTTGCACGCGCATGAAGGTGTGGAAATCACGGGGAGGCTGGGTAGCAACATCTGATTTATCAAAGGAAATACCCGGATCCTTCACACGTTGGCCAGCTTTGATTTTAATGCAAAGGTCTCACCACGGCCCCACATGCCCTTGGTGTAGACAGCCGGGCAATGGCCGCCTCGGTTCGCGTGCCCCTACAGCCCGCCCCGTCCTAGGAGCTTGCCTCCAGGACCCGTGCGGTGTCGTCGCCTGACTCCTCAGGCAGTGACCTGCGCAACGCCTGTTCCAAGAACGGTTATTTGAGATGGAGATCGGGTTTCAGGGCAGAAATGCGGCCCTCCTCTTCCTGGATCCGTTTATGCCAGGGCAGGAGGCTGCGGCTGCTCTGTGTAAATGTCGAGATGAATTGAAATGCAATGCTTGGGCAAAGGTCACTCACCTTATCTTTCATAGCCACCCGGCCTTCCCGAGAACTCGCTATCAAATAAACTCTTAAGGAAGTAACCCCACTGAGTAATAAGCCGATTCATTCCAAGTCCCCCTGCTGACAGCGCAGCTGAGATCAGAGCTCCGAGCCCTGCTCACCCTCGGGGACAGTGGTTCCAGATGTGCAGAGCAGAAGAAGGCCCAGGAGGAGTATAAGGAAGCGTTTCTTTCAGTTATCCGCAAACTCTCTGGCTACCTCCCAGGGGCTCAGAAAACATTAACTTGGTTAACGCATGGATTCTTTGTCCAACGTCATTGTGAATGAGCCGTGTTCGTGCCTTTTAAAAGACTCAGCCACCCATGACCTCTAAGAGGCTCCAGGACAGTTCATCAGACTCCACGCCTCGGCCTTCTCTGCTTCTGCGGGGGTCCTTGGCCTCTCCTGGCGGTTCTCAAACTTGGCTGCCCCGGGGACTTGCCAGCTCCTGCCAGGGAGGCCTGACTCCTTAAGGCGGCGGTTCTCAACCTTCCTAATGCCGCAGCCCTTTAATACAGCTCCGCATGTTGTGGTGACCCCCAATTTCATCGTTACAAATTGAACATAATGAAAGCATAGTGATTCATCACAAAAACAATATGTAATTATATATGTGTTTTCCGATGGTCTTAGGCGACCCCTGTCAAAGGGTCGTTCGATCCCCAAGGGGGTCGCAACCCACAGGTTGAGAACCGCTGCCTTAAGGATTAAAGCGGAACCTCAGGAAGGGAGCCCTAAGGATAAGACATTTAAAACTCTCCCCAGGGGGCTGCAGTGAGCAGCCGGGCTGTGACCCAGGGATCACAGATTCGCACGACTGAACTGACCTTCCTCTTCAAAACAGGTGTAAAGTACTTGACACATGAATGAACCACACGAAATTCAGATTGTCCCAGAACTACCTCACCGGAACCAACGACACGGTTGAAAGGGTTATTTTCTGCCCCCCACCCCCGCCCCCCGATCCCAAACAATAGTTAATTACAGGAACTGACGAAGGTGGCAAAATCTAGATTTGTTTTCCATCTGCCTGAAGTTTCCAGGCAGACCAGTGATTGCAGCCCTGGCTGGCCATTGGCAGGACCGAGGGAGGCTGAGAGCTGGCATGCGGCTCTGGTTTAGTGAGCATCCAAGGCTGAGAGCCACTGATTCTGCGGTTCTTCCATCAAGGTCTGCATTACGCACTTCGGTCTTTCTAAGTCCAAATGCTTATTGTGCATTCAATCTTTAAAATATCTATATATATAAAAGCCAAGCGACCAGAACGTCGGAACAACCAGAATGACTGGTTGCTATAAGCACTGTGTCTGGCTAATGGCCCAATCTGGGGGGTGAGGGGTGGTGCAGGGGGGGCCTTCCCTTGGTCAGCCCCGGCCAGATCGGGGGAGGGGCCAACCGGCCAACCTCCCGTGGCCCCTCACCCTCACCCCCTTGCCAGCCTGGTCCGATTGGCCCCCATCGGGGAGGGCTGGCCAGACCCCATCCATGCACAAATTTGTGCACCGGGCTTCTAGTATATATATGTTTTTATTGACTTTTAGAGAGAAATGAAGGGAGAGAGAGAGAAACGTCGATGACAGAGAAACATCTATATTCCCTCTGGGGATTGAGCCTGCAACCCGGGCACATATGCATTGACCGGGAATCAAACCAGCGACCTCTTGGTACATGGGTCAATGCTCAACCACTGAGCCACACCAGCTGAGCGTGCATTCAATCTTAAAAATAGTGTGGTTGCTTATAGAATTCTAGCTTGAAAGCCATTTTCCTCTGCCTTTTGGAAATTTCCACTCACCACCTTCCATCCGGGTGTTGAGATGGCTGATGATTGTTTGTGTAGGTTACCTTTTCTTTTCTCTCTGGAAGCCTTTAGACTTTCTCTTTGTCCTTGACGTCCTGCACTGTTACTGCAATGTGTCTGCCTGTGGGTTTATTTTTAAGTATCTTGCTTGCTTCACAGTGTTATCTTTCTATTTGGAAAATTATGACTTTCTTCAATTTTGAAAACTCGTCAACTCTTATGATTTGGATATTTCTTCCACCTTTTCTGATATTCTCCTATCCTGGAACTCCTGTGAGATGTATGTTGTAATGTCTCATTTTTATTCTCCTTATTATTTAACTCTCATATTTTTCATTTCTTTGCCTTTTCTCTATCCTATTAGCATTAATTCCTTGGTACAACCTTCTATTTCTCTAATTTTCTCTTTAACTGTATCCACGTTAGTGTTTATCCTGTTTTTTTAAGTTGTTTATTTCAATATTTACAGGTGTGTTTTTTTAAATTCCAGTCATTTTAAAAATCTACTTCTTGATTCCTAGCTGCTTGAGGTGTTCTGTGATTTCCTGTTGTTCGTTTGCTTCTGTTATTTTCCTTTCCTCTGCCTCTTCTTGGATCACACTCAGTCAGCGGAAGTCCTTTGGTGATTACTGTTATTTGGATTTCCTCAGGAGCAGCTTTCCACCTGTTGCACTCGGGGGGAATGTGTGGAAGGCGTTTATTTTTACCCTTCGCTTTGAGTCATTATTTTGCAATCTCCAATGTTTTGTTTGTTTAGGGTTCCTCTTTCTTCTCTCATGTAGTATGGCGGGTAGGCTTATGGTTAACTCCACTCCCTTCCAAGGTCAAGCAAACAGTCTTTATCGCCAGCAGTCCAACTTTGTGTTCCTGGGTGGGAAACCACGCCCCTGCTCTCGCTCCTACAGTGAGCTGGCTCCTGCCACACACACAGGGCCATTGGTGCCTCTTCCCACGTAGGAGGTGACATTCTGATGGCACTGCCAGTGTCCAGGGCTGAACACCAATAAGCCAGTAGCTTGTGCCCCTTCTATGAGTTTTCTCATTCTCTTTCTAGTCCATAACATTACTTTTGTTTTAGAGTAGCTATGTGCATAAAATATTTTGTGTATGTATATGAGGGTGCTTTGAGGTGCAAGAAAGAGAGAAGCGAATTTCAAACAAAAAGACAACCTACTGAATGGGAGAAGATACTCATCAATTATACATCTAATAAGGGATTAATATTCAGAATATATAAGGAAGTCATGCAAGTTAACATTAAAAGAGCAAACAATCCAATTGAAAAATAGGCCAAGAAACTGAATAGACACTTCTCCAAAAGAGGACATACAAATGGCTAATAGACATATAAAAAGACTAGTGGCCTGATGCACGAAATTCATGCACTTGGGGCTGAGGTGGGGGGAGGAGGAGGAAGTCCCCCAGCCTGGCCTGTACCCTGTCACAGTGCGGGAGCCCTGTGAGCCATCACCCCAAAGAGGTAGGCCTTGCACACCCATCCGGGGCTCCTTGATGGGTTGCCCCAAAGAGGTAGGCTGGAGCCGGGGGAGGCCTGCTGACTTCCATGCACCCGCGGACCCCTGGCTAGGGCCACGGCGGAGGGACCTGTCCGCGTGACTGCAGACCACCACCCCCAGGCTGGGCCCGTGGTGGAGGGGCCTCTCTGCCATGGCCCTGCCCCCAACCCAATGCTGCAAGTCCCCACCCACCTGCGCCTGCTGCGCACGCAGCCTGCTGATTGGTCGTTACTGTGAAGGCATCCCGACCAATTTGCATATTACCCTATTATTAGTATAGATGCTCAACATCATTAATCATCAGAGAGATGCAATTCAAACCACAACAAACTATCACCTCACACTTGCCAGAAAGGTTATCATCAACAAATCAACAAACAGTAAGTGTAGGTGAGGATGTGGAGAAAAGGGAACCCTCATGCACTGTTGGTGGGAATGTATGGAGGTTCCTCAAAAATAATTAAAAACAGAACTACCATGTGACCCAGCAATTCCAATTCTGGGGATTTATTTAAAGAAAACAAAACAATAATTAGAAAAGATAAATGCATCCCTATGTTTATTGCGGCATTACAACTGATAGACAAGATATGGAAGCAATGTAGGTACCCACTGATAGATGAATGGGTAAGAAAATGTGAGAGAGATATTTAATGAAATATTACTCGGCAACAAAGTAATATTTGCAACAACATGGATGGATCTAGCAGGGGTTCTCAAACTACAGCCCGCGGGCCACATGCGGCCGCCGAAAACATTTATCCGGCCCGCCGGGTGTTTCTGCTGCTGCTGTGTGCATAGGAATTTGTTCATAGCTTTTTTTAAAACTGTAGTCCGGCTCTCCAACGGTCTGAGGGACAGTGAACTGGCCCCCTGTTTAAAAAGTTTGAGGACCCCTGATCTAGAGGGTATTATACTGAGTGAAATAAGTCAGGCAGAGAAAGACAAATACCACGTGATTTCACTTATATGTGGAATCTGGACAAAACAAACAAAACAGAAACAGACCCACAGATACAGAGAACAAAGCTGGCGGTTGCCGAAGGGCAGGAGGGTGGACGGTGGGTGGAAAGAATATCTGAAAGCCCTAACAATTACCCCAAACACTCAGGCTAAGTTAGTGAGCAGGAGGCAGCCAAAAGCCTGGCATCTGCATAAGAAGTGGATCCTAGTGGGGCATAGGCTATAGGGGGAGTATTTTTAAAAAGAAGAAAAGAAAAAAAAACAACGTAACAGTGACTTTAAAACGAGGCACTGCGCCATGCCATGCAGCTGCAGGTCCAGCTGTCCCTGTGGACCCTGCACCCAATGGCCTAAGGGACTACAAGGCGCTGGATGCTACCCCGGACCCCGCTCCCCCATGGACCGTAACCTGTCCCGCAGCACTGGAAGCAGGTCTTGTGTGAACAGCCTGCTTATTTTGCCACTGCTGACATGGGGCAGAGCTGGACTGAGCCAATCCAAGGACTTGGGGGGGGGGGAGGGGGGCTGCACCCAGTTCCCAATCCCCGCCGGTCTGGCTCCCTGCACCGTTCAGCACTTTCTTCCCATTTCAAAGCCCCTTCTGATCCGTTGCTCCCTGGGATCCTCAGTGAAGGACGGATCACCTGGTCCCTGCACAGAAATGGATACCGGCCAAGGCTGGGGCCACGTTGTTGGCAGGCGGACACCCCACTAGAGAATGGGGGCCTGGAACCCCAGCCCAGATTTCCTGGGAACGTCAGTCGCTGGCTGCATGTAGGTGCCTAGTGAGGGCCGCATCCTAAGATCTGTGCATGGAGCCCAGGGGTTAAGGTGCCTCTGCCTGCGTTTCTGGTCCAACAGGAAAAACCAGGCCCGTGGGCTCTGGGTGGCTGTGGCTGCCAGTGGGGAGAGGACTGTGTCCCCAGGGCGCAGGGAGAAAAGGGAAGAAAAGGGGAGCAATCATTCAACAAGTACTCAGACCACCCTGGGGCAGCACGGGCCCCTGGACCCAGCACCCACTGTGGACATGACCCTGCAGGCCCCTGCGAGGAAGGGTCGGGTCACTTTGAGTTTCTGTCTCTTGTCTCCCTCACTGAGCCCTGACTTGTGCCGGCTCCCCCAGCTCCTCCCCGCCTCCCACTATCACCAGCTCCAAGAGAGTGAAATAGGAATTCTTAGGGGTGAAATAGGCAGGTTTAGGGAAATTTTTAAATTAAGGAGGTCCATGGGAAAAATACAGAGCTGCAAAAGGGCACATTATTTCCATAAGACAAGGGAGTTGGGAGAGGCAACAGTTATGTTTCCATAAGACAAGGAAGCTGGAAGTGGCAGAAGTTACATTTCCATAAGATAAGGGAACTGGGAGTAGCTAAAGGTCTATATCCTATATAATAAAAGGCTAATATGCAAATAGACCATACGGCTGAACAACTGAAACAACCAAACAACCGAACAACCGGTTGCTATGATGTGCGCTGACCACCAGGGGGCGTGTGCTTCCAGAAAAAGGCAGGCATCAGCCTTGGTGGGATGGTGGAGCAGGTGAGTGGGGGTGTCAGACCAAGGCGGGGTGCCAGTCACTGTCATTAGGGTGAGCCTCTGGTGGTTACTGAAAATTCTTTGCTCCTGTGTGCCATGGTTCTTCCCAGTGCTCGCGCGCGCCCTCTGCCAGCACCAAAGCTGCCGCTCGCACCCACTGCCGGTGCCCAGTGCCAGTCCCAATCACTCGACGCCATCAAAGGGTGCAAGCGGTGGCTGCCGGCCCTGATTGCCTCTGAGGGTTTCTCCACTACCCCCTCTCCTGAGGGGTGATCAGGGCAGCAGCCACCACTTGCACCCGCTGCTGGCTCCAGCCCCAATCGCTCTGCACCTTCAGTGCATAAGAGCTGCGGCGGTGGGAGCGGGGCTGCCAGCAGACAGGGGACTGGGGGCCACAGTAGGAGGGGCTGGGCGGGGTGTGGAGGATGGGCTGAGACTCACCCCTGTGCCTACCACAGCCTCGTGGCCCACAGTTCCTTTCAAGGTGCATGAATTCGTGCACTGGGGCCCCTCGTCTTAATAATAAAAGGCCAAGAGACATCACCACCGAAACAACTAAACAACCAGTCACCATGAGGGTACTCCCCCGACCCGCCACACCACAATAGGGGGCGTGGCCAGCCTGCAAACCACTGGGGGCCCCTCGCCCAGGCTGGGACGGTACTGGGGGCTGGGCGTGTGTGGCGCAGTCTTTTAAAAATAAAGAAAGACCCACTGGCGCTCCGAGGCACGGTGGTATTAGTCACGGTTTCCCATGCGGCTAGAGTAGACAGTTTGAGATATGAGTTCATATATTTCCCTTTCTTTTCCCTCCCGTGTCCAGACGGGAGCTGCTCTGGGTTCTATTTCTCAGGAGATAGAGGTGGCAGGTGCCAGGAAGTGGCCAGAAGTGGTTCTTGGTGGTTTTGTGAGTCCAAAACCTTAGAAGAATCTTCTAGAGGGTGTACTCTAAAAGGCTGAGGAATGAAGGGAGGAGAGAATTTGCTGAGAGGGCCAGGAGAAGGAGAGAGAGGGCTGGGGGAGGGGGTGTGTTGCCATGCACACTGTGCCCTTTTCTAAGTGGAGACTAATTGTTTCCACTTCCTCTGGTATAGACAGCTGATTGCCTTCCCCCGAGGGCTGTAACTTCACCCTGCACGCGGCCACGCAGTCGGGTACCCGAGTAGAAGTGGGTGTCCTCCGTCACTGCGGGGCCCGCGGAGGCAGCTTCTGCCCCATCTGGATGGTGGGAGCAGAGTCAGGCCCATCTCCCGAGTTTTACAGAAAAGCTGGAAGCTGGATTTGATGTGAACTCTCCCAATTTTAAAATGTGAGTTTCAGTAAGTGCTTCTTAGTAAGATACATCATACCTGGCTGGCCCATGGCAACCAGTAAGGACTGTGTTCTAGATCAATCTAACAGTTGCTTGACACATTTTTGAAATCGACTGATGCTTTTACTTTCGGCCTCTAGCCATACATTTAAGTCAAAGGACAATTAAAATGCAAAACTGTGATTCAGTTCTACAAACCACCTGTAGGAGTGCTGCCTTAGGGCTAGTTTCTCCCGTTGGACAGTCGGTGCCAGGACAGGTCGGTGCCCAGACCTGGACAGGATGGTGTCTGGACCTGGACAGGGTGGTGCCCGGACCTGCACAGGATGGTGCCCGGACCTGGACAGGATGGTGCCCAGACCTGGACAGGATGGTGCCCGGACCTGGACAGAATGGTGTCCGGACCTGGACAGAATGGTGCCAGGACCTGGACAGGATGGTGCCAGGACGTGGACAGGATGGTGCCCGGACCTGGACAGGATGGTGCCAGGACCTGGACAGGATGGTGCCAGGACGTGGACAGGATGGTGCCCGGACCTGGACAGGATGGTGCCCGGACCTGGACAGGATGGTGCCAGGACCTGGACAGGATGGTGCCCGGACCTGGACAGGATGGTGTCTGGACCTGGACAGGATGGTGCCCGGACCTGGACAGAATGGTGCCAGGACCTGGACAGGATGGTGTCCGGACCTGGACAGGATGGTGTCCAGACCTGGACAGGATGGTGTCTGGACCTGGACAGGATGGTGCCTGGACCTGGACAGGATGGTGTCTGGACCTGGACAGGATGGTGTCTGGACCTGGACAGGATGGTGCCTGGACCTGGACAGGATGGTGTCCGGACCTGGACAGGATGGTGTCTGGACCTGGACAGAATGGTGCCAGGACGTGGACAGGATGGTGCCCAGACCTGGACAGGATGGTGCCCGGACCTGGACAGGATGGTGCCCGGACCTGGACAGGATGGTGTCTGGACAGGGCGGTGGCCTGTACAAGTAGCCTCAGCATGAGCTTGTCTAGCGGTTTTGCTAGAATAAATCATCTCTTCGCCGAGACACTCTCTGGCTTCAGATGTCATGGTCCAGGCCACATCCCTCGTGACCACCAGCGTGAAAGCGCGCCCAGCGTCCCGCAGCACAGGCTGCACACTAGCCAGGACCCCTGGCGCGACGTCTTTCCAGCCCCCCCAGCCCTGAGGTGGTTCCATTCATCTCAGTTCTCCACTCGCTGGGGCAGATGCTGCCTCCTTTGCCTAGCTCTTCACATCGACAAGCCTCTCCCCATTCACTCGCTAGTTCAATCCACCAGGATCCGGGAAGGTGCTGTGGTTCCTGATTCTCAGAGAGGTTAGGCAGTTGCCTGCCAGATTTCCAAGTGGTTAGAGGTGAACCCAAAGCCTCTGGCCACAGGTCCTGGTGCTCTCACTCCCACCCCAGCACCCACAGCCCCCGCTGGGGTCCTCCCCAGCCCCTCCCAGGGCACTGCCTGCGGGTTTCTGTGTCGGGTTCAGAACGAGTCACCTTCAGTGGTGCCTCTGTGGTCAGTGGGTTATTTTGAGCTAAAAGCAACCAAGACCCGGTGGGCTCAAGAGCAGCTTCTGCTCCTCCCTCAACTCCCTAGAACAGTGGTTCTCAACCTTCTGGCCCTTTAAATGCAGTTCCTCATGTTGTGACCCAAAAATAAAATTATTTTCGTTGCTACTTCATAACTGTAATGTTGCTACTATTATGAATCGTAATGTAAATATTGATATGCAGGATGGTCTTAGGCGACCCCTGTGAAAGGGGGATCGTGACCCACAGGTTGAGAACCGCTGCCCTAGAAGCACTTAATTAGGAGCCTGGCCCCTGATAAATGGATCAATAGGAATGACTTTCTACCTGTCCATGGGGCAGGCAAGCTGCTAATGCCTACACCTTCTGAAGCCCCGCGTGGCTCACCTCATCCCTAGCTCAGAACGTCACCTCACCCCCGGCCCCTTTCCGTCTCTGAACCTCTCCCGCGTGTGGGGTCTCCGACTCTCTCCTGTGTGCGGGGCGCCCCGACACATGTATGTGACTCTGTTGTTGGTGAAGGTGGAGTTCTTGGGGTGCTGCGAGGAAAAGAGTTTCCTGAGCCCCTCCGCTCCCGGAGGATGGCGTTTCATGGAAAGCTTGATTGACGGCGTAAACTTTAAGGGGTCCCCCTCCAAGGCCCCATCGCTGTCTGTCTCGCCACGGAAGACGTGCAGCGGGGCCTGAGTGAAGGCTCCTGCCTGCAGTGTCTGCCCCAGTTGAAAGCACAGTCCAGCCCAGCGTCTGGCCGGCTCCGCTTGTGCTCCCAGCTGCAGTCCATTGCCTGTGGCAGGCAGAGCAAGAGCAAGCCAGGGGGGCGGAACTCTTTGCTGGGGAATTTTACCTTCCCTGGGTTTCCCACACTCGCAGTGGCTCCTCCCTCCCACCCCTCCATTGTTCCCCAGGCTAGACTGGCAGACAGGCCCCTTCTCTACTGTGCGTGCGCCCATCCGCCCCTTTGTTCCATCCCCTCCCCAGGGATCGGCAGGGACTGGACAGGTGGTCCCCTGGGGGGCATGAGCCGTAGCTTCCTGGTGAAGCTGCCCGGAGGACCAGGCTTCCAACCTCTGGCCTCCCCTTTGCTCCCTTCCTATCATTAGTGTTAATAACTAGCTAATGACCAGGGTAACAGTTCAACTGGGCTATTTCTCTCGCTCATCTGTCTTGTGTCCTTTTGATTAATAGACCAGCGGGCACAACCTTGAGGGCAGAGGAACTCCTCCCTCCGCCCCGGGCACCCCTGTTCCCCGCGTGCAGTCCCTCTTCAAGGAAGTGGTTCGTAAGGTGAAAGTAGGTTTTTGTCCTCTGCCTCCTTTTTAGCAGAATAACCTACTGTTTCACAACAGGCACTTTGTGCCCAGGACCGAAAGGCTTACAAACGGGAACATGACCACTGTTTTATCTTCTTTATTAGCTCTACTGAGTGATGGATCGCTGTGTATCTACCTGCCATTGGCCCATTATTGTCAGGACCAGGCTCCCCAGTTAGCTGCTGCGACACCAGGCAAAGCCCAGGTTATTAGACACGGGATAAGGCAGAGCTCCTGGTGGCTGGGAGGGGAGGCAGGGGGTCTGCGGAGAGCTGGGAGTTTGGGTGAAGGTCTGGCTAAGGGGGCCGGGGCGGGGGGGGGGTGCAGGAATGGGTTGATGAGGACAATAGCCAGCCCTGGTGGAAACAGCCAGACAAGGAGCTTGAGGCAGCCATTAAAAGATTCAGAGGGGCCCAGCCGGAGAGGTTCAGTGGTTGAGCATCGACCTATGGCCCAGGAGGTTGTGGTGGTTCCATTCTGGTCCGGGCACGTGCCTGGGCTGTGACTCGATCCCCAGTTGGGGGCCTGTGGAAGGCAGATGATTCGCTCTCATTATTGATGTTCCTCTCTCTCTCTTCTTCTCCCCGCCTCTCTGAAATCAATAAAAATATATTTTTAAAAAAGACTCAGAGGGAAGGCAGGGGTGGGGGGGTGGGAAGAGATCAACCAAAGAGATTGTATGCGTATATGCATAACCCATGGACGCGGCTATAGGGTGATAGAGACCTAGGGTGCAGGATGGCAGCAGACAGTAAGGATTCAATGGGAGAAAAAAGGGGACATGTGTAATGCTTTCAACAATACAGATTTTTTTTTTTTAAAAAAAAGACTGTTGGGTGTGAATTGCTGCTCCTTTCCCCTGGAGCTGGTGGGCCTGTGGGTTGCGGTAATGAGTGATCAAGTCATTTGCCTGAGCCTCCTGCAATAGGAAGTTCATGCTAATTGAAGGCAGTGAGCTGATTGGGGGGGGGGGTTGGGTATGGGTGGGTTCAGTTCTCATTTTGTTGGCTTGTTTTTGTTTTTATTAATCCTCACCCGAGGATATTTTTCCATTGACTTTTTTTAGGGAGAGTGGAAGAGAGAGGGAAAGACAGAGAGAAACATCGATGTGAGAGAAACACATCAGTTGGTTGCCTCCTGCACTCACCTTGACCAGGGCCCAGGCTGGGGCGAAGCCTGCAACCAAGGTAAGTGCCATTGACCGGAATCGAACCCAGGACCCTCTGGTCAGCAGGCAGAGCTCCATCCATTGAGCCAAACCGGCTAGGGCCAGTTCTCATTTTCTTTAAAGCACAGACTCACTAAAGCAGCGATGGTTTCTAAACTCCGGTGAGAGGAAGGAGTACCTGTGTATGTGGGCATTTGGAAAATATACACACCCTACATGTGCAGGAGGGGGCAAAAGTGCGTTTGCAGTTGCGAGTACCTGAAACCCAGTGTATTCGTAGCCTATGATGTGTGAATTATTGTATTATTTCCCATATAAACAACTGTAGGCCTCCTTTTGCGCCCCCCCCCCATGTATATATGCACATACAAATCCGTGTATACACACACACACATAAACATGTATATGTAAGTATATTCAAATTGTGCTTAGTATGTCATCTATTCAAAATCAACTGAACGAGAGGCATTCAAATCCAAATGACGTGGGCTGCTTATGGATCAGGTATTGTTCCTGTCTCGTGGGGACGTAGGTGCTGATAACTAAGTACAGTCACCAGTGACGCATCCTCGTGCCCCAGGAGATGGAAGGAGGGCCAGCCGTCCCTGCAGGCTGCCCGCCACCCAGAAGGCCCCGGTCAGCCGGAAGCACTTGGCACCATCCCAAAGGGCTGGACGTCACTCACATCTGCACCGCCTCTCCCTGGCTGGGCACGCGTTTCTCTGGCAGAGAGAGATTCAGGGCTTTATGAATCTTGCATAACCAGGAAAATAAAAAAAGCAGAAAAGAAAACAGCGTAGCTCCCTGCATGGACTTCCTGCCCAGCCAGAGCAGCCGGGGCTGGCGTGGGAGGGGCCTGGCAGGTGGCGGGCGCTTCAGCAGCAGGACCTGGGATGATCCTGGCTGGATACATCTTTTTCTTTTAAAGTCATTTGAGTGCATTTTCGCCAGAATAACAAACACATGTATAAGCATAAAAATAAACATGTTTTATTATGAGAAAAACTTGTGCAAAAAAATGTAAATTTCAGATTTTTAAGCACTTGCTATGAACAAAATCATATTTTTAATATCTCTTTTCAAAGAAAGCAATGATTCAGATCATTGGCACCCCTAAGAGGACTTGTTTGTGTTGGGGGGCAGAAGGGTGAGCGCCCGGGCTTACATCCGGGGCCCGGTGCGACCCATTTCATGAAGAAACTTTCTGGAAATGGTTGCATTTGGTACTGTACTTGATTTCACTTGCGAGACCTAGGTAACGTGCATTCTGAAACGAGCAACAAAAACTGCACTACTCGTTTAGAAACACATTTTAATAAAATTATTTTAAAAAAAAGAAGGGTAGATGATTGGCTGTGCAAATCAAGCTTAAAACTAGTCCCCTGGGCTCTGTGAGCGCCCCTCTGAGCATCACCCCCACCCCTCCCCTGCTCCCCCACGAACATGCACACACACTCACAAACATTTCCTTCCCTACTGTGTGCCTGCGGGTGGGCAGGGCGGAGGGCACACCCGAGAGGTGTGAGTTATCTATCTCCCCCTCAGCCTCAGGAGCCCCTGCACTGACTCACACCAGGCTCCAGGTGGGCTCTGTGAGGCTCCAAGTCCTGACCCAGCCCACAGACGTCTTCCAGCATCAGCACAGGCTCCTGGGTGAAACCTTGCACCCCCTCTGCAAAGCGGATCCGGGCAGAGGCGGACAAGGACAGTGCTCAGACCTGTGGGGCCCTCCCCACCTGGGTCCCCACCCCCACCATCTCCTCCATGGCGCCTGCCCCACAGCTTACAGGGGTGTGTGTGCTGATAGGGAGGAGGGGGAGGAGCTCCCTCTGTCCACACCGCAGCCGCTCCCTGCCTCCCCCTCCGCCGTTCCTTGCCAAGACTGCCACGTTGGCTCTAGGCTTGGGTCTTGTTCTCCTGGGAATCACGTTGCCCACACAGAAAGGGTTCCTGACAGCGGTCTCACCATTATGCCTCATCAGCCCTGAGTTATCCTACCTGTCATTCGTGGGGTTTTTCAGAAAGCCCAGGACGTGGACTTGAGATAGAATGTGTAGAGGCTGACCTTTAGTGGAGTTTGCTTAACAGTGAGCAGTTATTGTCGGAGCCAGGGCTCATCAATTAAAACACTAGGAAGGGCACAGCAGGTACTAGGCAGGCTGAGCATTGGCACTTTACCTGGAAGTCTGCAATTATGCCGCCATTCATTGTCCAAAATGTTGGCATTCAACAATGTCATGAAAATACTCATCTTGACATGATGAAAAAAACTGTTTCACTCTAAAAAAAACCACACACACACAAACACACACACACGCACACACCACCGTTTCACTCACTGAGGCAGAAGAACACGACCCGCTGGGCTCCCGAGGCGGGCAGGCACTGGGGGCTCGGGTGGTAACACAGCTTTGACGGTCCCAGGTGACAGTGCAGTTGGACAAGACACAGAGCTGGACACTCACCAGGCTGAGTCTCACGGTTCATCCGTGGGGGCCAATTCTAGAAATGGATTCATTCACATGCGCACGAAGTGAACACCTTTAACGGACGGTTCTTAGAGCCATGGCAGCCACCTTGAGAGTCTAGACTACATCACTGTGATGACGTGGTGCTTTGCTAAAAGCTATAGCAGGTCATGTTTTAGAAGAAGGTGGTGTGACGAGCAGCAGCTGGAGCTGGAGCAGCAGCAGCTGGAGCAGCTGGAGCTGGAGCAGCAGCAGCTGGAGCAGCTGTGGCAGCAGCACTACTAGGAGGAGCAGCCGTGGCAAGTACCACTGGGAGGAGCAGCAGCAGCGGTAGGAACTGGGCGTTTACTAGGTACCAGATGCTCTTCTAAACCTTTATGTGCCGTCACTCGTCTCCATCTAACTAAGTTGCCTTGAGGCTTTACAAAGGAGGAAACCGAGGCACCGAGAGGTTGAATAGCTTGGGCCCTGTGTCAAGATTCCTGGGCGTGGGGAGTTTCTTGAGAAGTCCCTGGGGTCAGCCCTCTGGAGAGGGAGGGAGCAGAGCTGGGCCAAGGAAGGCATGGAGCCCCCGGCAGTGCCTGCAGAGGCCTCGGCCAGCATGGGGGAAGGGTGGCTCCAATCTGCCGCATTGGGTGCAGACCGCCCGCAGGGGGCAGCGGTCCCAGGTGAGAGGCCAGGTGGCTCCCTTCAGGGCAGTGTGTTTTGTAGGTGGGGGTGGGAGCCGATGGCGGTGGATTAGGAATCAGGGCGGGTGTTGATGCTGGGCGTTTGGGGGAGAGCCCAGCTAAGAGTCAACCTGACATACTAGTAATCCAAGAGCCTGAACGCTGTTTTGTTGTTGTGGTTAATCCTCACCGAGGATATTTTTTCCACTGATGTTCAGAGAGAGTGGAAAGGCAGCGGGAAGGGGGAGGAAGGAAGAGGGGGAGGAGAGAGAAACATTGATGTGAGAGATAAACATTGATTGGGTTGGTGGCCTCCCGTATGTGTCCAGACCAACTGGGCTGGGATTAAACTCCAACCCAGGTACGTGTCCTTGGCCAGGAATCGAACCCGCACCCCTTCAGTGCTCGGTGTGTGTGCCGACGCTCTAACCACTAAGCAACCGACCAGGGCCAAGCGCCTGTGTTCTTGGAGGTGCTGGGATGTGTCGCTCACCCCCTCACCTGAACAAGCCTATTAGCTCAGGAATTCATCGTCTCCAAAGGAGAAAGGCTATCAGGCAAGAAGTCACAGAATCATGCAAGAGGCCAAGAGTGTGCTGTGTCCACCTGGCCTGGCTGGGGCAGTGGGACCTCTACCCAGCACCCTCCGCTCTCGGTAACAGGACACGGGCTGTGGGGACCAGCAGGACCAAGCCTGAGTCTAGCCCCGAGGAGCTTGTCTGACCAGAACTCTGGCTGATGGAGATCCACCCCCCAGGAAGCCCCCACAGACCTGAGGCTGGAGAAGCTGGTCCAGCAGAGCAAAGCCTGTGACACTGCACCCTGAGGCAGCCCTGGATGGGCGCCAGGGCCGCCAGGATTGCACTGCCACTGAAGGAAGTCCCCGAGGGCAGAGCTGGGGGCCACCGGCATCTCCAGGACAGCAGGGCGCCTCGTCCTTCCTGCTGGACCCGGTGTACAGAAGGCAGCTCACCACCACATGCTGCTTCTCCTCCTCTTTCCAAGGGGACTTTTTAAATTGCAATTACCCCATTTTTCCCTCCATCATTAGGAATTGGGCGTGTTGGAGACAAAGTTATAACTTAGCCCCCAGCGCCGGGCTTAAGGGGGCTGCTGGTCTGAGCGCATATCAGCCAGCATCTGTCCGGGGCCCCTAGACGTGGGTGTCTGTCGCCTGTGGAGGTGAGAGCAGTGGGGCGGGAGGACCAAGGTCAGATACTGGGACTCCAGGCCCTAGAGGAGCATGTGGAGAGGGAAGTGCCGACCTCTGTTGCCCTCCCCACAGCCCTGCGCACCCTTCCCTACAAATCCTCCCTCTGGGTCTGGATCCTAGGGGGCTGTGGGATTTGGGGTCCCTGGGGACAGACTGGGAGCAGGGGAACCTTTCCAAGTCTTGGTGGCAAGAGTTCAGGCCCCTGATTCCTATCCAGCTGCCCATGAGCCGGCAGTGCCCACAGCCCCAGTCTGGCCTCAGGTCCCCTCGCCTCCCCCCCCTCCCCTGACTCCCATGTGACCAGGCAGGTCAGGCGCTGACCCCAAGCCGAGCCCCAGCGACCACAGCTGCGAAGCGGAGAAATCAATGTACCTATCTCACAAGCATGTGGGGGCAGACAGGAGTGTGGTGACTGGCACAGTAAATGTGTAATAAAAGGTAATTGTCCCTTTTATAGCCTGAGACCCAGGACATGCTGCACCTCAGGGCCAGGCCTCATGACTTGCTTCAACCATGACAAACAACAAATACTGAAAACCTGTTCCTTGTTTGAGCCACTGGGATCTGCATTCCTCCAAGGACTTGCCAAAAGCATGGTGACTGCGGAAAGGGGCCCGGGGAAGGTGAGTTAATTCTCTCACCCGCCGTGAGTGGGCGAGGGGCCTTGTCCGTCCCTTGGGGACACGCCAAAGGGCTGGGCTCACTGAGAGGTGGCTTCATGTGGCATCTGAGAGTGCTGAGCCTCCTCTTGCACCTTCTCTGTGTCCCACATCCTATATTCCAGGGACTAGTTAATTCTCTTTTGCTCCTCTGAGTATGGGCATCTGGGGGACTCAGAACCGCTTGAAGTACAGAACCTAAAGCACAGAATTATCGTCTTAAGCAGCACGGGGCCAAAGATCGTCTTCTTACTGCCAGGTGGTGACTGGTTCCCTCATTCCCCTCAAGGGACTCACTTTCCGACACAGGCATTTTAAAATCAGTTTGTTAATGATTAAACATACATCATTGGTAAAATTACGCAATATCCCATATCCCTATAGTTCATGCAAAAAGGTATAAAGAAAAATAAGTGATCAGCTATGGAGTCACTGTCCAGGGTAAGAAACAAATTGTCACCAATGCCGCCAGGTCCAGACCCCAGTTTGTATTCCCCCTCCTTGCACCCCCAGTTACTCCCACTAGTGGAAAACACTATACTGAATTGTGTGTTTATCCATTTTTTTTTTATCTTTTACAGTTTTACCATATAGGTACATGCCTCTAAACAAAATCTTATTTAATGTTGAATGTTTAGAACTTTATATGAATGCAGTCATCTGTGTGTGTTCTGCAAATTGCTCTCTAGCTCAGTGTTTTGAGAGCTTCATCCATGGGTAGAGCTGTGGTTTTCTCATTTTCATTGCTGCATAGTATTCCATCTATGAATACACCCCTATGTGTTTATTCCGTGTCCTACTAGAGGGAACTGAGAGCAGTTTCCTGTCAGTATTTGGGTTGTTTCCATGTTTTTGCAATAGAAATAGTGTTTCCGTGAACATCCCTGTGGAAGTTTCCGGCATTTTGCACATACTTTAGGGCACATACTTAGGAGTGGAATTTCTTAAAGTTTGCATATCTTCAACATTACTGCAGAATACTGAAGAGTTTTCAAAGTGGCTGTACCAGTTTACTAGTAGACCCTCCTCCTTTCTCCTCTCCTGCCCTCCTCTTAACTATATTTTGGCCACACATGGTATTGGGTAACTTTATTATTTTGCCAATTTAGCATTTGGGTGTTTTTGGGATGAAATACACATTACATAAAATGTACTATGGTAACCATTTTTCTTTCTTTTTTTAAAAAATATATTTTATTAATTTTTTACAGAGAGAAAGGGAGAAGGATAGAGAGAGTCAGAAACATCAATGAGAGAGAAACATCAATCAGCTGCCTCCTGCACGCTCCCTACTGGGTATGTGCCTGCAAACAAGGTACATGCCCTTGACTGGAATCGAACCTGGGACCCTTGAGTCTGCAGGCCGATGCTCTATACACTGAGCCAAACCGGTTAGGGCTGGTAACCATTTTTCAGTTGTTCAGTTCAGTGTTATCTATAATAATAAAAGCGTAATATGCTAATTAGACTGGACGTCCTTCCAGGCAACCTTATGGACAAAGCTGGGGCTGCGAAGGAAGCCCCGGTCCTGGGTACGAGAGGGAAGTCAGTGCCAGCAGCCAGGGGAAGGAAGGCATACTCTTGCACAAATTTCATGCATTGGGCCTCTAGTTAAGTATATTCACATTGTTGTGCAGCCATCACCCATCTCTCTCTCCAGAACTTCCCATCTTCCCAAGCAAACCCTGTCCCCATTAAACACTAACTCTCCCTCCCCATCCCCAGTCCTGGGCACCCACTCTTCTACTTCTTGTTCCAGGGGCCTCCTATAAGTGGAACCACACAGTGTTTGTCTTTTTGGGTCTGGCTGGTTTCTCTCGGCCCAGTGTCCTCAAGGTTCCTCCGCCTCAGAGACCTCACGGGCTCTGATCTGTGCTCCACATACTACAGTGACGTGTCTGGGTGTTTGTAGAAGGGGTTGGTTAGAGGATTGCTGCCTAACCAGTCTCTGTCTGACTCCGGTCTTTGCCTCTGGGGCTGTAGCTTGAAGACCACGGGGCAGGGAGAGATGTTGTCTGAGCCTGCTGGGCTGCCACGACAAAATACCACAGGGTGGGGCGCTTAAACAGCACACATTTTTTTCCTCACAGTTCTGGAGGTTGCAAGTCTGAGGTCAGGGTGCCAGCCTGTTCCGTACCTGGTGAGGGCTCCCTTCCTGGCTTGCAGTGGGCAGCCTTCTTGCTGTGTCCTCACATGGCCTTTCCTCGTGGTGTGTACATCAATCCTACCACTCCACCAATCCACTCTAGGGCCTTATTTAACCTTAGTTACCTAGCAGCCCTATCACCAAATCGAGTTACATTAGGGTTATGAATTTGTGGGGGAGGGGGGTCATCATTTAATCCACAGCAGATGTAAAATGGGGGAGACCAGGACAAGCTGGGACCCATAGGCATGAGCTCAAGCCCACAAGGCCAGACTGTAGCCCTGACCTCGAGGAGGGTTTCCTGCAGACATTGGGATTGGGCTCATCACTGCAGAGCTAAACACACGCCCAGTCCAGAAGCTGGACAAGCTGGAGGATCTGGGGGAAAGGGCAGTGTTTGCAAGGAGGCGAGTCTGCAGACCAGCACCAAGGCGTGGGAGCAGAAACTGGCCCTGCTTCATTTCTGCCCTCGAAATCTCCAAGATCTCTCAGGGTCCAACCTAAGCAGAAACACACTCTGGCGAAGCTGTCACAGCCCAAAGCCACCACATCTCCTGAAAGTTGTAACACTTTACTTTCACGCGTGGTCTTTAATTCACCCGTGCTGAATCACAGGGATGATGTGATGTAGGACGCTAACTCCACCTCCTTCCATGTGGCTAAGGGGTTTTCCCATTAGATTTCTGCACTGACCTGCACGCCCACCGGTAACCTCCATGTCTCCTCGCATGCTGTTTCTATGCTCTCCTTTCTTTCCCACTCATTGTGTCCTCTTTTCGCTACGCCAATACCGTTGTACAGCTCCCGACAATGACGTTAACAGACTCCATCTCTGACAGTCGGTCCTCTGAATGGGACAGTTTATTTGGGAATAATCCTGCTATGTCTTCGCTTTTCTTCAGCGATGTCTTGGTGACTCTTGGTCCTTTATTCTCTCGTGCTCTTGCATATTTATTTTAGACTAAACTCATCAGTGAACTCCAATACACATGTGTTAGGGTCACCGAAGGAGGAACGCACAAGGCCAAAAAGGGGAAAGAATTATGAATTCATTAGGTCATCAGAAAACCAGATGGGCTGAGCCCCAAAATGGTACCAGCCCCCAGAGACAGGGGGTCGGAGGTCTTAAAGGACCCTAGGCGGGCTTTTTCTGGGCGGAGAATTCTCTGGGCGGGTCCCGAGGGGAAAGATAATGTCTTAGCAAATGGAATGTGGTCTTAGCAAGTGAAACGTGGTCTAAGCAAAAGGGAATGTCTGTTGTGAAGTGGTCTAATGGTCAGTTCCCGGGAGGGGGTGTTGATTCAATTATTTGATCAGACCTAACAACATGTATTAAAATTTTGGTTGCAATTGTATTAAATCCCTTATGTCAATTTAAGGAGACAATTGATATAACATGGTAGCTTCTATAACATCGTATCTTCTATACATGAATTGCTATCTCTCCATTTATTCAGTCTTTACTGCCTTTTAGTAAAGCCTTATCATTTTCTCCATAACATATGTTGGTAGATCTATTCAAGGTAACTAATTTTTTGTCGCCATTTAAGTGGTATACCTTTGTAGTTTTTCTCAGCTTTGTATGACCACACATTTCAAAGATACAGAAAATATGAAAGATTAGTACAATGAATACATTGCCCTCCTACGCCCAACAATTATTAACATTTTTTCCACATGTGGCTTTTCCTTGATGAGCCATTTGAAATTAAGTTGCAGACATTGTGGCATGCCTCTTCAAGAATGGCATTCTCCTACAAAATCTCACTGCCATTATCACAGGAGGTGGGACATTTAAAATGTGCATTTCCAAACTGACAAACAAAATAGATCCAGAGACATGGAAGCAAGCAACAGACTGAGGATCCTCAGAGGGAAGTGGGGGCGGAGGGAGATCAACCAAAGAACTTCCATGCATATATGCATAGCCCATGGACACAGGCAATAGTGGGAGAGGAAGGGAGTGGGGAGGAGGGGGGCATCTGTAATAACTTTCAACTATAAAAATGAAATTTAAAAAATAAATAGAACATTTTTTAAAATGTGCATTTCCAATGGAATGCAGTTATTTTTGTGTATTTCCTCTGTATTTATCATATATAGGTAGCTAAACTTCATTCTCATGATTGTCTCTTTATTTTTTTTAAAATATATTTTATTGATTTTTTACAGAGAGGAAGGGAGAGAGATAGAGAGTTAGAAACATCGATGAGAGAGAAACATCGATCATCTGCCTCCTGCACATCTCCTACTGGGGATGTGCCCGCAACCCAGGTACATGCCCTTGACCGGAATCGAACCTGGGACCCTTCAGTCCACAAGCCGACGCTCTATCCACTGAGCCAAACTGGTTTCAGCATGATTGTCTCTTTAATTCTTTGAGGTTTTGTAGGTATACAATCATATCTTCAAATACTGACAGAATTGTTTCTTCTTTCAGTGTAATTTCTGTTGGGGTCCAACTCCAGCCAGTCCAGGGGTCCCCCAAGGTGTGGACGGAGTCGGCGAAGAAGGAATGACACGGAGACAGCGTTCAGTTGATCAGCAGCCTAGCCAGGATCTCCAGCCAAGTTCTGATTAGGATCTCCACCCAGGTTCTGTAGCCATGTTCTCTCACTAGGTTCTCCAGCCAGGTTCGCCAGGTTCTCCAGGTTCTCCAGCCAGGTTCTGTAAACAGGTTCTGTCCAGGATCTTTTGCCATGTTCTCTAGGTTCTGTCTCTAGGTTCTGTGTCCTGCTGTCTTGTTACATCTGTATTTATACCAGTTGATTCCAATCCTATCAATCTCTATTCCAAAGGTTAGGGCGTTTCTTATCTCCATTCCAGGGAGTAAAGATTATGTAGTTTAAGCGTGATTGTTCGTAGTTAGAGTGATTAACTACCCGCCTGGCACTTAAGGGGTTTTATTCCCTCCCTAACTTCAGGGAAAAATCCCTACCTGGGGAAACAACCTTTCTTGGAGAGGTGACCTTGGTTAAAACACATAGCACTAAGGGGAGCAAACATATTAAGAACAGTATGACATATATGCCAGGTCCCTTGAAACATATGCTGTGCAGATGTTTCTTACCTGCAGCGACTGTGTCAAGCAGCAAGGATGAACCGGCTTCCAGCAAATTTCTTTTCCCTTGTTGACTACCTAGCCTAAAATATTCAGTATGATGATAAGCAGAGTGGTGCTAGAAGTAATCTTTTTCATTCTATCATTAAGGGTATTTGGGGGGATTTTTATATGTCATGTAGGGAAGTTTCTTTTTACTTCATCTTTGCAAAGGACTTTTTTGCCAAGTTCTCATGAATGCATGTTGAATTTCATTCAATGCTCATTCTAAGTATGTTAAAATGGCTTCATGATTTTTTTGTTTTAATGTGTTACTGGGTTGAACTATAGTGAACACTGCTTTTCTGATGTTAAAGCAATATTATATTCCTAGGATAAACCCAACTTGGTCATAATCTTTTTATACATTATAAGATTAATTTTCCTACTATTTGTTTGGGATTTTATATTTATATTCATGAATAAAATTGGATTGTAATTTTCCTTGAACTATTTTCCTAGGCTTAGGCACTGATAAGTTGGGCAGTATTTTCTATATTTCTATCTCCTTGAAGAATTTTTGAAAGATTGGAATAGTATGTTTCTAATAACTGTCTCTAAGAATTAACCTGGAACACCACCTGGCCAATTATTTGGTATAGGTTTCTATATATGCCCATTAATGAGGCTGGTTCATTGTGTTGTTCAAATCTATATTTTTACTGGTTTTGCTTGTTTGTTGGTTAGTTGGTTGGTTTGCTTGAACGCCTCATGACTAAGAGAGAAGACGGTGAATTTGTAAAGATCTTGTAATTTTCGAAATATTTTCTTTATTCATTTTTTGAGACTATGTTGTTAGGTATACATAAGTTCACAACTGTTTATATTTTCCAAGTGATTTATTTACCTTATCATTATTAAGTGACTCTCCTTATTTTCAATGCAACTTTTTATTCTAAAGTTTATCTTGTCCACTATTGATATAGTCAAGCCAGCTTTCTTTTGTATATGCCCATTCTACATGTTTCATAGAGAACATACAATTATCTTAAAAATGAAATAATCTGATAATTCATATCTTTAAAAAAAAAGTCTATTCATATAAATGGAATCATTTGGCGCACTTGATGTATTATGGTTACTGGTATATTTGTATATATTTCTATATTTATATTTGTCATTTTTATTTCTAGGTTCAACTTTACTCCTCTTCCTGCCTTCATCCTTCTTCTTTGCTTTATTTCACTTGGTTTTATTGAATTTTCCCCATTATCTGATTGTTTCTACTTTATTTTATTTTTTTTTATTGTTTCTACTTTAAATGAACCATTTGAAATTAAGTTGCAGACATTGTGACATTATTTAGACAAAATCGATATGTGCTCTATTTTTATTCTTTTGTAATTCTCTTTTTAACAAACATATTCAACAAAGTCTATAGTTATTCAGTATGTTTATTCTCCTCCAGAATAATACAATAATTGAAATACTTTAATTTTGTTCATTCCACTAGGGATAATATTTGGTTTTCATGCTATTATTTTCCAATATTTTAGTTCTACTTTCGTTGCTGTTGTTACTCTTACAAATCAAACATTTTCAGTAGTATTATTTTATGTTGTCAACATTTGGTTAGACTTACCCACATTTTTACCATTTTCTTGACTTACCATTTCCTCTTGCATTTCCTTCTGGAATTATCTTGACTTGTCTGGAAATGTCTTTTTCCTCTTTCTTGAAGGATACTTTTACAGGATATGAAATTCTAGGTTGACAATCACTTTTCCCCAACACTTTAAATATTTAATTCTATTATAGTCTGCCTTCCATTTGAGGACATTTTGTTTCAGGATGCTTTTTAGATCTTGTTTTTATTTGGGGGTTCTGTAATTTCACTATATTATATTTAACTGTGGATTTCTCCTTTTTTCTGCTTGGGAATTGTTTTAATAATCTGAAGATTCATGACTTTCATCAGTTTTGGAAAATTATCAATCATTATTACTTCAAATATTGTTGTACCTTTTTCTCTCTATTATCACATTTGGAGATCTAATTAGACATATTTTAGATTGTCATACTCTATTCTCCATACCAGTTAGCTTCTTTTGTATATAATTAAAAAATAACTTAGTATCTCTATGTGAATTTCTTCAAATCTATATTTCATGTCACTGATTCCCTCTTCAGCTAATGAAAATCTACATTTTTTTAATTTCTGTAAGTTCTCTTTAGTATTTTCTCCTTATTTCTGCCAGGTAATTTTATTTATTTATTTATTCTAAATATATTTTATTGGTCTTTTTACAGAGAGGAAGGGAGAGAGATAGAGAGTCAGAAACATCGATGAAAGAGAAACATCCATCAGCTGCCTCCTGCACACCTCCCACTGGGGATGTGCCCACAGCCAATGTACATGCCCTTGACCAGAATCAAACCCGGGACCCCTCAGTCCGCAGGCCGATGCTCTATCCACTGAACCAAACTGGCCACGGCTCTGCCAGGTAGTTTTAAACAATCTTTGCTTCTTGTTCATTTTTGGATTCTCTTTCTTATTTTTTTAAAATCATAAACATGCTTATTTTCTCATTTGTGTCTAATTATGGCAATATCTATGGTCTGATTATATTGCTTGTTGTTTCTGTCTACTTTTAGGTCTTATTTGAACTGTTTTTAATAAAGTCTTATTATAATTGTGACTGTGTGGGAATTTTTCCTGGGTTAAGTGGTGTATTAGTCAGGGTTCTCCAAAGGAAACACACTGATATTGTGTGTGTGTGTGTGTGTGTGTGTGTGTGTGTTTATTATAGGAATTGGGTCACATGATTATTGAGGCCAAAAAGTCCCATGATGTGCCATCTGGAAGCTGGAGGACCAGGAAAGCTGGCGGTGGAATTCAGTGTGAATCCAAAAGTCTGAGAACCAGAAATGCTGATGACGAGGGCAGAAGAAGAAATATCCCAGCCTAGGCAGAGAAAACAAATTCACTCTTCCTCTGCCTTTTTGTTCTATGCGGCCTCTCAAAGGATTGGGTGATGTCCACCACATTGGGGAGGACAGATTTTCTTTTCTCAGACCACTGATTCAAAGGTTAACCCCTTCCGGAAACAACCTCAGACACACCAGAAATAACATTTACCAGCTATCTGGGTGTCCCTTAGCGCAGTTGAGTTGGCACATGAAATTAACCATCACAAGCAGCAGTCTGCTAGAGAGGATATGAGTTTGCTTCTGCCGTGTGCCTGGAGCATTGCCAATCTAGGACCACTTTAAATTTGTGGCTTGACATTTTTCTGACCACAAAGCTCGTGGAAATTTGGGTCTAAAATCTAAATTCTCAGGAGAATATTATTCTTCCTCTACTGAGAGCTAATACTAAGATATAGACAAGTTTATTAGTCATCACCCTCCAGTGGGGTAGATATAAAATTAATTAATTATTATTATTTTTTTACTAGAGGTACAGTGCATGAAATTCACACATGGGTAGGGTCCCTAGCAGCTGCCAGCTGCTGGCCAGGCGTTCCTTCATTCCACACCGCCCCCTGGTGTTCAGTGCACATCATAGCGAGTGATCAAACTCCCAAGGGGACACTTTGCATATTAGGCTTTTATATATATAGATTTTAAATTAATTTTAGAGAGGACGGGAGAGGGGGAGAAAGAGAGAGAGAGATAGAAAGATCAATGATGAGAGAGAATTATTGATTGCCACCGAGCCATGACGGCTGGGTGATATAAAAAAAATTTCTTTTAAACATTATCCTTTGTCTGAGAGATGTTGACTTGATGTGGTGATAGCCTAGCCAACTTGCCAGTGTGCAGAGGCCTTTGACCTTGACTGAGGTGGTTAGATGATTTCAGATGCCTTGCCACCAGGATTCCTTCTGCATTTCCAATTTAACTTTTGTGTCAGAGGATTTCCTAAGTTTTCTTGCAAATTTGGCTTTAATTTTAAAGGATATTAACATATATTCTACCCAGCTATTTTTGCTGTTTTGCAGTGTGAGCCTTATTTCAGGATATCTAGGCTGCCATACAGCTATATCTGTTGCTTGTTTGTTTTGTTGTTGTTTTTTTAATATATTTTATTGATTTTTTACAGAGAGGAAGGGAGAGGGATAGAGAGCCAGAAACATCAATGAGAGAGAAACATTGATCAACTGCCTCCTGCACGCCCCCCACTGGGGATGTGCCCGCAACCAAGGTACATGCCCTTGACCGGAATCAAACCCGGGACATTGAGTCCGCAGGCCGACGCTCTATCCACTGAGCCAAACCGGTTCTGGCTGCTTGTTTTTTAATATATAATCATATTGTTTTGTTTTCATTGTATCGCAGCTATTCCCCTTGGTAAACAATTCTGATTTTCCATTTTTATTCATGAAAGAAGACATAGAGGGGGCTTAACTGCAAACCTGGTTTGCCTCAGTGATTCCGTGATGCCAGGAAGAATTGAGTTTCTGGTCATCTCTATGCTTTTTTAAAAAAATATATTTTTATTGATTCCAGAGAGGAAGGAGAGGGATAGAGAGATAGAAACATCAATGATGAGGGAGAATCACTGATTGCCTGCCTCCTGTGTGCCCCACACTGGGGAGCTAACCCTCTGGTACATAGGTCAGTGCTCAACCACTGAGCCATGCCTGCCAGCCTCTATGCTGTGTTTTTGATAAAGGAGCTATCTTTAACCTGGAATCAGCTCCCCATGATGGAAAGATGGCAACCAACAATTCAGAGACCACTTGCTTCTCCTTCCACCCGGCACAAGGAAAGAGGGTTCTGGAAACTTCCTTAGAAGAGTGGGAAATGTTCTGAAGTATGGTACCTAGTTGCTTTGTTTAACAATGGTCAGGTTATTCTGATTTTCTGAATTGTATAAATCATCCCATTCGATTGAATGCCTTATTGATTGAATGACTATTCCATTGATTGTTATCATACTGGTCTTAGAGAGCACATTCTTCTGTACCTGGGAAACAGGACAGCACAATTACCCTAAATTGTTTTAGTGGCCACAGGTGGTGCGTTCCAGCTGACTTAGTGGTCCCGAGACCAGGACAGCACAATTACTCTAAACTGTCCTGACAACTCAGTGGTCGGGAGACCCGAGGGCTCTAGATAATGTGTTTCTATCAACTCAGTGATCCAGAGACCCAAAACTGTAATTTAGATTACATGCCTAAGTTTAACCCAGGTTACCCAAGGACTCTAGATAATGTATTTCTGTCAATTCAGTGACCCCGAGACCCGAAACTGTAATTAACATGCTTAATTCTGCTTCTGTAATCTGCTTTTTTGGGAGCCAGGTGCCACATTCCAAACCCTGGGATGTAATCAATACCTTTGTGATTTTTGCCTATATAAGTCTGGCTTTGCCACCATCTTATGGCTATGAGATTTGGGAATGCCCCCTCATAGTCCCGGATTGCAATAAATGTGACTCTTTAATTCGACTTCTTGAGGCGTCCTTCTGTGATTCGCGGGGTACGTTACAACAGTTCCCCTTCTCCCCCAAGCCCAGGAACCCTCTCTGCCACATCTCACTGGCCAGAGTGGGGTGTGTTTGTCTCTGAAGCGGGGATCTGGCAGAGAACAGGATTCGGCTGCTAAGCCAAGTGACCGTATGCCCACCTTCTGCACTGGGCGGGGCTGGCTCCCCAAGCTGGTGGTCTGCTCCCGGGAGGTGCGCATACCCCAACAAAAATTCCAGAATGTTGCCCAAAGAGCAGGGAATGAATGCTGAGAAAAAGCACCACAGGAGGGCTGAACGTAGAGACTCACAACTCCCGGGTGTGTAGTGGCCTTGGGGGTTTGGGGAGCACCTGTGTCATTCCTCACGGGCTCCAAGCACACCATTCACAACAAATTAGTGACTTGCCACCAGGAGAGAACAGCCCTGACCTATTTGCTAAAGATGGTCTTGGAGGGTCTTCTCCTTGGAATAACCTGGACACAGGGCAGTAGGAGAGAGGGCAGGACTGGGGCATGCGCAGCACAGTCCCCTATGGTGGATGTAGGGGCGAGGGTGGAAGAATTACCAGGAAAGTCCAGCTCCCAGGAAACCTGCCAGGAGGGAGCCACGGCAGCAGGTGACCGGAATGAAGTAGGTTTTCTGGGCTTCCCCCTCATCCTAAACCGGTGGTCGGCAAACTCATTAGTCAACAGAGCCAAATATCAACAGGACAACGATTGAAATTTCTTTTGAGAGCCAAATTTTTTAAACTTAAACTATATAGGTAGGTCCATTGTTATTAACTTAATTAGGGTACTCCTAAGGCTTAGGAAGAGCCACACTCAAGGGGCCAAAGAGCCGCATGTGGCTCTCGAGCCAGCTGGGTGTGTTGCAAACAGCATTGGCGAGAGCCACTTAAGGAGGGAGTGGTGGGGGTGGGAGCCTGCCTGCTAGACCAAAGTTTATCTCACTCCCTTTCCTCAGCCCCCTGTCCCTTGCCTTGGGTGGGCGGGGACTCCTGGCGCCCCTGCTGGGACGTCCCCAGGAGGGGGAAGGGACTTGGGACCCAAGACAGAGAAGGGGGCTCAGGAGGACTGGGGGGTGGGGGGTGGGGCGTCCTCGGGCGCTCGTGCCTGGGTCAGCGGTCCCAGGGCCTCGCCGAGGACACAGGGGCCAGGCAGGGCTGGGGGCAGAGCTCGGGCAGCCGTCGACAGCAGCTCGCCAAGCAGCAGCTCCCGGGATTACCAGGGGTCCCGATCGGCGTTCCCGGGAATCCCCTCCTTAGTTAAAATCGAGTCCTCGGGCTGGAAGCGCCCACGACCGTCGAGGTCCAACGGACCGGGAGGGAGACGCTCCCCTCCCGGCCCTAACGTGCCGCGAGGAGACTGGGCCGGGGAGCGTCCCCAAGTTCCCTCTGGGCCCCGCCCCGGGCCCTGGAGCGCGTCCCGGTCCTTCCCCCGGGACCGCCTCCCGCCCCTCCCCGCCCCCTCCCGCCCCTCCCGGATCTGCCCGCGCTCCGGCCGCCCTGCTCCGAGCCCGGAGACTGGGACCTGCACTGGGGGTGTTGCCCTGGGCACTCGGACGCCGCCTCCCAGGATTAAAGCGCGAGCCCGGGAGGACCGGAGACTCCCGCGCGGGATCGAGGAGGACACGAGCTCCGTGGGAGGCGTGGAGCAGGAAGAAGGGAAAGAGGCGGGGGCGCCGGGCCCCGCGTGCGGCAGGTGAGCGTCCCTGTGCGGGGTGCGGGGTGCGGGGTCCCGGGCGCAGGAGGGAGAACCTGGGAGGCGAGGGCGACCCGTGCGCGGTGGGGAGGCGGCAGGTGGAGCCGGGTGTGCGCAGGGCGACCGCGGCCGGTCCGGGACGCGCGAGGTTGAGCGGGGCGAAGGGCTGTCCGTGGGGGCAGGGAGGGTGCCATGTGCCGGGGGCCCAGGGGCGCGCCGCTCGGAGACCCCCGGCAACACGCGGCTGCGGGGCTGGGGCAGACTGCCTGGGGGTCCCTGGGCAATTGGCCGAGGGCGAGGGTGCCTCGGGGCCCTCGGGTGGGTCCCCTCGGTGGGAACCGGCCCCGCTCCACCTGTCTGTCCCCTGGGCCTCGAGCTGGGGACCGGGGTGCGCCTTTTTCCTTTTTCCTCCGGGAACGAGGAAGAAGGGGGTACGTCGGCCCGTTTCTTTGTTTCGGGAAAATCTCTGCAGCCCCGGAGTGTTACCTGAACTCCTTCTGCTTCTCCGTTCCCTCCGGGGTCGGGAGAAACTGGAAACTCGCTGAGATGCCCGGAGCGATACGGCCGGCGCGGCGGGGACGGTGGGGAAAGGCGGCCGGAGGGTCCCGCGCGAGGCCCGGACGCGGGAGGGACCGCCCGCCGCCCCAGCCTACGCGGCGACACGGTAGCGGCGACGGGAGCCGGCCCCCCGGGCACCGGGCCCCGCAGGAGCCGGTCGGGCGGGGCGGTCCTGGACCCGGGGCGCGCGCTCCCTGCAGGAGAAGCCGGGCCCCGGGCGCTCCGGTCAACCGCCTGCCGGACCCGGGACCGTGGCCGGGCAGCCAAGCGCACCAGCCGGGCAGTGGGCACCTTGCCCGCGGCCCTCGGGTCCTGCGGGAGAATTGCTTTACGGCCTCAAAGTTGGTGCGTCCACATCGCAGACGCCTGCTTGCACGTGGCCACCGGCCCTGGCTCAGGCCCAGGCCTCTGCGTGCCCGCAGTCCCACGCACGCAGGTGTCGCGCGGGGCCGCCCTGCCCGAGGCACAGCGCAGTGGCCCCCCAATTTCTTTTCCGGGTGCCCAGGCTTCAGGCTGCGGGGGGAATTCTAGTGGCTCCTTTGGGAGGGAAATAAATGACGGCACAGCGTTCGAGGTCGACCTGGTCAGCCGGGTTCCCCAGGGCCCAGCCTCAAGGCTGCGTACCCCTCAATTCAAACTCGCCGGGTAGTCCCTGCGCTACAATAAGGAGGGACTCAGGCGCATGGATCCTTGCGCTCCTGGCGCCCACAGCTGTGGAGAGTCACTCACAGAATGGAAAGTTACAAAGGCAGCATGGCGAGTTCTAAGATGTTTAGGAACTAGAGTGGGGGAGGGTTGTTGACTTTGCCTGGGAGGTGGGAGGGTCCCCAGGTGTGAGAAAAGAGCCAACCACCGGGGACTAAGGGTGGGGTCAGGGAGTGGGGCTGAGCTGACCAAGGCCAAGGGACCTGGGGACACAGGCACTGAGGGAGCCAGGGTCCTCGGCTGCTGCTGCTGCTGGGTGAGTGGGAGGGGTCTGGTGGGCCAGGGGATGGGGATCCCTCTCAAGAGGGTTGCTGGCTGCTCCCCCAGCTTTACCAGAGGTGGGGCCTGCCTCCATCCTGCACCCCAGCCACCCTGCTGGGCAGATGAGGTTAGAGTGGAAGGCAAGGGCTCCAACTGAGCGAGCAAACAGGAGGTGGGTCCTCTGGGCTGGGCCCCCTCCTGGTTGGCCATTCACACCTGTTTCTGTCTTTCCAAAATAGCAACTGGTGAGCAGCATGGGCCTTTGTGCCTAGGTTGGCCATTTGTTTGGTCCCCAGTGACTTCCTTCTCATGGATGCCCCCAAGGTCAACCTTCTAGCAACAGGGTTGTGAGCGCCTTGGAGCTTGGCACCTACACCCTGGCTGCCCTGCCCCGGCCAGTCACCTGAACTGTAGGAGCAAATTTGGCCCCACTGGTCTTAGAGTAACAGCAAGTCAAACATGTGGCACTTCCTTCTAGCGAGGCATCGTTCCTTACCTATTTAATGCAGTGGAAGGAGCTGAGGCAGGGAGGTGAGGTGACTGTCCAAGGCCCTGTGGAGAGAACTGGGGGTGAGGGCAGGCCCTCTGGCTCTGGGCTGGCATGGGTCACTTCCCTTGCCTTCCTCCAGGAGGTTTGCATGTGTGAAAGCCAGAGGAGAGAGGAAAAAGGGGAGCTGAGGTCAGGCCTGGGGGCCTCAGGTGAAAGGGCCGGGCTAATGTCCCCCCTGGGCTGTGTGCTGACCCCTTCCAGAGTGACCCCAGAGGGACTCCTCAGGGGCTGACCTCCTTGGGTGATGAGGCATCGAGGGACAAGATGCTGGTGAAACGTCCTGTGGATGGTGCAGCCTAGTCACATGCACAGGACAGCATGCCTGTGATCATCGTCCTCTTCTGGGCGCACTGACTGCCTCTGGGTCCAGCCTGTGGGGAGGGGGCGGTCCACAGGAAGCGTAGACCAGGACCCGGGCTGGTGACGGAGTCCTGGGGGAGCTTTGTCACAGCATGGGGTCATTGCCTTGGTTCAGTTACTGCATTAGACTCTAGAAGCAGCGAGTCTATTTTTCTAAACCTTCCAGAAAATTCAGTTTGGCAACTGCCTCTCAAGTCCAAGCCTTGGGCCTGGAAGCAGAAAGGCAAGGTGAGCGGGTCGATTTATGGTCGGTTTGGGTTACTTAAGGCTTGGAAGCCATGCCTGCTGGGGAGGAGGGGGGAGAGGGGTCTGGAGAGGCATTTAAGGCCCTCAGGGCTTTCCCACCTCTGTTCTCTCCCACTGCTCTGGACCCCCAGAGGGGTCCCCCTTCCCACACTTGCTGGGCCCTCCTTACTCTCCAGGGTACCTGCCCTGAGGTGGGATCTGCCCCCCTCCCGACATCCGGTGGCTTTGGGGCTTGGGGTGAAAAGGTGTCAGGACCTAAGAGCAGAGATCTGCCCTGGGCTGGGCTTGGTGAGCCCCTTCGGCTCGGCTCGGAGTAGGGGAGCACCGCAGGCCATCTTGGGGAGCTCTGGCTTGCAAGACCCCAGGGCGATGGGCCCTGGTATAAGGAAGGCGACATCCAACTACATGTACCATCCCCGAGACTAGCAGAGGCCGGGGCTGATCACACAAGCAGTTTTGGGAGACCGTCTAGAGGAGGAGCCTGAGGTCAGGCAGCCTGGGCCTGGCTTGTCCTCACCCCGGACAGTGGTTGGAAGAGGAACTGGAACACGGGGGACATGTCACAGGCGGAGGCAGAAGCGCCTTGGGAGAAAGGCAGGCAGTGGTTTTCTGGGGAGGGTGCGGGCAGTCACTTGGATTGTAAACTGGCGTGGGAAGAAGGGAAGTGACTCAAAGACAGGCTTTTGCGCTTGTTAGCGGCGAGCCAGGGAGGAGGAGGAAAGGACTTGCTCTGGGTGACCATCTCCAGGCATTTGGTCTGTGTGTATAGAATAGACGGTGGTCAGGCATCAGGCATCAATGGGGGATGTGTGCGTGCACGAGGGGGATAGTACAGGAATGTCATCAGAGAGGAAAATGTTCGGAGGGCTCTGCGAGCTCGCGGCTGTGGCTGCTGATGTCTGGAGGTTCACGCCAGGACAGAACAGCCGGGAGAGTGAGCACCTGAGAAGGGCTGAGAGGAGCGGGCATGGCGATGGCCGGCCAGTGGACGTTAGTTAGATAAATATTTCCCAGTGAGAGCCGAATTGGAAGATGAAACAAAGCGCGGTCTTTATTATTGTTGGTTCGTGTGTGGCTTGAGACCCAGTGTCAGGTTCCCTTTAAGGTCATTGCCTTCCAAGGGGCCTTCCTGGCAGGACGCCGCAGCTGACCTCATTCCAGCCCTTGAGCTGGGTTTTCTAGGGACGAGTTTAGTGTTCCTCCTTCGCGTTTCCGACCACACAGCATAAACGATCATGATGTCTGGCCTCCCAGCTACACCCTCCCCAGGTCTGTTCTAGAATATTCTTGAGTAATGAGCTTCCAGTATTGGATCAAACAGTCTTAAGTGTGAGAACTCTGCTCTTTCCAAGACGACCCAGTTGGGAAACCATTTGAACATGGTTTCCCTGGGTTGAGTGAAACCTGGCTTTCTGATTTTTCTGACTATGTTGGTCCTGGTTTTGTCCTTTGGATTTGCACAAATGGAGTCCCTCTCCACATAACAGCCCCTTGGATACCGGGAGGGAAATCCTAGCACCTGTCACTGTTACCACGGAGTGCTCATCGCGGCTGGGCATGGCGCTGGGAACTTACACACTTCCTCCTGGCGGCAACCTGCTCATGTATTAGCCCCATTTCACAGACCGACTGGGCCAGTTCCCTAAACCTCAGCCAGTGGCCTTTGCACACTCCTTCCTGGAGAGGCCTGGACCCGTCTGTCCTGTTGGGCGTGGCTCCGTTTTGCACACCTGGACCTGCGGGGTTTTGTCCAGGTGCAGGCTCTCCGGCTGTCTCACCCTTACGTTGCCTCTTACTCATTTGGCCTTTGGAACTCAAAATATATCGGAACAGTTTCTTTGTATGATACCAGCTAGATTTTAAAAATAACAATAAAGGACCACACCCAGTTCCTGCCCTAAAAAGTGTCAGGACAATGAGGCATTCATTGAAAAAGAAACTTGGATGCTGAGGTTCTCTCTCTCTCTCTCTCTCTCTCTCTCTCTCTCTCTCTCCCTCCCCCCCCCCCATCACTGTATATGCCATTTGTCTGATCGCCTTATACTGTTTGTGTTGAACTGCTGTTTAAATCTACGCTGTTAACTTTAAGAGTGTGCGCTGACCACAACAGGCATGAGAGCATCCTTTTGTATCATGTGGTTTTGTGCAGCGGTTGAGGCATAAGGGGGCCGTTGGATGGGGAGTGTCTCCTGCCGTTGCTTGCTTTGGCATTTGAAGAAGGGACGCCGGTTCTGAGGTCCAGGAAGCTGGGCCCCATCGGTGCGTCACACCTGTGACCTCCGGAAGGCGCCCAGTGGGGGGGCTGCACCACAGCACATGCCTGAAGGGGAGTGTGAGGTGAAGTCAGCGGACCCTTCATTGTAGGGAACACCTGACCCCCTGGATGCATCTCGGAGACTGAGCCGATCTGCATCAGTTGGGTGGTTTTTCCAGTCGGCCTCTAGCTAGTGTAGGCAGAGGGGTCCAGAGGACAGACACCCGAGAAGAGACGATGCTTGTTGGGGACCAGCTTTGGTATTCTGCCGTGGGGTGCAGCGAGGATTTTACCACGGGGCCGCAGGTGACTCGGGCGTGACTCAGCGCCCTGAGAGGAGGCCCACAGTGGACCGAAACGACCGGGCTCTGTTGTGTGCAGTGGACGAGGAGCTGGCCGGTTAGGAGCTCGGAGGCATATTTGCTTTTTTGTCACTTAAAGGAAAAGTGCTTCATTGTGGCTGGTGTTCAGAGGGAAGAACAATCGTCGGTGTCCTTTAAAGGGCACGAGAGGCCATTGGTGGCACAGTGCCGTCTCTAGGTTGCCTGGCTACTTTCAGAAAACAGACTCGCTATCCCGCGTGGGCGCGCTCGGACTTGCCGTTTGAAGAGGAGCGGTTCCGAAGGTGATCTGCGGGTTTCCTTCCAGACCCCGTTCCACCGGGAAAATCCTGGTCCCTTCTGGGCCAGAGGAGATCCTAGGCATCGCGACCCTCGTCTTCTCCTCCACAGTCGGGGAGCTGACCGGGGCACACTGGGTGCTTTTGGGTCTGAGGCTCTGTGGGCCGTGGGTGGCTGGATGAGACGGGACACGCTGCATTCGTTCTGGGTCCCTGGGCTCTCAGTGGACCATTCATGGCCGTGGCTCCCCGCGCTTCCTCTCCGGCCTCCTCGTCTCACTGTTAGGGATCTGGAATGAATAGGAAGCCTGGATTTTGAGCACCGATGCCTCACTCCTTTCAGAGGGCTCCTCACCTGGGAAAGCCGCCAGTGGATCGAATGTTCATTTCCTGAAACTTCATCCACACCTGTAACTGGGGAGCTGGCTCAGAGGCCCCCCCCCACCCCCATCGCGGTCGCCGCAGGGAGCAGAGCCACCGGAGGGGTGAGAACGCCCGCTCAGCCGGACTCTGTTCTAATTAATCTCAGGAAGGTGACGAGTTTAGTCCAGCTTAGACTAGAGGGGTGTGGAGTTTACTGAGCGGATGTCGTTTTAGAAGGCTTTTGCTTCACGGGGCAGAGGCAGGGAAGGTATATGAATATGTGATAATCGCGCCGTTTAAAGGCTTAAATGTCATATGTACCCTAAATGCGGATCCCTCCCCCTGTGTATAGAACAGTTCTCTTGTCTCTTACCTGGAAAGCTGTTGACTTCTTTTTAATCGTACAAAAGCCTCAGCGCTATCAACGTGACCTGGTTCTTAGGTTTTATCCTGACATGAAGAGTAAATAGACAATCTGGTGCATTTGGGGGGACCTAGTCAACGAGGTTTCCCAAGATTAAAAAACCACCCTCCTGTTTTATTCAGAGCATGCTGTTGTTGTTAGATTCATGAGTCAGATGGCAATTCTGCTCAGGAGACAGCAGGCTCTGTTCCTCCTCCCCCCTGTGTTTTCAGAGCTGGTGGGTTTCATGGCCGTAGCTTACCAGAGGCAAATTGCGAATGCCATGCTGAGCGCTCCCCCCCCCCCCCCCAACTGGCTGCTCAACATTTATCAGCCTTACAATCGCTTTTATTTAAAACAGAAATGTATGTAGCACTTACTGTGTGCCAGGCACTGAGAGCGTCACTAGCATCAACTCATCTCATTCCCCGACGACCCTGGAGTGGGCGTTACTGTACCTCCTTTTGCAGATGGGGAAACTGAGGCAAAGAAGCATTAACTGACTTGTCCCAGTCACAGCCTGTGGAAGACCGAGCTGGGTCAGGACCCAGAAGCTGGCCCCAGAGGCCCTGGTCTTACCCACGTGCCTGCTGCCGCTGAGCGCCTACTGCGTGCCAGGCACGGTGCAGATGGAGCACCTCCGGACCTGGTCCCAGCCTTGAAGCCCAGAGTTTTCTCACTGGGACACGGTCTGTGTCCCCATGATGGCAAAGGCCATTCCTCGAAGCATTCTTTGGTCGTTGCCAGAAAGCAGGGAGGGCGGGTGAAAGCCCTCATTTGCCCCCAGGAGGGCGAGTGAGGTCAGAGGGGCTTTCCCACAGAGCTTTCTGTGTTGAAGGTCTTTCTAGCGATTACTGTGAGCGCCTCACAGACAGCAGACAAGTGACCCAGAGCTTCCTTTTCGTTAAAAACCACCCAGAAGATGACTTGTGAATTTCCTCTCAGGATTTAGGCTAGGGTGGGTGTGGATGTGTTTCACAGATTTTTTTTTACATGTGTGTTTATTAAGAAATGGAAGATTCCCTACGGCTTAGTTAAGAAGCCAGGTGTGGCCTCTACTCGGCACTACGTTCTAGGCCACCTGCTCCGGTGTGGGCTGCTTCCTCGTGCCGCTGGGCGCTCTCTCTCTGCAGGTGCGAGCCAGGTCGCGTCGGATAGATGGATGCCCACTGTCACTCGGTGCCCGGCACTGCCCGGTGACTGTGTCCACTCGGCCTGAGGTTTAGAGAGATTTACTTTTGGCCCAGGGAGTGGACCTGCCAGGAGTTGACTCCAGGTGTGTGCCCACCTGTCGCCTCTGCTGCACTTGAGGCCAAGCCTCCTTGTGTGTTTCAGTCCCTGGATTGTCCTGTGGGTGGGGGCCGCCTCGCCGGCTGGCCTCCTGGCTGGCGGGAGCTGCAGCCCCGGGCTCCTGCAGTGGCAGCTGTGGGGAGGACTCGGCGGCCTGTTCTGGAGAGAGGTAGCTCTCACTTGGACAGTTTTCTAGTTCTTTCTCAACTGATCTTCTGGAAACTGACTGGTATGGAAAGATCACAGTCTTGTCATCCTTTCTTCTAGGTCATCTTGAACGTCCCAAATACCTCCCGTTACCTGATGCTGCTGACGGAGCCAGGATGGCGTTAAACTCAGTAAGTGGTGGACTGCCGCGTGCCTGCGCTTTTCCTGGCTCCCTCGTTCCTTCTGGTAGTTCCCCGGGGTGGAGGTGGGGGGGGGGGGGCGGGAGGAAGGGAGGGAGGTCAGCACATTAAGAGCTGTTTGTCGGGACTGTGTGTGCTCCGTGGAGGTTGGTCACGGCCTTCTATACATCACAGGTGAGCGGGAGGCAGGGCGTGGCCACACAGCAGCTGCTCAGAGGAGAGTCCCGAAGCTGTTGGGTGGGTGTGGGGAGAGGAGGGTTCTCACCTTGGCCTCTTCTCGTCCTGCCCTAAGGGTGGGAGTGGGGCAGGACAGGGGTGGTGTGGGTACAGATGGGGGCAGGATGGTGCTAAGAGGGGTAAGATGGGCCAGCAGATGGTCGTTTAGCCTCGCTCCTGATACACTGGGACAGGTCCTCACTGACGGGGGCGCTGTGCTGGCTCTCTCTCTCCCTGGAACCCCCCACTGGAGGCAGATGCACTTCCCTCATTCGCCATCGTATCTCACAGGTTCGTCTTCTTCCTGGGATAACTCTTAAGTGAAGAGTTGTGGTTACGAACAGTTTTCTAGGTCCTGTATCTAGAAAATAGACCCGTTGCTCCCCCGCCCTTAGTTGCTACTGGTGTATATATTACTGGTCCATTTTAAATTCCAAGTCCGCGGCACTGGAATCTGCCAGGACGGACGCCCGTGCTTGCTGCAGCCTTTCCTGGTGGACGGCATGTTCTCAGATGCTTCCGATAGGGCCGGACACGCGTGCCGCTTGTTTTGCCTCTGGCGGCAGATTACATCTCGTTTTCTCTCTCTGACTGCTGCTTGGTTTAGACTTATACTCTTTAGACTTTAGAAGGGGAGCATTGGTGAGTTATTAAGGGAAGGTGGACTCTGGGAGCCTGCATTTGGCTCACTTCTTCATAATCACATGTCCCCGAAGGCTCCGTTTAAAATTCCAAGCGTTGAGTTGCCTCTGCTCAGAGTACGGGTCCTCTCTGAGATCACAATCAACAAGACCTGAGCGGAGAAATTAACCAGGGGAAGAAAGGTTGCCTGGGAACCTCCCAGCCAGCAGGTGACTGAAGGTGCTGACATGGTGAGGGTCTGAGGGTCGAAGGCTGCTTGGGAGGGGTGTGTGGCGGGGGCGGGGGGGGGGGTGTCTTGAAGGGTAGACCTGGAGAGGCAATTTTTAAAAAATATATTTTTATTGATTTCAGAGAGGAAGGGAGAGGGAGAGAAACATCAATGATGAGAGAGAATCATTGATTGGCTGCCCGGCTGGGCCTGGAGAGGCAATTTTTAAGTAGAAAGAGAAGAAGGGCTTTCTAAGAACACACACCAGCCCGAGGCTGCAGCTGAGAGTAAAATTCGATGGCTGGGGCCGTACCTTCCACTTTTGGACCCAGAAAGTCCACAGACTCTCCACAAAATGCGTGCGCTGCGTAAGGAAGGTTTTATTTAGGCAGAACTGCTAAGCAGCCCCCAATTGTAAACCAGGTACAGGACCTTTAATAAGAGATGGTGAGTACACGTGATATACTTTTATAAGAGAAGAGGAGATACAAAAGGAATTTGCAAGTACCGTGCATAGGTAAATTTGGTAACCTCTCACTCACGTGTCACTCTGTAAAATGGGTCTATTCATAATTCTGGTATCGCTAGTTGATAACTTCGTACCCCATTCTCACGGTATTGACTCATTCCCAGACTTCCACACTTTTTCTTAAAAAGGGAATGTGTGAAGTGGGTGAAGGGGGTCAAAAAAGTACGAACTTCCAGTTAGAAGGTAAAAAGTCCCAGGGATGGAATGTGCAGCACGGTGACTGTAGTGACAATACTGTACTGCACATTTGAAAGCTCTTAAAAAAATACATCTCAAAAGTTCTCATAAGAAAAAAAATTTTTAACCATGTATGGTGATGGAAGTTAACTAGACTTATTGTGGCAATCATTTTCACAATTTGTACAAATATCAAATTATTATGTTGTACCCCTGAAACTAATATAATATTACATGTCAATTATCTATACTAATAAAAGGGTAATGTGCTAAGTAGACCGGGTCGACCGGATGTCCAACTTCCTTCCGGACAAAGCCACGGCGGCGGGGGCTGAGGCAGAGGCGGTTAGGGGTGATTAGGCCGGCAGGGGGGCAGTTAGGGAGGGACCAGGCCAGCAGGGGGGCAGTTAGGGAGGGACCAGGCCAGCAGGGGGGCAGTTAGGGGGCGACCAGGGCAGCAAGGAACCAGTTAGGGGGCAACCAGGCCAGCAGGGGGCCAGTTAGGGGCAATCAGGCAGGCAGGCAGGCGAGCAGGTAGTAGTCAGCGGTCCCAATTGTGAGAGGGATATCAGACTGTCAGTTCAGGCGGGATGGGGCCTAAACCAGCATTCGGACATCCCTCGAGGGGGTCCCAGATTGGAGAGGGTGCAGGCCGGGGTAAGGGACCAACCCCCCGCCCCCCCCCCCCCCCGCATGAATTTTGTGCATCGGGCCTCTCGTACCTCAATAAGGAAATGAATATTAATTGAAAACTTGGTTAGCCTTTCTCCTAGGTAAGTTTGGCTTTTGGTATAATTAGGGTCATTAGGGTTGCATATTATTCATCTTCTTTTTTATTGTTTAGGGATTACCACCAGGTGTTGGGCCTTACTATGAAAACCATGGGTACCAGCCTGAAAACCTGTACCCACCACGGCCCTCTGTGGACCCCAGTGCATACGTGGTGTATCCAGCTCCCTACTACCCGCCCACGGTGCCCCAGTACGCCCCCAGGGTTCTGACGAACACCTCGACACCTGCTGTCCGCACGCAGCCCAAGTCGCCATCGAGGACACTGTGCACCTCAAGTAGGAACCTGTTTTCCATTTATTTCCTATACTGGAACCAAGTTTGGGGTCGGCCTTCTCTAGTGGGCTCTCCACTCCCATCAGCTCTGTGGCCAACTCTCTCCGCTTGGGGCTGGGCTGTATAACATGCCTTTCCTCTCACCCTTCGCCCTGCCCTTCCCGGTGTCAGCTGTCAGCTGCCAGGTGTCACCTTCTGCCCTGGGGCCTCTCGGAGTACAAGGGCCATTCTTGGACTCAATGTATCTGCTTGCTTTACCACAGTGGTTCTCAACCTTCCTAATGCCACAACCCTTTAGTACAGTTCCTCATGTTGTGGTGACCCCCAACCATAAAATTATTTTCGTTGATACTTCATAACTGTAATGTTGCTACTGTTATGAATCGTCATGTAAATATCTGATATGCAGGGTGTATTTTCATTGTGACAAATTGAACATAATTAAAGCATAGTGATTAATCACAAAATCAATATGTACTTATATATGTGTTTTCTGATGGTCTTAGGCAACCCCTGTGAAAGGGTCATTCGACCCCCAAAGAGGTCGCGACCCACAGGTTGAGAACCGCTGCTTTAGCAATAGCCATCGCCGTCGGTGGTATTTCCCGCTGAAGCACAATGTGTACACATCCGACAGTAGATTTTGGAGAATGAGGGTCAACAGGCCTGTGGTGGAAACCCTCGACACCAGAAACAGTAGGGCTGAATCAACAATAGACTAAGTGGATGAGGATGAAGGTAAAGGGACAGTAAGTTATGATTAAACTCAACAACAGATGCAGGGGCAAACCAGCACTCTGGACGGAGCGGACACTGATTCCAAAGCACTTGCCCAGCAAAGGTAACACCAGGGGAGCCGCTGCCCGCATGCTCCTCCCGAGAGCTGGGCAGATCGCCCGCCACCCACTCGAGAGGTCAGGCCTCCCCAATTTAATATTCCCTAACTCGCCAGGCAAGCTGTGTTTTTCTTAGATAAAGTGACACACATGGAAGTCGCCCAAGGGAAAAGATTATCCTTGGCCAATGGGTAGGACTGGCTGTTTGGAATTTCCCCAGGGAGAGCGGCCTCTTTCACGCCGCTCTGCCTGCCCAAGACCTCTGCCTGCCCAAGACGTAATCCCTGTCAGCTAAGGTGGCAGGGTGGCACTTGGCGCTCCCGGACCGGTGACCTTGACCTCACCTGGGAGCCTGTTAAAGCTGCACAGTCAGGCCTCCCTCTCCCCATCTGCATCAGGATCTGGGTGGTTACCAGGCCCCCCAGGTGAGCCTCAGCCTGTCACAGTTCACAGGTTGAGAGCAGACTGTGGAATTTGCAGAATGCTTTAACAAAACAAAGGCCAGAGGCGTGGCTTTGAGCCCTAGTCCCCATCTCTGGGCTCCAGAGCTGGACTTGCCCGGCGGACCCCAGAAGCACTGATGTGTACCTCTGGGTGCACCAGGTCTCCCCACCCCGCGCCCTCCCCAGCCTGGTGTCCTCCTGAATAAACCAAGGGGGTCGGAGGGTCTGTTTAAATGTGTCCTGCTCACCCTCCCCTCCACCTCTCCGCCTTTCTCCAACAAAAGCTCCCTGTAGGAAGTCGGGGTGGGGGTGGGCGTGTGGCCCTGTCCACCCCACTTGTGGCTTACGCTCTGACCCACAGTGGCACGTCAGTTCGTTTTGACTAGAGAACATTGGTTTCCTTTTCCACAGTCTTTTGTTTTTTAAATATGTTCTATTGATTTCAGAGAGGCAGAAACATCAGTGATGAGAGAGAATCATTGATCGGCTGCCTCCTCCTGTGAAAAAAGCTCCTAGGTTTATGGAATTTCTAGTCCTGGCGGGGATGCGGGGGGTGGGGGGGGGAGAAGAGGGGTGGTGGGCAGAGAGGGGTGCCTTGGCAGGGCCAGACCAAATGATTTCGAGGGTCTTATACGGCCCGTGGGCAGACGTTCCCCGCCCCTGCTTCCCATCATGGCTTTCTGCTCTAGCATGACGTTTAGTGCTATGGAACAATGAAGACCTCCCAGGATATGCGTTTGAAAGTCACATTTTTAAGTGCATGAGGAATTATTTTTGGATATGTGATATTATACGGGTAATGGATCAAGTCTGAGAGCGTGACTTCAAAAAGCCTCCGCAATGAATTGTGCGCGTGTTTCTTTTTCTCAGAGACGAAGAAAGTGCTGTGCATCACCGTGGCCCTGGTGGCCGTGCTTGCCGGGGCAGTGGCGGCCGCTCTCCTGCTCTGGAAGTTCAGTAAGTGGGGAGCAGCCCCTGATGCCGGAGAGGGCGTGATTGAGGCCAGGCGCTGGGTGCTCGGCTGGCGCTGGGGCTGGGCGTTGGGTGCTGGGGCTGGTGTTGGGGCTAGTGTTGGTGCTGGGTGCTGGGGTTGGCACTGGGTGCATGGCTGGGGCTGGTGGTGGGGCTGGTATTGGTGCTGGGGGCTGGTACTGGGTGCTGGGGCTCGTTTTGGGGCTAGTGTTGGTGCTGGGTGCTGGGGTTGGCACTGGGTGCATGGCTGGGGCTGGTGCTGAGGCTGGTATTGGTGCTAGGTGCTGGCGCTGGGGGCTGTGGCTGTCCCTGGGTGCTGGGGGCTGGGGGCTGGCACTGGGTGCATGGCTGGGCTTGGTGCTGAGGCTGGTATTGGTGCTGGCGCTGGGGGCTGTGGCTGGCCCTGGGTGCTGGGGGCTGGGGGCTGGCACTGGGTGCATGGCTGGGGTTGGTGCTGAGGCTGGTATTGGTGCTGGGGGCTGGGGGCTGGCACTGGGGGCTGGGGACTGGGGCTGGCCCTGGGGGCTGGGGGCTGGGGCTGGCCCTGGGTGCTAGGGGCTGGGGCTGGCCCTGGGTGCTGGGGGCTGGGGCTGGCACTGGGTGCTGGGGGCTGGGGCTGGCCCTGGGTGCTGGGGGCTGTGGCTGGCCCTGGGTGCTGGGGGCTGGGGGCTGGCACTGGGTGCATGGCTGGGGTTGGTGCTGAGGCTGGTATTGGTGCTGGGGGCTGGGGGCTAGCACTGGGGGCTGGGGACTGGGGCTGGCCCTGGGGGCTGGGGGCTGGGGCTGGCCCTGGGTGCTGGGGGCTGGGGCTGGCCCTGGGTGCTGGGGGCTGGGGCTGGCCCTGGGTGCTGGGGGCTGGAGGCTGGCCCTGGGTGCTGGGGGCTGGGGCTGGCCCTGGGGGCTGGGGGCTGGGGCTGGCCCTGGGGGCTGGGGGCTGGGGCTGGCCCTGGGTGTTCGGCTGGCGCTGGGTGCTGAGCATTCGTGGCCCTGCTCTCTGGTCCGGAGCTCCCTCCCTCGGCCCTTCCTGAGTGTCCCTCTTACATAGCGAGCTGCTTCTCTCTGCTTCCGTTTAGCCGTGACGGTGCACGAATAACCACTCTTGGAAGCAGGCAGCCTCCTGGCCTGGGTTGCGTGCTTCCTCCTAATCTGAGGGTGGTCACAGCCCGTGCCGTTTCCGAGGTGTTGACATTCCACGTTTACCCAGTGGTTTGGGGCACTGGGTGCCACCTGGCACTCTGAGCGCAGGCTCCCCGCCTTGGGGCCCCACCTGGTGCCCTGTGACATGGCGGTGGCCGCAGGCCAGCCTGCCCTCCTCCTGTTGCCAGGCCTTTCCCAGCAGCTGAGGGCCCATGGGAGTCACCTGTTGGGCAGAGAGGGCATGGAGCCTGCCGGAATCCAAGTCCGGGAGCCATTCCTCTGGCCCTGAGAGGAGCATGACTAGGGGCTCTGCCTTGCTGGCCTGCAGCCCAGTTTCCTTTTCTTTTTTTAAGGATTTAAAAAAAAATTTTTTTTAATTTTTATCCATTGATTTGAGAGAGAAAAGAAATATCAGTGTGTTGTTCCACTCATTGATGCCTTCACTGGTTGCTTCCTGTATGTGCCCTGACTGGGGATCGAACCTGCAGCCTTGGCTTAGCGGGACGACTCTCACCTCCTGAGCATCCGGCCTGGCTGCAGCCCCGTTTTCTTTGCTATGTTGCAGCTAGGACACAGCCCCTCCTTAAATGAAGGGGGACGGGTGCTTCCCCTTTGTTGCGTGGGGGGATGACACGCTGTGGTGGGCGAGGGGCAGCTTCCTTGGTTCCTGAGCCTGACGGTGTCGCCCTCCCATCTCTCTGCAAGCGGAGAGCAGGTGCACGGTGTCGGGGATGGAGTGTGGCTCCTCGGGGACCTGTGTCAGCGCCTCCCTCTGGTGTGACGGGATCCTGCACTGTCCCAGCGGGGAGGACGAGAACCAGTGCGGTGAGTGGGAAGCTGCACGTGGCCAGGGGCTGGGCGCCGGGGTCCACCGTGTCCGGGGTCCACTGTGGCCAGGGCATGATGGTGCAGGGCATGTCCACTCCATCGTGAGTCCCTGCCTGGAGCCTTGGGTTAACCCCGATTTTCAGATGAGGAGACAGGCTCAGAGCGGGTGTGCTCCTCACTCGGCATCACACAGCGGCGGGAGGGACATGACAGGCCAGTCCCCGTGACAGGACATGCCCACTCCCATCTGCCACAGACGTCCCACATGGCAGTAACAGTGAGCAGCCGTGTACAATGTGAAGTTGAGCGCACACTGAGTTTTTGTGGCTGTGAGAGGGCGAGTGACGCTTGGGTACTGGAGTGGGGCTAATGTCACTGGTACCCAACCCTGAGTAAAGGCTGGTCCTCTGAGCTGGGAACGCTTTGTGCAGTGCATGCCGGGAGGGAAAGACTGGGCATCGTGGTCGTCCTCCTGCCCCTGTGGCTCCCTCAGCAAGCTTCCCTTCCTGCTCGTCCCCACTTCCATGTAGACACACCATGTATGTACACATACACACACATGCCTGGGCCCCGGGCTGGCCTCAGCCGCCGCATGTCACCTGTGTCTGCAGGCGAAGGCCTTTTCTCTGCCAGGAGCTCCCGGTCAGCAAGTGGCTCACGCACGCTTCAGACTTGGGCCAGAGCGCCTGCCTCTGTGTTAGCGATGGTGTTTGTCACCGTTTCTTACAGAAAGTGGGGCGTTTGTGAGGCTGAGTGGAGGGTGGTGAAGATTCCGGGTAGAATGGCTTTTGGTATTTCCCATGTGCATGTGCGAGACAGACTCGTGTTACCTGGACAGTCTCTTCCTCGCTCTCCTTTAACATGTAAGTTGTATGTACTTAAATACCTGCAGAGTTAATACATTCAAGTGGATCAGAATTCAGGAAGTCCCAAAGGAGAGATGTCATCCCCCCAACTCTGCTCACACACACACTCATACACCAACTTACACACCACACACAATCTCATGTATGCACACCACTATACAAACATACATGCATACACACACTCTCTCACATAGACATACCACATAGACACACTCTCATGTACACATGTATCAAATACACACACGCACATGCACACACTCTCATGTAGACGCGCCATGTATGTACACATACACACATGCCTGTGCACCAGCCTTGCCTCGTTTTTCAGGTGCAACTAATATGAGTTTCTTGCTTCTTCTTCAGGAGAGATTTTGCATAAACAAGCACATATTGTTTGCATGTTAATGCCATTTCCCCGTGGTTGCCATCCAGCCGGCACGCAGCCTGGAATCGGGACTCGAGTCCCTGCGCGTGGCCGCGCCCTCCGTCCCAGTCTCCTCCTGGGGACAGTTAGTTCTGCCACCACTTGTTGTCACACACATGCGCCAAGCACGTGAGCACCTCGAGGACCGTTTCCTGCTGGGTCGGAGTGTTGTGCGTGTATAATTTCTAGGTCCCCCTCAATGTGGTTGTGCTATTATCTAGTTTTCATATCAGTGATTCACATTTAACAATGTAGACGGACGCGACGTGCGTGGTCTGTACTCGAGCAGGACACGCATGCGATGCGCTTTGAGCCCGTCCTCCCCGGGGAGGAGGGAATTTTCCTCGGGACGCACGGCTCCGGACGCGGAGACCACCCGCCGCTCATGGAGAACGAGCAGCGTGTGGCGCTTTTTCCCACGTTGGCTCACATCCCACGTCCGCTGCTGTGCTTTCTGTGAGCTTCACCCTAGCGAGGGGAACGGGAGAGCCGTCGAGGTGCCGCAGCCACCATGCTGGCTGCACGCCTGAGAGCAGCGAAGTGGGCAGGCGAAGTGTTCTCACCGCCACAGGAAGCAGGAAACTCGGGCCGCGGTGCTGGAGACGCTCATCACCTTGATTGCGGCCTTTCTTTCACATGCACACACACATATGTCGGAACAACATAAATATACACACTCTGTATGTGTCCGTGCTGCCTCAGTAAAGCTGAAACAGGTCACCATCCTGAAAACACACTGCTGGCGACCGGCTGGGTGGGCTCCCGGGTGCGCCCCGTCCTCTTTCCGAGTTAGCCCTTGAGCGCAGATGGTTGGAAGGGAAAATAAATCCCCGCATCACCCACAAGTCAAGACGGACTGTCTCCCTCACTTTCAACCATGTCAGTGTCAGTTTTACTTTAATTTTGAAAGTAGTTTGATTCTGGTTACCTTCTGAACACTGGTAGACTTTATTTTTGGAGCAGTGTTAGGTGTACAGAAATCACGCAGGGAGTACAGGGTCCCATCCCCCTCAGAGTTGTCCCGGTCTGTGACGTCCTGCGTTAGGGTGGTACGTGCATTACAATTGATGAGCCAATACCCATGCGTCATTATTAACTGCAGTCCTGAGATCACAGTCGGGTTTGCTCTCAATACTGTGGACAAGTGTGTAATGTATTTGCATTTGGGCATTGGGTTTGGACAAATGAATAATGATGTGTCTCCATTTTTGAAGTGTCGTACCAGTAATTTCACTGCCCTAGACTTCCTCTCTGCCCCACCTGCTCATCCCTCCCTCCCCCAGCACCAGGCAACCCCAGGTCTTTTCACTGTCTCCATGGCTTTGCCTTTTCCAGAATGTCCTATAGTTGGGATCATACATTACGTGGCCTTTTCAGATCGGCTTCTGTCCCTTAGTAACACGCATTGAGGTTGCCTCCGTGTCTTTTCATGGCTCGATAGCTCATTTCTTTTTAGCTCTGAATCATCTCCCGTTGTCTGGGTGCAGTACAGGTTGCTTATCCACGCACCTAACATGTGGCACCTGGAACCACTCATCACGGAAACATTGGGAAGTAATCAAACCGAGGCTGGAATTTCACGGAGGAATAATCTCAGTCAGCGTGTCCAGTGAGTCAGGGGCACAGATGGGAGGCGAGAGTGAGGCCTGAGAATAGTGGGCCCCTCATTTTACACTTTGGGCTCACAGACACCCCCCAGAACACATCCCCTCAGAACACAGAGTGTGGTTTTACATGGCATCGCCACCCGACTTCTCTCCACACAAGATGTTCTCGGAATTCTTTTTTTTTTTTTTTCAAATATATTTCTTTATTGATTTCAGAGAGGAAGGGAGAGGGAGAGAGAGATAGAAACATCAATGATGAGAGAGAATCACTGATCTGTTGCCTCCTGCACCACCCTCCCCCTCCTCCCTACTGGGGATCAAGCCGCAACCCGGGTATGTGCCCTGACCGGGAATCGAACCCGGACCCTTCAGTCCGCAGGCTGACACTCTATCCACGAAGCCAGATTGGCTAGGGCTGGTCTCAGAATTCTGAGTTGTGCTCCCTTCTAGGGAGAGAGAGAAAAGAATGGAACTGGGGGTGGCTCACGCTGTATTTATAAAGTTTTGTCTGTAAACAAAAGAGCTGCAGTTTTGGCAAAACGTGGATGGATTTAGGGGCAGAGCCTTGCACCAGGAACTGGGCACATCCCTGGGTGCTCTGCCCGGGCCCAGGGTTTGGGCCAGAGATGGTCACGTGCTGCTCAAAGTGATGGTTGAAAGAGCAACTCTCAAAAGTAGTTGTATTGCGATCTAATTCACAGACCATAGCCTTCACCCTTTAAAGCGAACCATCCAGCGGTTTCACGTACTCAGAGATGCACAGCCATCCATCGCCGCATCCATCGAGGGGTGTGTCTGTCACTTCAGAAGCAAGCCTCATCCCTTACCCCTTCCCCACCCCCGAAGCCCTTTGCAGCCTCTAATCTCCCTCCGGGCCTTGCTGATTTCCCCTGGACGTTTCCTAGACATGGATCCAGACGGTGTGTGGCCTGGCGTCTGGCTTCTGTCAGTCAGTGGTGACAGCGCTCATGCTGTCCGTGTGTCCGTGCGTCCTTCCTTTGGTGGCCGAGGACCCTCTATGGTGCCTCCATCTGCTGACGGACACTTGGGTTGTCCCCCCTCTGCTGTTGGGAACAGTGCCCCCAGGGAACGTCTGTGCACAAGGTTTTGTCTGAGTCCCTGTTCTCAGTTCTTTTGGGTAAAGAGCACTTCTTAGCAGGAAAAGGAGACGGCAGATCTCGTGTGTGGTCGGCGCCTGGGGGAGAGAGATCTGCCGCCTCGAGTCTCCGCGTCCGGGGGAGGGTGGGGCCCATGCGCAATTGGGACGATGGTCTGAGACTCATGGGCCTCTCTCCTCTGCAGTGCGTCTCTACGGACCCAACTTCATCCTGCAGGTGTACTCGTCCCAGAGGAAGTCCTGGCATCCCGTGTGCCGAGACGACTGGAGCGAGAGCTACGGGAGGGCAGCGTGCCAGGACATGGGCTACAGGTGAGTTCAGGGCCCCTGGCTTCGCGGCTGGAGCTGGGCACCATGGTGACAGAGACAGGCAGAAACTTCAGAAAGACCAGTGGTTCTCGCTGCCCTTCCCTGGGCGTGCCAGCCCACGAACACCACCTACCAAACACCACCTGCCATGTCTCCTTCCCAGGGCTGCTTTGGGAAATCAGCAGGTGGCTCTGCAGCCCCCCCCCCACAGCACCCCTGCTCTCCCCCACCCCCACGTCTGTCTCCGGCCACCCAGCCCTGCCTTGACCTCTATCCACTTCTGGTTACTCAGGACCATCCTGAGCTGAGGTCACCAGGGCCCAGGATGTTGACAGAGGGCCACCTTGGTGGGGGGCTGGGGTCAGGGTGCCTGTGGAGGGCTGGACGGGGAAGGTCAGCAGGAACAGACCCTGCACAACTTTCACGGCATTCACAGGAGGCAGTGAAGGCCACTGAATGTGGGAGCACTGATCATCAGACATATACAAGAGAATTCCTTCCTGCACGCGGCCACAGGGAAGGAGGGAGAGGAGAGGGGGTGTCACCGCCCAGAGCGTCCCAGCCAGGGCTCCCAGAGCACCCCTGGGATACCAGGGCAGCCCCCCGCCCCCACGAGGCAAGGCCGTGTGATTTGGTTACCACCGCCCCTTGCTTGGGGTGTCCCTGTGTGGCTTCTCTGCAATTACAGGGTGTTCTCTATGTGCCAAGTTTCAAAATGAACCACCACTTGATAGAAACATTGGCAGCTTAGCTCATGAAGTGCCTGAATGCCACCCCACTGCAGGGTGGAAGGGCATAGCAAAGCCCCGTCACAGCCAGCGCCTGAATTTGTTTCTAACTGGGGCATTTTACCGTCCGTCAGTTTGTTAGGCCGCATGTGCGTACACACCCCCTTCTCGTTTCCTTGGCCTAACCCAGTGGTCGGCAAACTGCGGCTCGCAAGCCACATGCGGCTCTTTGTCCCCTTGAGTGTGGCTCTTCCACAAAATACCGACTTCTGTGCATGGGCCACGAAGTTTCAATCGCACTGTACGTGCAAGCCCAAATGTGGTATTTTGTGGAAGAGCCACACTCAAGGGGCCAAAGAGCCGCATGTGGCTTGCGAGCCGCAGTGTGCCGACCACTGGCCTAACCCAACTAGATTAGAATCACCACCGGTGGGGGACTTGGCCCGACCCTCAGGGTTATCGGGTCCAAAGATGCCTATAACAGTCCCTTGTCCGTGTTTGTGATGCTGTTCTCCAGCCTGCTAAGGCGTCCCTCTTCATCTCAATTTCATGCAAGGGGAGTGTTAGCACAGGGTTTGTAATCGCTTGCGACTTAACCATCATTTTGAATGGATGTTCTCTCTTTTTCAGGAATAGTTTTTATTCCAGCCAAGGAATAGTGGATGACAGCGGGGCCACCAGCTTCCTGAAGCTGAACATCAGTGCCGGCAGCACCGACCTCTATAAAAAGCTCTACCACAGGTATGTGGCGGCTGCCGCTCCCCTTTGAGACATTCATAATGAGAGCCAATGGCAGGGACGTCATGGCAACGCCGGCCGGGGCTGACTTTTCTGAGCTGCGGCTGCGGGTTCGGCCGGTTCTCACTGCCAGGAGCATGGGCTCTGGGCAGGACCACTGCCCCGAGCAGCCCTGGGTCCGTTCCGGGGAAGGTTTGTGTGCCATCTCGTGGTGCCCTGTGCCCTCTGCGCTATTAGATGACATTGCTAAACGGGGAGTCCGCACTCGTGTCTTCACTGTCTGGATATTAGAGCTGAGCCTACTGTGCGGTCAGGGGAGGTCTCTGGAAACGAAGAGAGCGCCTTGGGTCCCTGCAGGGTGACCACCTCTGCTTGCCTGCACTTGGCTGGTTTTAGCACTGACGTCCTGCTTCCAGGATCCCCGCCGCCCCAGGCAGCAGGGTGGTTGGTCCCGGCCCCAAACCCACGGTCACAGGATGCGCTGGGAGGGCCGGGAGGCAGCAGCTCAGTTCAGCCATCATTTCCTGGACCTCCAGGCTGACTTGCAGTCCTGGGTGGGTCACAGTGTGCCCTGTGGGTGGTAATGAACCCAAACGCCAGGTCACATGATCCCCAGGTCACATGATCGACGGCTTAGCTGGTTAGGAAGGTGGGGAGGGGTGGGCTGAGCTACGTGATTGGTTTTGCGTGTATTTAAGATGTTGACAGTCTCCCTAGCCTGTCATTGTCTGAATGCTCTTTAATGTGAGACACAGTGTCCTTTGTGCACGAGCCTCCCCCAGCTGCCAGGTCCCGGTCCCTCCCCCCAGGTGTCAGCCAGCCGCCACCTCCCGCAGGCCAGGTGCTGCTGGAGGGAAGGATGGATAATCATGCCGTCCCTCCTTCCCGTGAGTGGGAGGCCGGAAGCTGGTTTGCATTCCTGGTGGCCGACTTCCTCTCGAGCCTGGCTGTCCCTGGGAAGGTGACAGGGTGCGCCCAGGAGGCGGGCTGTGCCCGGCCAGGTGTGCCCATCAAAACAGCGGGGCTGCGGTCTGCCCGCCAGGGAAGCCAAACACAGCTGCCTGGGCCCTTTGTACCTGCTGAGTGCTGCCTTGTCCCCCTGGGTGACCGCGGATGGGGCTGAGCAGGGGCGGAAGCGGCCACCTCGCCTCTGTGAGCCTTGGGAGCTCAGGCGGGCCGCGGCCTTGGCGGGGAGAGAGAAGGCATTGGCCTGGCTCGTGGCGTCTCTACGTGGCAGGGGTGGGGAGACTTCCCTTTTGCTCTCAGAAGCTGCCCTTTGTTATTATGGACGATAACAGACCCCAGGAGCTCACTAAACCCCATGCATACTACACCCCAGGAGCTCAGGGACTGGAAGTAACCGCATAGGATGGTCGGGAATGAAAACTTCCTAACCACAAGTGAGCCATGGCGATAGTCACGTCCTAGGCCGGTATTCTTCTTTAACAAAGGCCAGTCTTTGCCTTCACTGCGCCTGTCTGTTGTCTTTTTTTGCATCTACAATAACATAAATGATAACATACCTTTGGAATATCAACGTAATTTCCTCCCCTTCCCCCCTCAAAGCACAATCAGAGTGGAAACCATGATCCCCTCATTGTTATTATCATGTTAATTGCTAACTGTAAACTGTCCTGTATCCACCTCTGTAGAAGAAGCATGCATTTATCATTTCACTTTTTATCCAATCCCAGAGGTTTCCTTGCTTTGCTTTCTCCTGCCTCCCTAATTTATCACCAGTGGATTTCATGTGACCCACTTATATCTCCTCCTTTGGTTGTAATATATAAAATAAGCCAAATCCATTGTGATTTTGCTTCCCAGCAATTGTCGCCAGTTTGGCTCAAATGAACTCATAAAAAAATTCGTACAGGTTTGGGCATTTCTTACATTGTTGGTCTTACATCTGAGCCGCTGGTGGGGCCCGTCAGCGTGGCCGCAGAGAGCCCAGAGGCTGATGACTGCACAGCCGGGTTCCCCTGGAGAATCAACCTCACGGTTCTTAGAAAACACTTTTTCGTGGGAATGTGCTTCTCGGCATTGCCAGTGCCCCTCAGCCAGGACCGCCGGGACACGCCGTGGTCCTTGGAACGTGGGTCGTGTGGGCAGGAGGGTGTTGCAAACGGCTTACAGGATTTGGGCTTGTGGTGTGTCGTTTGGGGGAAGAGTCAAAGAAGAAGGGATTGGCTCTGGATTGGATGCTGGCAGGAGTCGAGGGTGATTCTTGGATTGGCATCTCAGCACTTTTTTCCTAGCAGGTGGGTGGCATGAAGCCCGGCTACCCCAGGGTTGGCATGGAAGCTGCCGTCACTCACAGTAGAGGGTCCCTGGTTGGGACCAGGCCCGCGGTCTGCTCTGGCAGGACTGTGCGGTGGGCTTCTGTGTGCTGTCCTTCACGAGCAGTGGGCTGGCCCGGTGTTGGTCTCTGTAGCTGTTTGTGTGTAGTGGACCGTGGCCAGCTCTGAATGCCCAGATGTTGAGGCCACTTCTCTCCTCCTCAGCATATTCAGGGGAACATTCGATATACACCAGGATGCATCGGCAAACCTCGAATGTTTGCCTCCCAAAGCAGTAACTCTTTTTTTTTTCCCTTCTGCTCCCGGACGAATAATCGCTTGAATTGTTGTCTGTGTGACAAATGTGAAGAAGCAGTCATAGGAAACCAAAGTTTACAAATGGCTCCCTTGAAAAAGTAGAGGCTGATTTAAAATCCCAGAATAAACATAATGGCCGATGTTGTTGCAAAGCCCTCAAAGCCATCCTCTGAGTTGGTGCTGTCATTAGCCCATTCTGCAGATGGGGAAACTGAGGCACAGAGGTTACGTAACTTGCCAAGCTGGGGTTTGACCCACTCTCGGTGTCTGCTCTTCACCACTGTCCTCTAACTGGATTTACTTTCCTGATTCAAGCCTTCAGTCATGGATCCCTCTACGTCTGGGGAGGCAGGGGAGTGAGAACGTTGGAAAACACTCTTAAGTATTTTGAGAGTCAAATGACTCATCCGTTGTGACCACAGAGGTCAAAAGTGCAGATGAGAAATCGCCTTGCCCACTCAGTACACTCATCTGTCTGTCTTTCTTCTTTTGTAGTGATGTCTGTTCTTCAAAAACAGTGGTTTCTCTACGCTGTATAGGTAAGTGAGCCTGGGTGTTCCTGTTTGGTCCTGTATTTTCGGACACAGATCCCGTGTCTGGGAAGGTGGAGAGAGAAGGGGGCCCCTCTGGACCACCCCGAGGTGGAGCTGGAGGCCTGAGGCTGCTGTGTTTGCGTTACTTCTGCTTGCAAACCCCTTAGCAGCAGGGAAGGCTCTGCCCTGCGCTCCGCTCGGGGACGCCTGTCCTGTTCCTTTACGGGCGCTCGGTCCTGAAGCTCAGCTTCTCTGATCGAAGGGGCGAGACTAGCAGATGCTCCCAGTGGTCCTGGCAGTAGCTTCCCAGCCCACTGGGCTCAAGCTCCTTTGGGTACCAAGGGAGCCAGGTGCCCGCCCCGCCCTCCGGCCCCGCCAGCACCGGGTGGGCAGGTGACCAGCACACAGGCGGATCCCTCCTTCACTTTGTTCCATGATCTTGGGCCTCTGAGCATCCAATCCCTCCAGGACTCGGGAGATCCAGGGCCTTTGTCACCCAGGACCCACGCTGTGTGTCTGGAATCACAGTGGCAAAGGGGTGCTTGGAGGGGGTGGGGGATCTCAGGGTGACTGGCATGGCCCCCACCCCTCCAACCTAAGAGACCAGGCCATGTTCTCCAAAAGTCAGACCCCAAACAACCTGGAATGAGAGGTGGGAATAGTTGTCCACCAGCCTGGCGGGGCCTGGGGGACGGGCGCGGTCCGGGCGCACGCTGCACGGGTGGGTATCGGGGTGCAGGATGGCCCGGGTCCTGCTCACTGGCCTGCTCTGTTGTGCTTGTCGCTTCCAGAGTGTGGGGTCAACTCGAAGATGGGCCGCCAGAGTCGGATCGTGGGCGGATCGAGTGCTGCCCCGGGGGACTGGCCCTGGCAGGTCAGCCTGCACGTCCAGGGCGTCCACGTCTGTGGAGGCTCCATTATCACCCCCGAGTGGATCGTGACGGCCGCCCACTGCGTGGAAGAGTATGTTCACGGGGAAGCAGCTCCTGGGTTGGGAGGTGGCTCTGTGGCCCCGTGACCTTGAGCGACAGGTTTTGACCTCTTCGAGCTCCAGTTTCCTAGTGTATAAGTGGGGCTCTAATGGCGCCCCCTCGGTCCCTGGGAGGGTCAGATGAGCCACTGCACGTGATGCCTCGGCCACACCCATCCCTCAGCAAGCGTGCATCGGGCGTCCACTGAAGGCAGGATTCTGGGAGCAAGGATGCAGGGTCGGACTGGGGCGTCACTGCCTTTCCTGCCCTCAAGGGAGCTCTGGTCTCTGGACGATCGTCCTGAGAGAGGTCACACTCAGACACACTCGGGGATCGCACACGGCCCTGCTGGAAGGTTCCCTGTGGCCTCAGGTAGGCTCCCTTGGCCACAGCGCTGCCCACACAGCCAGCTGGGAGGGGCAAGGGGAAGGCATAATTTATAGCGTTAGCTTTTGTGGAAGATACTGTCCCCCCCACCCCCTTTTTTTCCTTAAACATAGAGTTGTTGTTGTTTTTTTTAATATATTTGTACTGCTTTCAGAGAGAAAGGGAGAGGGAGAGAGAAACATCAATGTTTAGAGAGAACCATTGATCAGCTGCCTCCTGCACGCCTCCTACTGGGGATCAAGCCCGCAACCTGGACATGTGTTCTTGCCTGGAATCAAAACTGGGACCCTTCAGTCCGCAGGACAATGCTCTGTCCACTAAGCCACACCGGCTAGAGCTTAAACATAAGAGTTTTTGCTCCTATGTTGGTTTTGGAGGAAAACTCACTCATCAGAGCTGTTTTTCTGGTTTAGCCTGAGGCTGGGCCGGGCCTGGCCTGGCTGTGTGGCCTCAGGCGGGGCCGTCAAGGTGTCTACACATGACAGGTGTGTGGGCTGCTGCCAGGGCTGTGGTGGCAGCAGATATGTGACACGGCACCAGAGTTAAGTTAGGGTTTTTCAAAATGCTGACACGCCGAGCTCAAAAGGTTCGCCATCGCTGCTAGATAAAGGTGAGGGCTGGAGACCTAGAGGCTATTCGGCACTACACATTCATAAAGCACCTACTGAGTGTCAGGAAATCCCTAGCACATCAAGATAGGTAAGACCCGCTCCTGCCAGAAACGAAGTTTAAAACCTCAGAGAGGCAGGCAGGTCCAAGAAACAGTGTTCTCGGAATTGTGGGGCTCCGTGGGCTGCTGCCGGGGCCCACGGGGCACAGGGCTCAGCCAGGAGGCAGAGCAGGGGCTAGAAGGCGGGAAGGTGTGCAGGTGAGGCCGGGCCGAGGCGGGGACTGGGGAGGCCTGACTCCTGCTGGCCAGTCTCGCTGGCTTTGGTGGTCCTGTCACCCCCGGGGACGCTGGGCTCCAGCGTCTGACTTCTGCTCATCCAACGAGTGTTTCGCGTCTGCGGCTCTGAGACGCTGAGCGGTGTTCACCTTTGCCCCCCAGGCCTCTGAACAATCCCCGGTACTGGATGGCCTTTGCGGGAATCCTGAGACAGTCCGCCATGTTCTACGGAAACGCGTACCGCGTGGGCAAGGTGATTTCTCATCCGCACTATGATTCCAAGACCAAGAACAACGACATCGCTCTTATGAAGCTGCAGACGCCGCTGACTTTTAACGGTACACACCTCTGTCCGCGGGGCGCGGGTGCGTGAGCCGTGCTGGCCACAGCTGAAGGAGCGGCTCGCTGGGCATAAAACCTGGGCTGGGAGCCCTGGGAGGCAGGGGCGGCGGGCGGAGGGGTGGCTGGCAGGAATGTGCTCAGCAGAAGCCAGATCACCTGGAAACGTGCCCGTGCGTGTTGAGGGAAGCAGTGACCACCACACTTTCCTCCACGTAGGGGGGCAGTTTAACCAACACGGGAGAGTGTGGCATGTTGGCATGGGGGGCTGGCAGGCTCTTTGGGGGGCGTCTGTGCACTGTGGGGCCCCTGCCCCTAGATGCCGGGAGCTGCCTCAGTTGTGCAGGCAAAGGTTGTCAGACACTCCTTGGGGGCAGCGTCACCGCCAGGGAGGCCAACTGGTCTCTGGCTTGTAAAGATGCTTTAGTTTTCCACGTTATTCTGGAAAGAAAACACTTTAATAACAACTTAAAACGATATGAAAACAAACCAACATGCATCCCCTGCACTTCTTAGTTGGGCCCCGATCTAGTCCATCCAAGGGTCCAGAGCCCTCTAGCGCCCCCTCTTTCCCACTCTCCCCACCCCCGGGGCAGAAGACGCAAAACCACGCCCCTGCCCTCCAGGTGCTTACATTCCAGTCAGGAAACAACCCAGGTGGAGGCGGGTCCAGCACGCCCCCAGGAGCTAGAAGTGCCCGCCAGCCTCCTGGCCACTGGCCACTGCCACCGGTCTGTCTGTCTTTCTTACCGTCTGTCACTGGAGACACTGTGTGTTTTTCATTTCTGTTTCTGGAAGACTTCGTTTGAAGAAAAGTTAATTGTGTGTGTTTTGAAGCAGAGCTAGCCAATTGTTCCATTTGTAAGTCGCACAGTTTCCGGAGGCGAGCGTCCTGCCTTTTGGAAGGAGGGCGCCGGCAGGGGCAGAAGGCGGGGTGCCAGGACCCGCTGGCACCCGGGCTTTCCTCGGGCAGGATGGCCCAGCGCAGGCACACGGGGAAGGTCCAGCGGAAGGCCACCGCCTTCGTCAGAACAGACGAACTCACGGTGCTTTTTCTTCTCGAAACAGACAAAGTGAAGCCGGTGTGTCTGCCCAACCCCGGCCTGATGCTGGAGCCGAGACAGGCCTGCTGGATCTCCGGGTGGGGGGCCACCTACGAGAAAGGTGAGGCTCCTGGGCACGGAGTCTGCAGTCCCGTGAGCACGGCCCTGGGTTTGCAAGGGGGAGGCCCGATCCTGGGTCTACTCCGGCGGGATGGGTGACAGGGGGCAGTTCACGCAGGCTTTGTGCCTCAGTTTGACGAGTGTATGGAAGGAGGGTGTGGGATGAAGAAAAGCGGGTTTGTTTACGGAGGGAGACAGGAGCTCCTGGCTGGTGGGGTCGTTGGAGAAGAGGGAGCAATGACTGGGGCAAGGTGAGCCCGCAGAACCCAGTCGCTGAGTGATGACGAGGGCGATTCTGGAACCTGGGGGGGCAGGGGGAGGAGAGTTGACTGGCTCCAGGGGCAGGAAGTCTTCCCCCTGAAACCCAAACCTAGAGCTGCACTAAGCGCAGACCCGCCAGCTGCAGGGGTGACCCAGGTTCCCCGGGAGACGGCTTAGGAGGGAGGAGGGAGGGGCGGGGCAGGGCCACCTGTCTGTCCGCAGTGGCCTGTCTCCCTCCCGTGGGAGCCACGGGCTGCACTGATGGCGCGATGACCTGGTCTGTCTCAGGGAAAACGTCGGACATGCTGAACGCCGCGATGGTGCCCCTCATCGAGCCCGGGCAGTGTAACGGCAGATACGTCTACAACAACCTGGTCACGCCCACCATGGTCTGCGCCGGGTACCTGCAGGGCAGCGTGGATTCCTGCCAGGTGTTTGCCGCTTTCTGCTCTTGCCTACCCCACTGAGTCCATGAGCCCCTTCTCCCCGCTGAGAGGGAAGGTTCCATGTCCCTGGGATACAGGGCTTTATATTAGCTAAGTGTCCATGGAGCAGAAACAAGTATTGGACTGTTTTAAAATACAGACACCAATTGACTTAGTAACTCTTAGCGCATCTACTAGTAGACTAAAATTCATCGCTGGCAGAGTCTCTCTTGGGGATTCTATTACTCTTACCTACTGGAGGAGAGATGACACCCGCACACCCACTGGGACCCCCACCCTCTGTGCAAGGTCATGGCGCGTGCGGTTGTGGCTTGACGTCGCTCTGTTGCGTGCTTGTCCCCCAGGGCGACAGTGGCGGCCCTCTGGTCACGTTGAAAAGCAGCATCTGGTGGCTGATTGGGGACACGAGCTGGGGGTCCGGCTGCGCCAAGGCGAACAGGCCAGGAGTGTACGGCAACGTGACGGTGTTTACAGACTGGATCTATCGACAAATGAAGGTGATTTCCCTGTCCTGGCTCAGAGCTCGGACACGTCACAGCCCAGGTGTCTATGAGCCGTGGTCCTGCTGCCGGGAGCTGAGGGCTGTCCCCCCTTCCTGCCCCCCCAACCCCCCACCCCCGGTGTCCACCCATCACTGCTGGGGGCCTCGCTTGCACGCCGCCCAGTGGGCGAGGATGAAGCAGCCGGGCTCAGCGTGGCAGGGCTGACGTCACACAGGCTGTGCTCTGCTGACCACAGTCCGGCTCAGCTGGCTCCACCCAGACTTCGGTGCGGGCAGAGAGCACAGGGACGCAAATTAGCCAGTGGAGTCGGGACGGTGCCCTGTCCTTTTCTGGGCCGAGTGCACCCCGGGCAGGTCCCAAAGTCGAGGGTGGGGGAGCAGCTGGGGCTCTCTGGTGCACACAGAGGCGGTGAAGGCGGGAGGTCCTGGGGGCTCCCTGCCATCCTGCCCTCTGGACTCCGGGCCTGACCACGCTGCCCAGCGGGAACCTCTCCCCTGGCGCTGCCTGGATCCTGGGCGAGAGCCAGGTCCCTCTCCATCCCGGTCCCCGGCCAGGGCTGGGCTGCTGGTGAGAGAAGTCTTTTCACTTTGTGTCCCCCCAAGTCTCCAGTCTGGGGAGGGGGGCAGGACACGAGGGCATTGTCTGACGTGGCCCCCAATAAAACCAGAGGACCTCAAACCTTCTAGTGGCCACAGCGGCTGGCCAGGCCGCACCCGGCAGAGGGCCGAGTGCTGGAACGGGCACCCGGATGTCCTGTAGGGGGCTGCCCGGTGGAGGGAAGCGGGTGGGGCTCGGCGGGGAGCCTGGCCCGGGGGGGGTGGGGTGGGGGGGGACAGTCTGCCGGGTCTGTGAGAGAGCAAACTGCATGGATGTTCAGGACATGGCCAGGGCCCAGCACCAGAGCATCAGGCGGAAGGCGGGGTGCAGGAGAGGCCACGGGCAGGGAGCCAAGCGGTTGAACACTGATGTCTCTCAGAGGCCGTGTGGAGCGAGATCTCCCAGCCCAGGCCTGTGTCCCGGCCCTGCTCCCCTCTCCCTCCAGGCCCGGGCACACGTGGTCCTCAGCCCAGCTGCCCGCCACCACGGTCAGCCTCACCCCTTGACCTTCGTGCCGTGGGGAAACCACGTTCCTTTGTCCTCGGAGGCTTGCTCAGCTGGTGTGCAAGTGCCTTGTCAACCTAGAGAGAAAAGAAGTTTTCTACCCGCGTTTATCTTAAGGAAGTAACATCCTTTCTTCTCCCTGTGAACAGGCAAACAGCTGATCCGCCCGGCCTCGCCCCCAACACCGTCACCAAGAAAACGGAGGGGCTGGTCTTTCGTTCCCCGTGCCTGGTGTATTTTAGAGATGATCCAGAGGTCCTTTCGTTTTGATTAAATCATGAGCTTGTCTGTCTTTGGCAGTCTCCACCGTTCTGCAAAGGCCACGGGGGCTCCTCCCCGGGCCCTGCTCCCTGAGCTTCTGTCCTAAAGGGGTGACCACCCGGCCTGGGTGTGGGTGTCTCGGGCCAACGCAGGGCAGAGGGCTGGAGTCTGCCCACCCGCATCTCCCTCTGAGCCCGTCGAGGGGGTGCCCACGGGGCTGGTGCCCTCTCGGCTGTGGACGGTTGGAGATGGGAAGGGCGCTTCGCCCTGGGCCTCTGCTAGGGAGGCCCCTTGGTAGCCCCGGGCCGGTCTCCCCACAGGAGTTCTCACTCATCAGGTTTAACTGACTTAGCAGCCCCGGGTGGTGGCTGGAAATCCAGGGACCCGCCCTTCATGGGGGATGACTTGATAATCACGTGAAGGGGCAGAGAAACCTTTTTTCTTCTTGTGGGTGAGAGTGCAGACCAGTGGTTCTCAACCTTCCTCATGCCGTGACCCTTTAATACAGTTCCTCATGTTGTGGTGACCCCCAATTTCATTGTTACAAATTGAACATAATTAAAGCATCGTGATTAATCACAAAAACAAGATGTAATGATATATGTGTTTTCCGATGGTCTTAGGCGACCCCTGTGAAAGGGTTGTTCGACCCCCAAAGGGGTCGCGACCCACAGGTTGAGAACCGCTGGTGTAGACAGAGCCCTTGGAGCACGGCAGCCATTAAGACGGGTTCGCTCCTGAGCGCGCTCAGTGTGGCCACCAAATATCGGGTGGGGCTCCGCCCGGAGAGACCAGCCTGGCTCCCGGGCCCTAGGGCCTAGGCCAGTGGTCGGCAAACTCATTAGTCAGCAGAGCCAAATATCAACAGGACAAAGATTGAAATTTCTTTTGAGAGCCACATTTTTTAAACTTAAACTATACAGGTAGGTCCATTGTTATTAACTTAATTAGGGTACTCCTAAGGCTTAGGAAGAGCCACGCTCAAGGGGCCAAAGAGCCGCGTGTGGCTCGCGAGCCGCAGTTTGCCGGCCACAGGCCTAGGCGAGTGCACCTCAGGGAGGGCCAGGTGCGCTGCCACGCTGCCCTTCGGCCTGCTGATCACTGGGAATCGAGGTTACGGGGCAATCAGGGATGTGTGATCCAGCGACACTGTCTGCCTGTACCGTTTCCACGTGCCACTCTACCTCAGTGCTCATGGCGTCTCGGCTGTGAGGCTCCCAGTAGTTGCCACATTGGGTTCCGTGGAACTGCTGTCCTTGCCACGGGTGAGCAGCGGCCTGTGGGAGCTGCTTTCCCGGTGCCTGCGCCTGGTTTCACATTCTGTAAAGGAGTTTGCTGGAGAGCAGCACTGTGCTGCGGCGAAGAAGGGAAAGGTGAATTGTGGACTCCGTGTGGGTGGCCCCTTCGGCCCCTGGGTGTCCCCCGGAAGGAGGGGCCATGCTGGAACTGCAGGGGGCGGTCAGTGCTCAGTCAGGACGTTGGGTTCCAGGAATGAAATGACGCTCCTGCTAGGACTTGACCTTGGAGTGGCAGGTGGTGCGACCGCCTTCTCAGATGCTCGCTCCATTGGCCTCCGTGGCAGCGGCGTCCCCAAGGTCTCCCAGACCCACGGCACTGAGGCGCCCGCTCCCCACGCCGGAGGCTACCCGGTGTGAGAACGGGTTCCTCCTTTCCTGCTCCCTTTTATTTATGTGACCCCCGTTTGTCTTGTTTTGTATCTTTTTTTTAAACTGTAAATTGAATTGTGAAATATTGTACAAATAAATTATACTCTTTTTCCAAATACGTATTGAGTCTTGGGCGTCCTATTCCCCCTCGGCTGAGGGCTTCCTGCCACGTTCACAAAAGCGCTGCTAGTTCTGAGTCGGGGTCACCCCAGCTTTTAGCGAGTAGGCCACTTCACAACAAGGGGTCGGGTCTGATGACGGAGTCTACACCCAGAAGTGTCCACGTGGGCAGTGCCAACCTTTTCCGATACAGTTTTCATTTTGGATTCACTTTGTGAACGGTTTTCCTATGGGATGAGGCTGGCTCCACTTCAAGATGTAGCCGGAGTGCTGAGACTAGGGACTTACAGACATGCTTGTATTCATACTTTTATAAAGAGAAGGTAGGCCCTAGGCAGTATGCTCAGTGGTCAGAGCATCGGTCCCAGGTTTGATTCCGGTCAAGGGCATGTACCTCAGTTACAAGCTTGACCCCTGGCCCTGGTCGGGGCGCATGTGGGAGGCAACCAATCAATGTGTCTCTCTCACATCAATGTTTCTCTCTCTGTCTCTCCCTTTCTCTTCCACTCTCTCTTAAAAAACACACACAAAAAAACAGCCCTAACCGGTTTGGCTCAGTGGATAGAGCATTGGCTTGTGGACTGAAAGGTCCCAGGTTTGATTCCAGTCAAGGGCATGTATCTGGGTTGCAGGCACATTCCCAGTAGGAGGTGTGCAGGAGGCAGCTGATCGATGTTTCTCTCTCATCGATGTTTCTAACTCTATCCCTCTCCCTTCCTCTCTGTAAAAAATTAATAAAATATATTTTTAAAAATCAATGGGGAAAAATAGAAAAACAAAGAAGTTAATTTGCTTAATATAAAATGACCCAACATACTTATGAAAACGTAAGTATTAATGACAGTGCATAATTCGTGCCAATCATGTTGCTTCATGCAGCTGGGTCAGCAGGTGAGTTCCCTGCATGGGTTCCCCTCCCGCTGCGTGGCCACAAGGCCAGCCCCGCTTTATGCTTGGGTCTGGTCGGATCCCGGCTCTCTTTGTTTCATGGTCCCCTGGTCCTGCCCATTTCCCAAGGCTGCGTCGGGAGCCCGACTTCGTAAACAGCCACAGATCCCAGCCCCGCAGCCTCGGCTGCTTTGGATGCAGAGCGGGGGATGCGAGCCCTGAGCGCCCTCTCCCAGGCTCCCAGTGTGTTAAGGAGAGGCTGGAATTAATGCTGCTTCTAAAGGAACATGTACGAAACTCACCCACGTGCCAGCGATCTCACTGTAAACGAGTCAGCTCCATAACTAGTGGAGCTCGGGCCGTCGCGTTGCTGGGGCTGAGGAGCCTGATCTTATCCTTTTCCCTGGAAGGAAAAGTGAGGTGGGATCTGACCACTGGAGGCCAAGCCTTCCCCTGGCTTCCCCTTCGCTGCTCCCGCTGCTGCTGGTGGGGGACTTGCCGCTCGGATTGGGTCCTCGGTTCCCAAACGCACACAGACCCTGGGGGACTTGCCAGCCTGCCGGGTGCTTCTGGCTTGGCCTTGCCTGGGAAAGGTAGTGGTAAAGGCAGGTGCCCCGCATGGCATCTTAGAGGACAACCACACACCCAGGACGTCCTCTGGACAAGCGCCCGTGTCTCCCCCGCCGCCCGCCCTCCCACAGCATCATTGAGCATCTGCAGCGGGCCAGACCGTGCGTCCTGTCAGCTCAAGGCTTTTGGTCAGTTCCATTCTCTCCAGCCCTTCATCTTGCTCTGCTCCGAACTCAGCCCCATCCCACGGGACAACCGAGCCCGACGTGCCTGGAGTGAGGGCCCATGAGTGGGCACCATTGATATCTGAGCACATTGTGCACGGCCGATGGGCCTCCAGGCCGGTGCTACCGCGTGGGCAGCAGAATCTGGGGGTGTCCCTCAGGGGTGTGGGGCAGGGCTGGGGGACTTCTGGGCGGTTCAGCCCCTTGCCTGAGCCCTACTGCTCTCTGAAGGAAGCCCCCACATGGACTCCAGCTACTTCTTCCTGTGTTCTGACCACCTGGGAGGGACAGTGCACTCCTCCCCTGCTGAGATCCCTGGACACCTGCTCTTTTTGGCCAAAAGGAAAGAGACTGTGAGTCCTCTTCCGCTTTACCCTCCTCCCCCATCCCACTGGGTACTCTCCCCATCCGGAGCACAGACTATCGGCGTTCTTCCTCCGCCCTCTCTGGGGCTGCCAGAGAAATGATAACAGCAAAGAACCCTGGGCAACACTGCCACCTGTGCCCAGGTGTCTGCTCAGTGGCTGGGACTGGAGCAGTTACTTGTGCCGGCCACAAGGAGGCGCCAGCTCTCCAGCTCCGAGGTGAGAAGCTGGCCCAGTCTCCTAAAGGGACACTGCCTAGAACTGGACTGGGAATGTGTGCCCTGCCCGCTTACCCCCGTTCTTACAAAAGTCTGTGCGAACTGGTATAGTGGTCTCTAAAAAGAGTCACACTGGCTCCTGGGAGCGCTCCATCCTGCATCAGCCTGCAGGTGTTTGGTCCTGAGCGAGGCACGAAGGTGCTGCCCCATCGTCTTGGCATTCCCTCTGGTACATAAATTCCCAAATTGTCCCCAGGCATTGAGGAGCTTGGAGTGGCAGGAATGACGGGAGGAGACAGCGTAACTAGCCCTCTCTCCGGCCCTGACCAGCGGTTGCCCAGCTTGGCCGGAAGCCCCTCCTTTCTGGACACGTTGGGAGAAAGCGCTCCTGCCGCTCAGGCTGGTTGTGCGGAGTGGGTCTCCCTGAAGGGCATTCGCTCACGAGTCCTCCCCTCTGGCAGCTGGCTCACACCTCGTCGCTCTGCCTGTCCCCTGCCTTCCCTCCACCAGGCCTGCGAGGCTTCAGCTCCCTTCAGAGGACATGGTGCGTTCAGTGTCCTGCCCTGAGCTGCCGTGGCGGGGTGTCTGCGAGCGTCCACCCCTGGCGAGACCAGACAGCAGGACTGCGGTGCCCCTCCAGGCGATTCGTGGTCAGCTGTCCTGCCTCTGCTCCCCCGACCACGGCCAGCCAGCGCCTCCGCCTGCTGGGCCACCTCTCCCAACTCGGCCTTTATCTTCAGCTCCAAGCAGGTGCCCAGGGATTGGACAGTCGGACAGCTGACCAGGGCACAGGATAAACAACGAAGGCTGCTAGCTCCCCTGTTTCACTTCCCCGCCACTTCCCCTCAGCCTCTTATAAATAACCTGACCACGCGCTTTTACTCAACTTCCTCATTCCTACACCTGGCCCCGCTCCCCGGGTCCCTGCCTGCTGTCATTTCCAGGCCCTCCCCCCAAATGAAAAGGGTGCCAACGAAACGTCTGTTAGAAAAGAGTTTATTACAAACGGATGAGGTATGACTTCTACAGCATTCATGCAGCGGGCACTCAGGGTCCTAAAACATCGGGCACATGAACGGTCGTGGGAGAAACCGGGCAACAGCCCAGCTATGGTGCTGAGGGGCTTGGGTCCCTGAGGAAGACGGGGGAGAGCCGGGGAAGCAGGGACGACATGATGGGAAGATCAGTTTCCTCACCAGGAAGACGGTGCCAGCCGCCCAACCTAAACCACATCCTGCATGAGGGGGGGGCGGGGGGTCTCGAGTCTCACGCTGGAAACCACATCTGGAAACCACAGCGTCCTCCTGGTCCCTCCCCTCTACGGGGATGAGCAGGGGTGACTAATGAAGGGGACCCCGGGAGGTGAGGCGCAGGGGAGGCAGCCCTTAGCCCGGGAACTGGGCCAGCCGGCGCCGGGCCTTGGTGAGCCGCGCCAGCCGCTCCTTCAGGAACTTCCTCTTGTCGCTGGTGTCGCTGTGCTCCTTGAGGAGCCAGTCGTACCTCTCCTTGTCCTGCAGCAGCTGGAGCATGGCCTTCTGCAGCTGCTGCCCGTACGACCGGAGGATGAAGAACTGGATGACCAGAGGGATGTGGCTGGACAGGCGGTTGCTGGCCTCCTGCAAGGGACGGTTCACAGAGGGCTTGAGGGGACCCTGAAGGACAGTCCCCCCTCGTGACTTTCGCCACGTGAGCTCCCGGCGGGACCGGGCCCAGCAGGTCTCAAACCTCGGTGCCAGGGGCAGCGAGGGACCCCACACGTCCCTGCGGCGCAGAGGGCGCGGCTGGGGGCTGGGGACAGGGGCCAGCTGGGCTCCCACTGGCTTGTCCTGATGGTGAAAGGGTCACTTCTGACGGGAGACGGTCAGAGGTGCCCCAGAAAGGGAAATGGGGGACACATTCACACTATTTACAATTCTGCCCCGAAGATTTTATGCTGTTTTTTGTTTGTTTTTTTAAGTCAACACTAAGATGTGTAGCAGAACAGAGGCTGGGCTATCAAAAGCCACAGAAGGGCCCAGGGAGTTCCAGGCAGATGGACAGGTAGTTCCACCCCTGCTCCCCACCCCCACCCCCACCCCCGTCCCGCCTGTGAGGGAAGAGGGCCATCTCTCCGGCAGCTCAGAGAGACTCGCACTGAGCAAGGGCTGTGACCTCTCGGCGCCTCGGTTCCTTCTCTATAAAATACCAGCACCAGCCTCACGGGATGGTTAGAAGGTGACAGTTTGGAAAGATGCCAAGCGTGGAATGAGTCTAGGGCAGCGGTTCTCAACCCGTGGGTCGCGACCCCTTTGGCGGTCAAACGACCCTTTCACAGGGGTCGCCTAAGACCATCCTGCATATCAAATATTTACATGACGATTCATAACAGTAGCAACATGACAGTTATGAAGTAGCCACGAAAATAATTTTATGGTTGGGTCACAACATGAGGAACTGTATTTAAAGGGCCAGAAGGTTGAGAACCACTGGTCTGGAGTGTCAGTGACGTGGAGATGGCACACAGGCTACGTGTTCTAAGGGGGCGTGAGCCAGGAGGGCGGCCTGTCCCCAGACAGAGACGGAGGACAGAAGAGAAGGGACAGGCTGGCAGGAGGCATGCAGGCGGGATGCTGGGGGGGCCACCGGCACTGAGGTCTGATGCTGGAGAACGGACAGCAGCTGAGGGACGGCTAAGATCTGGAGCGACACAGTCAGGCACCCGAAGCAGCTTCCTGCAGGTAACACGGATCGATCTAAAGCAAGTGCTAGGCCTGCCCCCGGTCTGATGGTCACGCTCATGTGTCGGCTGGGCCAGGCAACAGTCCCCAGGTATTTGGCCAAACACGAATCGAGGTGTCCTGCAGATGTGGCTAGCTGCATCTACAACCAGCTGGCTTTAATGAGGGAGGCTGTCCTCCTCATGTGGGTGGGCCTGTCCAACCAGCTGAAGGCCTTACGAGAAAGACATCCTGCCTGTACACAGCAGTTTCTACTCCTGCCCAGGAACCTCCCACCCGCCTCGCCTGACGGCCTTCCTACGAACCCTGGACTTGCCCCGCCAGCCCCCACAGCCCATCAGCCAGCTCCTAGAGACACATTTCTTTTCCTTTTTTAACTTTTTAGATTCTTTGTTTGTTGTTGTTAATCCTCGCCCGAGGATACTTTTCCATTGATTTTCAGAGAGAGTGGAAGAGAGAGGGAGAGACAGAGAAAAACATCAATTTGAGAGAAACACATTGATTGGCTGCCTCCTGCAGGAGCCCTGACCAGGGCCTAGACTGGGGAGGAGCCTGCAACCAAGGTACATGCCCTTGACCGGAATTGAACCCGGGACTCTTTGGTCCACAGGCTGATGCTCTATCCACTGAGCCAAACCGGCCAGGGCTAGAAACATATTTCTTTACCTGCATCTATCCTATTGGTTCTGTTTCCCTGGTACAACCCTGACTGATACACCAGAAATCCCATTTATCCTCCAGATACATGATGCATGAATAATTCCAAGCACTGCAACATCCCTGTGGTAGCAAAAGACTGGAAACACACTGCACCTGCAGCAGCACACGCCCATAAAATGAGACTCCGCTGCCATGACAAAGAATAGGGCAGCACCCGTGAGCGGGAATGCAACAATCTCCAAGGTGCAGTGAAGGAAGCAAGATGCCAAGCAGCACACACGGCTAACCTTGGTGCAAAAACAATTTGCATATATACATACATCACGCGCGCACACGCACACACACAAACACACACGTGTATGCTGTCCCTTGGAGGACATCGAGAGCCTGGAGGACTGCGTCTGCTGCTGCTGGGGAGGGGATGGCATGGCTCTGGGCGGGGTGGGCGGGAGACCCACTCTCCACTGTCACTCGCTCTGTTTTGGATTTTGTGCGTGTGTGCGCATGGCCTGCTCTAACAGGTTCTGTGAGGCAGGTGAGCAGATACAGGGTAAGTGTCGCTGCAGGAGAGGCCAAGGCGCACAGGCGTCCTTCTGTCTTGCCCTTCACTGGCTTCGCTCACAGGTGTGCACCTCCAGTGTTAGGGGACACAGAGGTTAGAGCCCTGCGGCTGGGGGCGCGGCGCTCCCCCGGGAGCATTAGAAATGCGGCATCTGGGCCCAGCTCAGACCTGCGATCCGCCCCTGCATGTCAACAAGACCCCGGAGGTCAAGTTTGAGAAGCACGGCTTCAAGCACAGGAGCGGTGAAGGATGGAGACACCTGGGAAAGCGAGGGGTGATTATGTGCTCTACGTGTCCAGGTTTCTCGTGTCCCAGCGGTTCTAACTAAGGTGGCTCAGCTGCCGTGTGCAGCCTGCCCAGGATGCATCAGATGCCCCTTCGTGTCACGAAACACAGAGAAGCAATCAAAGCTCGCGTCTCCAGGAGCAGCTTCTGTGTGTGCAGCCGCCATTGCATCCCACGGCCGCGCTAAGGGAGTTACACCCACTCATCCCCCGGGATGGTCACTGGAAACCTACGAGGAGGTGCCATTTTACAGAGAAGAAAGCTGAGGCTCAGAGGGGTTAAGGAACTTGGCCGGGGCCACACAGCCAGTCAACACCGGGTGTGAGTGGCTCTAAGCCACAGCCTCTTCTCGTCATCAGAGGTCGAGTTGCTTCTATGGAGGCGAACGAAGGGCAGAACGATGGAGCTGGCTGGTGGGCAGCTCACGGAGACACTAAGTCAGGAAATGAGACAGAAAGCATCTTTCGGAGACACGCGCAGACTCACCAGGCGGTAGGCCATCAGGTGTTGGAGGATTTCAGCGAGGGAGCAAGTCAAAGGATCCGCCAGAGAGGACGTCTGCTCGAGAGAAATCCCCTTCTTCTCTTCTTTTGATTCCTTCTCTCGGATCTTCTGCAGCGCAGCCCGGTACGCTTGGTCTTGGCAGTAGACAATCTGCTCCATTTGGAAGTGCAGTCGGATGGACTTCTCCGCTTCCTTTTCTTGTTCTGACCTAATGTCTTCAATTTTGGACTAATGCGCAAGAGAAACACAACACCATTTCCCTCCAGAAATCAACCCCTGGGTCAGAGGAAACTGGGTTAGACACAAAGCCCCCAGCTAGAGGCTCTCCAACTGGAATTAAAACAGCACGCTGCTCGGGGCAGCCTTCCGCGCCCCGTCTTGGCTTATCTAAGATGGGGTTCCCGCCCTCCACAGAGGCTCAGAATTCCTGAAGAGCCTGAACCACACACGTGACCAGACCCCTCGTCCCCAGAGCCTGAGGACTCAGCCTCTTTGGTTTCTCTTTTCCTGGCCTTTCAAGTGGTGAGTGTATACCCATCAGAGAGCTCCCGGGGTAAGAGGGATGAATTGAAGTCAGTCAAATAGTCAAATTCATTCTCTCTCTCTCTCTCTCTCTCTGGTTTGTTCCTGGGACTTAGAGAAACTGGCTACCTGGGAGCCCGGGCTCTTCACACAGAAAGCACCGGGACCCCCACCTCACTGAGCGCCAGGAAGTGGGACGCGCCCTGCCAGTGCGGCCTCACGGTATCCTCCTGTGTTCACACCACCTTCTGAGGTGAGGACGCTGCTCTCAGCCGTGCGCTGTGGAGAAGGAGCTGCAGGCCAGGCAGGCTAAGCGGCCGCCGAGCCCTCAGCTCCTGCACAGAGAGCCGGCCTCCCCGTCTGTGCTGGGTGCTCGGGACTGAACGTCTGTGTCCCCCAGATTCACATGTTGACATTCTAACTCCAATGTGCTGGTTCTGGCGGGAGGGCCTTCAGGAGCTCTAGGTCAGGAGAGTGGAGTCCTCAGAATGGGACTGATTCTCCAAATATACAGTAAAGTTGCAACGGTCTTAAATCCAGGAAATCTATTTTCTAGCATCAGGGTTAATTATTTTCTTTTTAAACAAATGGTTGGTTTTACCTTGCAGGTTCTGAAAAGGTTGAAAAACTCCTCATAATTTTTCTTGGACACATCTGTGAAGGCAAGCCGGACCATATCTGATGAAAGAAAAACAAAAAAAGTGCCCAGTATTAGTAGGATCATTCATCATCTTAATAGATTGCAACAAAATAAGAGGATAAGATGACAAGAACAAAAGTGTCCTCCGTCCCACCCTCCTCCCCCATCTCCCTCTCTTCTTTGCACTAAAGGAAGAAGGTGTGCTTTTTGGCTGAAGAGCTCCCTAAAGGAATTTTAAATATTTTTTTTATTGATTTCAGAGAGGAAGGAAGAGAGAGAAACATCAATGATGAGAATCATTGATTGGCTGCCTCCTGCTGCCTCCTGCATGCATGTGCCCTAAGGGGAAATCAAACCCATAACCTCCTGGTTCATTGGTCAATACTCAACCACTGAGCAACACTGGCTGGGTCCTAGAAGATTTATAAACCTAATGTCCCCAGCATACTTATTTAACATTTAAAGTTTTCATCCCAAGTTTAAATAGTTGCAAAGAGTATGATTTCTAGTAAGATATATATATATATCAACATTTAATAGTCAAACCTCACATCATTCTTTTAAATACATCAATGAGATCTAAACATCCACATTATCTATTTGAAAAGAAATACACAAATAAGCTCTTAATCAGAAAATGTACATTATTTTCATTTCTGAAACCTGTATTTCCATTTGACTTCCTCACAGAATTTATCCTAACAGTATCTTTATGCTTGAAAATCTTTTGTTGACTCCACACTTTATCTTTCTAAAACAGAAGTTTATATATACACTAGAGACCCAATGCACGAAAATTCGTGCAAGAGTATGCCTCCCTTCCCCCGGCTGCCAGTACCGGCTTCTCTCTGGCACTCGGGACCCCGGCTGGCTTTGCCTTGGCTCCCAGCTTCCTCAGGAAGGATGTCTGGAATAACATCCAGAAGACGTCTGGTCTAATTAGCATATCACCCTTTTATTAGTATAGACTAGAGGCCCCGTGCATGCAGGAGGTGGGGGGGGGGTCCCCTCAGCCGGCCTGCACCCTCTCTAATCCGGGACTCCTCAGGGGATGTCCAACTGCTGGTTTAGGCCTGATCCCTGTGGAATAGGGGACTGCTGGCTTCTAACCACTCGCCTACCTGCCTGCCTGATTGCCCCTAAACCCTCTGCCTACTGGCCTGATTGCCCCCTACTGGTCCCCTGCCAGCCTAGTCGCCCCCTAACTGCCCCCCTGCCAGCCTGGCTGCCCCATAACTGCTCCCCTGCCAGCCTGGTTGCCCCCTGTCTGGAAGGAAGTTGGACATCCGGTTGACCCAGTCTAATTAGCATATTACCCTTTTATTAGTATAGATACTTCTATAAGTCTCTAAAAACAACGTATTTTCTTCAGGAGTGAATTAAAAGGGCACAACTGGTCAACACAACACAAGAACAGATTTTGACATATAATTATTAAGCCTCAAGTAAAATTTTATTAGAAATATACCCCTTAACGAGATAGTGGAGTAGCCACAGCAGTGGGCGGAGTGGAGGTGTTGGGTCATAAGAAACATGAATTTGGTCTTTGCCCCTGGTTTCTGACACACAGCTCTCCCATTCCTTAGGCCTTCCTGGGGGTAGGAGCATCTTCTGTCCTAATGAGGGGACTCTGGGTGGCCCTGGGTAGCCCAGGATGGAGGCTGGTTGCCAGGAAGCCCAAGGCTTGATTGGAAACCTGGAACTTTCAGCCCAACCTCCCCCAAATTTCCAGCATCAGGGGAGAAGGGCAGGGAAGAGGGATGGAGACTGAGTTAATAATTGTTTATGCCTATATGTACAATAATTGATTATACCTCCATAGAAACTCCTAAATGACAGGGTTCGAAGAGCTTCTAGGTTAGTGACACAAATACCTGCCAAGAGAGCAGTGGCTCCCAACTCTGTGGGACCTGCTCTTGGGGTACCCCCAGACCTGGCCCTATGTATCACTTTCATTTGTTTCCTTTGTAATAATCAGTCCTTTATGCTACATCAGTAAAGGTAAGTGTGTTCCTGAGTTCTGTGAGCTGTTCCAGCAAATTACCTAGCCCAGTGGTCAGCAAACTCATTAGACAACAGAGCCAAATATCAACAGTACGATTGAAATTTCTTTTGAGAGCCAAATTTTTTAAACTTAAACTATATAAGTAGGTACATTGTTATTAACTTAATTAGGGCACTCCTAAGCTGGCCTTTGCTAAAAACGTCCTCAATCTGATTGAGGTATGTTCGCTGAGGTCGACCCCTTTCAACTCTCCCATCCACACTCATCTTGTATGCTTGTTTCAGATAGATGAGTGTGGAAGGGAGAGTTGGAAGGGGTCAACCTCAGCGAACGTACCTCAAAACAATGTACCTCCCCCGCACTGCGCATCCCGTGGCCTGCCTGCACCATGTCTCCCATCGCCCAACCGACCGACACCCCCCACTTCTTCTAACGCCACTTCTTCAAAATAGACTCGCCCAGGCCGAAAACCGACTTCTGCGCATGGGCCACGAAGCTTCAATCACACTGTACGTGTGCGCCCGCACGTGGTATTTTGTGGAAGAGCCACACTCAAGGGGCCAAAGAGCTGCATGTGGCTCGTGAGCCACGGTTTGCCAACCACTGACGTAGCCTGAGGAGGGAGCTGTGGCAACTCTGATGTATAGATAGCTGGCGACTGCACCCGAAGCTGGCGTCTTGTGGCATGGAGCCCTTGAGCTGTGCCACCTAACTCTGGGTAGTTAGAATTGGAACTGAATTGAATTGCTGAACACCCAGTTGATGTCCCGAGAACTAGAGAACTGGTTGGGCTTGTTATAAAAAATGCGTATACACACACACACACACACACACACACACACACACACACTAGAGGCCTGGTGAACAAAATTCGTGCACTGGGGGAAGGGGTGGTGTCCTCAGCTCAGCCTGTGCCCTCTTGCAGTCTGGGACCCCTCAGGGCATGTCTGCTTGCCGGCTTAGGCCCGATCCCCCTGGGCCTAAGCCAGCACTCAGACATCCCTCTTGCAGTCTGGGGCTCTCACAGCCCAGGACCCCTTGCTCCTTACTGCCCACCAGCCGCAGATGTAGGAGAGGCTCCTGCCACAGCTGCTGCGCTCGCTAGCCACGAACCAGCTTCTGGCTGAGTAGGTGGGGGGAGGGAGTGCCGCTCAACCAGAAACTGGCTTGCTGCTACATAGCGCTGGCCCCACCCCCTGCCCACTGGGTGTTCAGGAAAGTCGTTCTTGCCTCAGCCCTTGCAGCCCTGGCTTCGTCCGGAAGGTCATCTGGAAGGATGTCTGGAAGAACATTCGGCTGTCTGGTCTAATTTGCATATTAGCTCTTTATTATACAGGGTAAACAGAGCCACTTTAAAATGGAGAAACTGCCTTGCTCGCCTTATGCCTCAAACTCTTGAGATGTTAGAACAGGCAAAATGGCCTTTGATCTGGGCCGAGGGTAACACTGTCCCACAAAGCACTGACTGTAAGGATCACAAGAAAGCAGATAGGATTTCAACTGGACTGGAAATTAAAAACTGTTTAGAATTAGCGTCGCTGTATCAGCTTATCAGCACCAACAGCAATGCCTTCCTTCTATGGAGGCAACTGTCCCCTGCCCTTTCTCATCGATCCCCCTGGCCTTTCCGTCCTCAGCGGAACACCATTTGGGCTTCTGCCTGAATCAGTGTTTCCTAAGTAGCTCTTCTTATTGATCTCAAAGAACTGCGCTGCCCTACTTTGGCCCTTTATTTCTGGGTGAGCGGGTGGCTGGTGCTGGGACACCCAGGGGAGAGCTCCGCGGCCTGGCACTGGCCTGAAGGCAGACCCGGGATGACTCACCGGTGATCTTATGCAGCATTTCCACCGCCGGCTCCTCCAGGGTCTTCACTTGCTTCTTTATGATGGTCTCAAACGTCTTGTAATTCACGAACCCTGGCAGCTCTCTGCCGCGATACTGATTTTCAAATTTCCTGATCTGTCTAAAAATATCGTCATAACCTACCGTGGGAAGGAAGAGCTCCGAATTATTTTACAAAAATAACACAGCGCCATCCTGGACTCTCTGAAAGCACAGAGTGGCACGAAAAAAAAAATCACATCTGATCTGCAAATCAAAAAACAATCAGGGGTTGCAATCGCGAAAGAGGTCTTAATGTACTTTCCCTTGGTCATCTTGAGAGGGCAAGGATAGAGCCAGGGATAGGATAGAGCCAGGGCACGATGCCAGCGAGCAGTGACTGCAGACCTATTCTTTAAAAGGTACCTGAGTATGAAAGATTGTCCATCACTTGGGTTTTTACCAAAGCAATTGCATCCTAATAGAACATTATGACTTGCAGGTCCTTAAGAAAGTGGGATTGACCATGAACACCACCTGGAATTCCCTAGGCATCCCTTCTTCATGTGCTGTTGCATGAGTAGGAGGACTGTGCAGATCAAGTAGGGTCATACAATACCGGCACATAGGATCGTATTAGTGTGGTATGTTTACTACATAAAAACCACTTGGCTTTTTCTTCATATGTTTGGAATTCTTTGTTAAAAAAAATAGATATATACTAGAGGCCCGGTGCACAAAAATTTGTGCACTCAGGGGGGAGGGGGTCCCTCAGCCCGGCCTGTGCCCTCTTGCAGTCTGGGACCCCTCGGGAGATAATGACCTGCTGGCTTAGGCCTGCTCCTGGGTGGCAGAGGGCAGGCCCAATCCCTAGGTGCAGCCCCTGGTCGGGCTCAGAGCAGGGCAGATTGGGGAGTTTGGGCACCGCCCCCTGTCATGCACAGAGCAGGGCGGATTGGGAGGTGGTGATGCCACCCTCAGTCACACTCAGGGTAGGGCCAATTGGGGGGTTGGGGCACCGCCCCCTGTCACACTCAAGGCAGGGTCGATGGGGAGGTTGCAGCGCCACCCCGTCACGCACAGAGCAGGGCCCATCAGGGGGGTTGGGGCTCCGTACCCTGTCACGCACAGAGCAGGGCCCATCAGGGGGTTGGGGAGCTCCCCCGTCACTCACAGAGCAGGGCCCGTGGGGGGGGGGGTTGGGGCGCCGCCCCCGTCACACACAGAGCAGAGCCTGTGGTGGGGGGGGTTGGGGTGCGGCACCCTGTCACACACAGAGCAAGGCTGATCAGGGGGTTGAGGCGCCTTCCCGTCACGAACAGAGCAGGGTGGATAGGGAGGTTGTGGCCCCGCCCCCTGTCACACAGAGCCGCAGGGCGATCAGAGGTTTTGGGCGCTGCCCCCTGTCACGCTGATCCCGGTGCCAGGAGGCCTCATGGCTCCGCTGATCCTGGTGCTGGGAGGCATATTACTCTTTTACTATATAGGATAGAGGCCTGGTGCATGGGTGGGGCCGTTTGGTTTGCCCTGAAGGGTGTCCTGGATCAGGGTGGGAGTCCCCACTGGGGTGCCTGGCCAGCCTGGGTGAGGGGATGATGGCTGTTTGCAGCTGGACACACACCCTTCAGGGTGGGGGTCCCCACTGGGGTGCCTGGCCAGTCTGGGTGAGGGGCTGAGGGCTGTTTTCAGGCTGGTGGTGACTGAAGCTCCCAACCGCTCCTTTTTTTCTTTTTCTTTTTTTATTCTGGGCCAGCTTTAGCTCTGACTCCAGCTCTGAGGCCTCTGCTGCTGAAAGCAGGTATCTGGTTTGTTTGTGTTCTATAATCGAAACACTGTATCAACTCCAGCTCTGAGATCCTGGCTCGCTGAAAGCAGGTTTCTGGGGTTTTGTTTAGCTTCTATATTTGTAACTATGTTTCAAACTGCAAGCTCAGAGGCTGGCAAGGCAGGCGGGGAACGTTGGTTTCCTCCGTCACTGAAGCAAGCAAGCCTCATGTTAGTTTCAAGCTGCCTGGCTACCGGCCGCCATCTTGGCTAGCAGTTAATTTGCATATTGCCCTGATTAGCCAATGGGAAGGGTAGCGGATGTACGCTAATTGCCATGTTTCTCTTTTATTAGATAGGATATTGATTGATTTCAGAGAGGAAGGGAGAGGTAGAGAGAGAGATAGAAACATCAATGATGAGAGAGAATCACTGATCAACTGCCTCCTACACGCCCCACACTGGGGTCCGAGCCTGCAACCTGGACATGTGCCCTGACCGAGAACTGAACCATGACCTTCAGGTTCACAGGTCAACACTCAACCACTGAGCCATGCTGGCCAGAATTCTTTTTATTCTCAACATACTAGCTGTGAAGGAAAACACGCCAGTGGGGGGCATTCAGCAGGACTCTGGGTCCTCTTTTGGGAGAACTAACCAGGGGTCGTAGCCTGGGTTCCCTTTCTTGGTCAGGAGATACTTTCTCATAGAAATGTTTTAAATGAAGATGCAAGCCGTGTATTGTAAAATTCACCTATTGGAGTGTACAATGTGGCGGTTTTGGGTATATTCACAAAGCTGTGTAGCCATCACTACTATATAACCCTCAAGCATTCCCATCGCCCCCAGGAACCCTGTGCCCATCGGGTCCCTCCCACCCTCCTTCCTCAGCCCCTGGAAACCACAGATCTACCTTCGGCCTCCGTGGATCTGCCCACTGTGGACATATCCTGTGGAAGGAATCACACGGCACGTGGCTTTTTGTGTCTCACTTCTTTCACCGAGCATGAGCCTTCACGCTTCAGCCACGCGGTACCCCATGCCAGCACTCCAGGCCTTGCGATGGCTGAGTAACATTCCATCACTTGATGCTACAGTCTGAATTCTGTCTCCCCCAAATTAACACGTCGAAGCCCTCACCACTAATGCCTCAGAACGTGGCTGTGTTTGGAGCGAGGGCGTTTAAAGAGGTAACGGAGCTGTGTGCATGGTGGTGCCTCAGGCTCACCTCTCTGGAAACTCTTTTCGATCTCAATGCTCCACTTGCCGAACTCCATCCGGATTCTGGTGAACAGCCGGCTGTCGTCGCCAAACACAGACTCCTCCCCCTCTACTAGAGCTTGGATGTCCTGATTAAATGCATTGACTTTCTGTGAAGAGGAAGCACGAGTGGAGCTATGTCAGATGCCAGCGTGGCGGGATCTGAGATGAGACGCTTGCTGAGAGGCAAGGCATTCTTGCTGCCTACGGGCCACTCTGGGGAATGGGCACCAGGCCCCCCCACTCTTCCCTTAAGGCCTTCGGGGTCTTGGGTGAGTCCCATGATGAGGAATCCAGGAGCAATGTGACCCCCCACCCTCCACACCCCACTCTCCCTGCTCCTCGTCCCTCAAACCCGGCCCCTATCTGGTGCTCAGTGGACAGAAAAGAAAGAAGCACATAAGGCACGCGGCCCCTTTCATATATTCAGGGTGTGACACTTCAGCGCGATGCCACGGCGCTACTCACGTCAATCAGAAAGAACATTTTCTCCGTTTCTTCTTCCGGGATGTCCATGCCATACTTCTGCAACTGCTCTGTTATGCTCTGCTGGTTCTCCTTTATTTGATTTTCTAACAGGGGCAGAGATTTCTGGGGAAAGCAGGAAGAAAGTCATGGAAATACAGCAATGTGAACCGGGAATGAAAAGGTGGCCCAGGCCTCCCTCTGCGAGGTGCGGGGCAGCTGAGCAGTGCATCTGACTTCCTGGCTTCCTCTAGAAGGACTCTCCTGCCTAGAGAGAGGGCACTGCTTCCCACCCGGGCCTGCCCACCCTCCCGCTCCCGTCTAAATAGCCTTGCCCATGCCAGGCGACCCTTTGGCATGGCTCCTGGGCCCTGGAAAAGCAACTTGTCTAGTGGGTTTGGAAAAAGTGCAGCTGCAACAATTTGAGATTTAGCTACTTTCATGCTGTTGTGCAAGACGGAAAGTGATTAGGCCCTTGTGTCTCTAATAACAACGATAAGGTGGAGTGCACATGCCGGCTCAGCCTTCCACCGCGAGCATCTAAAGACGCCGACTAACATGTCACACGCAGCCTTTAAACGTGTCAGTGAGCTGGCAGGTGTTCACAGACACCCAGCAGCCAAAGCCGGCTGACAGTGGGTGCCCACGTGCCGGGAGCTGGTCCATCCTTACTGTTTCAAGGGACCTGGCATATATGGCATACAGTTCTTAATATGTTTGCTCACCTTCTTGGCGCTGTTTTTTAACCAAGGTCACCTCTCCGAGAAAGGTTGAATCCCCAGGTAGGGATTTTCCCCTGAAGTTAGGGAGGGAATAAAACCCCTCAACTAAGTGCCAGGCGGGTAATTAATCCCTTTAACTACGAACAATCATGCTTAAACTACATAATCTTTTCTCCCTGGAATGGAGATAAGAAACGCCCTAACCTTTGTAATAGAGATTGATAGGATTGAATCAACTGGTATAAATACAGTTGTAACAAGACAGAAACACTCAGAACTTAGAACAGAATCAAGAAGACAAAACCTACATGGAGCCTAGAGACAGAGCCTAGCGGGAGAACATGGCAAGGGATCCTGGACTGAACCTGACTACAGAGATTGGCAGGAGAACCTGACTGGAACCTGGACACTGAACCTGGCTGGAGAACCTGGACAGAACCTGGCTGAAGAACCTAGCGAGGGAACATGGCTACAGAACCTCTCTGGAGATCGAGACCAGAACTTGGCTAGAGATCCTGGCTAGGCTGCTGATCAACTGAACGCTGTCTCCGTGTCATTCCTTCTTCGCCGACTCCGTCTATGCCTTTGGGAACCCCTGGACCTGCTGGGGTTGGACCCTGGCACCCACGGATGCCAGAGGAGAGCCGAAGTGAGGCTCCATTTGGCCTCAAGGGCATTTGTGAGAGAGAAAGCTTGAACTCGCCTGACGTGATGCTGAGGCGAAGGAGAAATCCCCGGGGACTTGCTCCAGGCTGGAACCTAAGGGACGAGCACCTTCTTTCTAGATAAACCCAGGGTCCTGACAAGATGCCCTCATCACAGCAGGAGGCACAGCCTGCCCGCCAGCCCATTCCTGGGGGACTGCGTGCCACGCCTGGACTCTGTGCCGAGTGGAGAAGAGAAAATCTCCATGGAGAGTCTGTACCCACTGCCAGCACTCAGACAGGTTTGTTCCCCAACTTCACACTTGCTGAGGGCTCCCCAAACCTCCAGCTAAGAAGCTAACATGGTTCAAGCTAGAAGCAAACGCTGCCGCTCCCCGAAGAGCCCCATTGAACTCAGGCTTCTGCAAATCCCCACAGACCAAGTTCCAGGAAACTCAGGCTCCCAGTCCAAATTCCCGCCCAAGGCCCTGTGGGAACGGCCCGCAGAACCCAGCACACCCGGCTTCTGATTCTGGAACCATCGAGTTCAAGGCACAACAGAAATACATGCAAAGGCATCTTTTAAAAGGATCGAAAATGGGAAAGAGCAAGAGACTGTGCGGACAGATTGGAAAAGAAGCAGAGAAATGTTAAGAAATAAAATACGATCATTACAATTACCAAGACAGGCTGACAGTGGCAGGCGGTGAGAAAGGAAGCGTTAGAACAGTGCTCAGAAGGTCTTGATTTTTAATTCGACCAAGTGGACACTGAGAGCATCCCTCTCACTGTGTGGTCCTCTGATAAGCACCATGCATGACCCGGGCCCTCTCTAGAAACGGGGGGTTTCGGGCCACACTCCAGACCCGCTGAGCCTGGTCCTGCGTCTTCACAGACGCCCAGGAGTTCCGTGTGCTCGCTGACAGTTCAGCGTCGCCATGCCACGGTCCAGCTTGCTGTTTGTAGGATTCTACCCAGAGGACATTCAGCCCTCCCTGTGCTTACACTGATGTGTGCGATGAGCTCATTGGTCAGTCTTTCTGCCAGGCAGGGGATTGTGGCCTTTCCCTCCTCCAGGAGATCCCTGCAAGAGAAGACGGCATGCACACCCATCTTAGTGTAGCCACAGGCGGCTTTGTGCGGCTGCCTGCGGAAGTCACGGCAAATCCAGTAACTTCCAACTGGAGGGAGTGCCCTGCTGTTGCTAGGTGCCCCGCCAATGTTCAGAATTGGATCGTATAGAAGGATGACTGCGTTTTAGTCAATTCAGATCATTCAAAAGTAGTATAGAATGACCCCTTCCAGTTGATGTGTGAAATGTGTCTTTACAAAAATACAGCCACCTACAGATACGTTTTCATCACACACACACACACACACACACACTTCTGTGTGTACCACGCATGTAAATATACATAGTGCATATCGGTAGAGGACTTCATAAAATTATATTGACCCGTATTTACATAGGTGTGAGGGTCACCATGGAACCAGGGGACATGGCTTCCCCGAGAGGAGGACTGAAACCATGGCTGCTCGGGCGAAGGAAGCCAAGCCCTCCTCGCAGTCAGTCCAACTCTGAGTTCCCAGGGTGAGCTATGACAGGGCTCTGGCATTGCACAAAGCTGGGCAGGATAAAAGGCAGGAAAGCATGAGTCGACATACCTATTAGTGAGATTACACACAAGCTCAAGTTCTCTTTCCACACCTGTCCATTTGTCTAATTGTCGTAAAATACACATCTCATAAAATTTACCGTTTTAACCATTGCTAAGTGCACAGCTCAGGGGTATTGAGCACATCGACGCTGTTGTGCAAACATCTCCACCATCCAGCTCCTGAACGTTCCATCTTCTCAAACTGAAACCCTGTCCCTGTTGAACACTAACTCCCCATCCCCCAGCTCCAGGCCCTGGCTCCCACCAGCCTACACTCTGTCTCCATGACTACGACCACTCTCGGGGCCTTAGGTAAATCATACAGTGACCAGCTTATTTCACTTAGTATACTGTTCTCAAGGTTCATCCATGTTGTAGGAGGAGTCAGAATGTCCTTCTTTCTTAAGGCTAATATTCCATCGTATGAATAGATCACATTTTGTTGACCCATTCATCCATCGATAGATACTTGAGTTGTTTCATCTTTCAGCCTTTGTGACCAGTGCTGCTGTGCTCAGAGGTGTGTGAATACCTGTTTACACACCTGTCAATTCTGAACAAGACTCTCCACGGGCTTCTGGGAGACTTGATCGTGATGATATCAACATGTGCGTGGGGCTCCACCTGCATACACAGGTGTGCACACAAGGGCCTCAACATCCCATAAGTGCCTTTTCATTGACATCTTTTTGGCCGGGTACCAAAGCGCCCTGCAGAGGCTGTGCCAGAAGGCTCCCTGCCCCGGGGACAGAGCCAGGCTCCTTCCTTCCCGCCACCTCTGCATCTTCTCAGTCTTTTAAATCTGACCAATTTATCTGTCTCTTCCTTTGAAAAAAATTCTTGTCTTTGGCCTTAGAGTTAGACAGATCTCTATCATGGGATTCTAAACCCTCCATCTATAAGCTTCAACCAGTATTTATTTCGGTGTAATGTGAATGTTCAGGGCACAAAGTTTAACTTTTTCCCCCAAACATTAAATGATTTTTTCAGTGCCACTGATTAATCATCAAAATGACATGGCCCATGGATTTGAAAGGCCACATTTATCATATATCCAATACATGTATCTGGGTCTATTTTGGATTTTCTACTTTTTCCCTATTTGTTGTATTTATGCTTTTATTCTGGTTCCAGCACCGTACTATTTAAATTATTGTAGCAAGTTCACTCCTTAATTTGATTTTTTTACAAGTTTGTGGGGGTTTTCTTTTGTTTTGTTTGCCTTGCATGTGAATTCCTCCATCTTTCTTCCAGGGAAATCCCACAGTCACTCTCAGGATCAAACACTCACACATTGGCCCCAATATCCGCTTTTGGAAGAGGTGGTTTTCCCCGGGGAGGACAGAGTCCTTGGTTAGGTTTGACCTTGGGAAAGCGGAGCCGGGTGTACCTGAAATACGGATGGTCCTCAAAGAAAGCCCTCTCCCTCTGCAGGGCCTTGGACAGGCTCATCTGGTACTGGATGTCCTGCTGGCCCCGGCACTTGACAATCATGTAGCCCTTCTTCAGGTGGTAGACGAGGTTTCGCACCACGTCAACGACCTTGTCTTCCGTGCCTCTGTCCACCAGGTCGGGCTTTGTCAGGATCCCTGTGAACCGGAGACTTTCAATTAGGGGACAGTCACAGCTCGGGGACACTCACAGCTCCGTTGGAGCGAGGAGTGGTCAGCTCACCACCTGGGGGAGGAGAGTCTCCTGGCCTCCCGCTTCCTCCCAACCTTGCTGGAGGGCAGACCATAGGGCTTGCAGAGCCCAGGTGCAATGCACGGAACTTTCCATCTTCCCCGTCTGACACTGTCCCCATTAAACACTCACTCCCCATTCCCCCCTCCCAGCCCCTGGCACCCTTCATTCTGCTTTCTATCTATGAGTCTGACTCCTCTAGGGACCCAATCTATGTGTTATTTGGCTTATTTCACCTGGCAAAATATTTTCAAGGTTCATCCCTGTTGTGGCATGTGTCACACGTCCTTCCTTTTTTCCCACCCTCAGATTCACTGTTAATTGACATAACTGCTTTCAGGTTTTGCCCCAATCCCTGAACTCACCAGGCCTTTTGTAAGCAGGCAGACAAGGGTTATGAGCCCACTTGTGGCCAACAAGAATCCACATGACCCGTGCCATCGGGACTCAGTGGGCACCAAACCTGACACCTTAGCAGTCTCATCTGCTGGGTGCAGCCCCCTCCCCACCCTGCATGTGTGCCAACAAACACCCATTAGGATTCAAGGGATGCTTACCCACTATCAGACCCCCTACCATTTGTCGGTTCGTCCCTCTTCTTACCTATGGTCCTGTCTCCATCGGGGTCCACCTCCTGAGCCATGCTCAGCGCCTCTGTGGTGGCGATGTCCACGTTACTGGGCACCACCACCAACATGATGGTCTGTTGCCTCAGGATGTACTTCTTGATGAGTGCTGTAATCTGTAAGAAAATGAGAGGATGTGAGAGTTAAGATATCTTAGGTCCTTGGAGTCCCAGGCGTATCCTCCCCTCAACACAAGCCTAGCAGCTCTTCCCGAGCCAGAGTTTGAGGAACTAAGTTCTCTGTGGCAGAAAGAGCTCTGGGGTCAGGGAAAACCGAGGTTTCTGCTCATTAATCATCTCCTAAAACTCAAATCTGATGGTCACAAAAAAACAAGATGCTACAAGAATTGCTCAAGTCTTGCCTAAGTCATTAATCCACAGGGTGAGAGTCATTGATAGGGAAATATCATTATATTGTTTCTAGTGCTCTCTCTTCCCACGTAAGATCCATCTCTAATACATGCCAGTTTAGATATGCCACAAAATGTGACTATACCTAAAAATGCATCACCATAAAAAACATAAAACATAGAAAACACATTTCCAGACGAGATCAGGCGCGTTCAGGGTGGTATGGCCGTAGACAGAAAACACATTTCCAATTTTGCCTGTTTGCCTCACTCTCTCCAGAGAAGCCTCTACCTGACTTGGTGGAGAAAACTGCAGCCATCATGCGCTCAGAATTCCCTACTCATACCTCCTAATATCCAACCCTCAGCCTCAGCCCTGAATTCTCTATTGCTCTAATGAAGCCTCCCTCCCCGGCAAGACCAAGGTCAAGATGAAGCCTGAAGTTTCACCTGACGTCCGATGTCAGCTGGCTGATTGCCCACAGCCACCCTGGTGATGCCAGGAAGGTCTATCAGGGTCAGATCTGGCACGTGAGGGGAGCTGACCTCCAGATTAATTAGCTCTTGACTGATTCCCACACCTTCCCCAGCAATGACATTCTGGGCTAGAGAAGAAGAAAAAAAGAAAAACCAAATAGCACTTAGGATGAAAGTTACCCATTACAGCGAATCCGCTGAAGGCAACACCTACCAGTCACTTTTGTACCTTCCCCAAATGACTGAAACTTATGTGACATGGTAGGAAGAAATTAAAGTCAATAAGGAAAAGTTATATATTCATCTCAATCACAGTTAGCAGAGACTAACTGTGTTACTCCTTTGTCTTTATCAACTTCAAGTCTGATTTCTCCCTTTGGATGTCTCAAATTGGTCAAATGGTCTCTGTGGTTTACATCTACCGAGACCTTCCATAAATTAGTCTAAACAAGGATTCTGTAAACACATCTATTCTGCTCCTGGAGAAAAAGGCCCACCCAGATTCCTCTTCCATCAGGTCTGCGGAGTGGGGAAGCCCTTAAATAAAAAAGACTCAATATTTGGAGACAAGCTTTCCATTTTAAAATTCACATCATCCTCAGATACTTAACGTGTATACTAAGCAATACATTACTGAGGTCAGAATCTGCTCAAAACACTGTCTTAATGAGGGAAAAGAAGATAAAATATGAGAGAGCTGGGGCCTGATGAGCAGGAGGGAGAGAGGGATGGATGGTTCCCAAAGGTGCCAGGCGGACCCAGAAAGGAGAGAGTGGGAACATGGACAGGCAGACCCCACCCACTTCACCTGGTTTGACCTGACATCCAAATAGGTGAGGATGAATGAATATGGGGTACTTACCTTTCCTGATTTCCTGTTCTACCTCCGAAGCAGTTGAAAGATCAATCTCCAGGTCCCGGTAAGTGACTTTGCCTTTCCACTCATCATCATGCCTAAGTTTTCTCAGTTTCAGCACCAGGGGACATCTTGTAACAATACCTAGGAAGCCAGGTGCATATCAGTTCCATACTCCGCTCTTAAAAGTCCTATATGGTGGCCTTGGATCAATGGCTCTCAAAGTTTCATATAATCTTGGAGACTGTTCACACTGCTAATGTTCTGGTCTCACCCTCTGATACTCTGATGCATGACGTCTGTGATAGCCTCAGAAATATGCACTTAGAATATACATCTGAGGTGGTTTTTGGCTCCATAATGCTTGAAAGCCTCTATTTTAAGTATCTTGCTTCATCCCAGTGTTTTGTCCCCAACTCAGGTGGGATATAACAAACTTATGCAAACATCCTCCATTATCCCCTAATATACACACTACTCCTGTCAGAAAGGCATCTATCCAGAAAGACCAAGACCAAAGATGGTCTATCCAGCTTCCATATCCAGAGCATGTCAAGACCCATTTCAGGTTTGTCTGTGTCCATGAGCCCTCACTGATATCCTTGGTCTTGTAGCTCAAACAGCACCAATGATCAGAGAACCAATCTTTGCCTCTCAGATGGAGGGTCAGCTCTGGGGAAGGAGCTCAGGAAAGACACCCACATGCACAGAATCCTGGGCTGGATATGCACTTACTCAAGACCTTCCACACAGGCAGGTAATGTATAAACCACACAGAATTGTGCAGTGAGTGGGTATTATGGACTAAATGGTGCCCCCCTCAAAATTTACATGTTGAAACCCCAACCTCCAATGTGACTGTATTCGAAGATAGGACCCTCCTTTAAAGAGGTGATTAAGGTTAAATAAGGTCCTAAGGGTGGGTCACTAACCAATATGGCTGGCATCCTTCTAAAAAGAGGAAGAGACACCACACGTGTGTACACACAGAGAAAAGGCCATGTGAGGATTCAAGGAGAAGATGGTCATTTGCACAAGGAGAGAAGCCTTGGGAGAAACCAAGCCTGTTCACACCTTGATTTTGAACTTCTAGAGCCACCAGAACTGTGAGAAACAAATTTCTATTGTTTAAGTCACTCAGCCTATGGTAGTTTGCTATGGCAGCTGCAGCTGACTGATAGAGAGGGTAAGTTCTTACCGCTGCCTCTGGGGAGGGAGACACCAGACAGCGCCTCCAGCACGGAGCTCTTGCCCGAGCTCTGGTCCCCGATGACGGCGATGGCAGGCAGGGCCAGGTCCTGCTCCACACCCAGGGCCCGCAGGGAGTCAATGAGGTCGATGCAGGGGCGCACCTTCTCCTCGTACTGGCTGCACAGGCTATTCTCCAACGTCTAGCAAAAGCAGAATCAGAGAATTTTGTCATGGCTTGCAGGTCATGCTCTATCAAAGATGGACAACTTCAACTTGCCTAATATATAGGTTATTCAAGTTACCAAAAGAGAGTAGGAGAGGAACAGGAAATAAGGAAAAAGAAATGATAGATTAACATTTTCCCAAGCTTGATGAAAACTATTAAACCAAAGATCCAAGAAATTCAATGAACCTCAAGCACAAGAAACTATTGTGAACTACATCAATCTAGTCCAATTGCTCAAACACAGCGATATTGAGAAAATGGTTAGAGCAGTCAGAGAATGACATGTTACGTACAGAGGAACACAAGTGAGATTTCAGCAGACTTCCATCAGAAATCATGCAAGTGAGAAGACAGTGGAACAGCACTTTTAAAATACTGAATATGCCTTTTAAAAATGAAAGTGAAATAAAGACTCTTTCAGATATACCACAGGTGAACAAATTCATCACAAGCAGACTTGCACCACAGGGAATGTTAAATTCCTTCCAGCAGAAGGAAAATGGCACTGGATGGGAATCTTAATCTACACAAAGGAATCTACACTAGAAATGGTAACTACTATACTTTTTTAATTATTGAAATACATTTAAAATAAATTTGACTGAACAAAAATAACAATGTATTGTGGGGTTTATGATATAGATAAAGTTAAAATTCATGGCAAAAATAGCATGAAGGCCAGGAGGGGAGACATGAGAGCATACTATCGTCAGGTTCTTATATTAGACATGAAATAGTATAATATTCCTTGAAGGTAAAGTTAATAACATTTAATAGAGACACTCAGGCAGTTCTATGTAATAAGCCAACAAAGAAGGTAAAATAGAATCATAAAAAAATACTTGATGAACTTAAAAGAAGGAAGAAAAAGAAGAAATGAAGAACCGATAGGGTAAATAGAAAATAAATAGCAAAATGATCTTCTCAAAACCATTAATACTAACAATCACAACAAATATAAATGGTCTAAATACTCATAGAACAGTCAAAATGACTTTGAAAATAAAGAACAAAATTGGAGGGCTAACATTACTATATTTCAATAATTGTTATAAAGTTTCAGTAACCCAAACAATGTAATCTATAATAATAAAATCATAATATGCAAATCAACTGAACCACCGAACAGCAGAACGACCATCTGGACAACCTTCCGGACAACCATGCTATGACACCCCTGGCACCACCAGCTAAGGCGGGTGTGATGCGATTGGGGGGCCAGCCATCACCCCATGATGGCTTTGCAGAGGGAGGCCCAGGCTACCTGGAAGCAGCGCTGTGGCGGGTGGGCAGGGCCTCCCTCTGTGGGGGTGATCTATCATGGAGCCCTGGCTGGGTGGGCAGGGCCTACCTCTTTGGGGTGATCAATCATGGGGTTCCTAGACTGTGAGAGGGCACAGGCCGGGCTGAGGGACTTCCACCTCCCCCCCAGTGCACAAATTTCATGCACTGGGCCTCTAGTACTGGTATAAAAATGGAGAAAGAAATTGATAGAACACATACATTTCCAGAAATAAACTGACATATATATGAATAACTGAGTTTTGACAATAGTGTAAGAACTATGCAGTGGAAAAAGGATAAGCTTTTCAACAAACGGTATTGAGATAATCTAATTACCAACATGCAAAAAAACAACACACACCACCTAATATCTATCACACCATATACAAGCATTAGCTCACAATGGGTCATAAACCTAAATGCAAAACTTAAAACTACAGAAGTTCTAGAAGAAAACATGGAAGAAAATCTCTGTGACTGTGGATTAGGCTATGGTTTCTTAGGTATGGTTCCAAAAGCAGAATCCATAAAGGAAACCAACTGACAAATTCAACTTCATCAAAATGAAAACATTGTATGTTTAAATGAGGCTGTTAAGAGAATGAAAAACAAGCTACAGTCTGGGAGAATATGTTTGCAAAGCATACATCTGACAAAGGACTTGTACCCAGAATTAAAAGAACTCTCAAAACTCAACAATGAGAAAACCACCCAATTAAGAAAAAGAGAAATTAATTTTATCTTTTCCTTTTTTTAAAAAAATATATTCTATTGATTTTTTACAGAGAGGAAGGGAGAGGGATAGAGAGTCAGAAACATCCATGAGAGAGAAACATCGATCAGCTGCCTCCTGCACACCCCCCAGTGGAGATGTGCCCGCAACCAAGGTACATGCTCTTGACCGGAATCGAATCCAGGACCCTTCAGTCTGCAGGCTGACGCTCTATCCACTGAGCCAAACTGGTCAGGGCTTATCTTTTCCTTTTTAATTCCCATTTTTGAGTGTCTTTTATAATATACATAAATTTTACTAGAATATTTCCTTTACATTGTGGTAAGAAGCTACTTATATTTTGGGCCAGACAAGTCTTTGTGGTGGGGGGCTATCCTGCATTCTAGTATTATAAGGAGATTTACCAGAATCCTGGGCCTCTATTCACTATTCTCCATGAGTTGTTTTGTTGTTGTTGTTGTTATTGTTTTTTAATGGTTCAAACATTTTTAAGTATATTTTACTAGAGGCCTGGTGCACGAAATTCATGCACTCATGGCGGGGGGGGGGGGGGGGAACCCTCAGCCCAGCCTGCGCCCTCTAGCAGTCCAGGACCCCTCACTCCTCACCACCCACCTGCTCGCTGCACTCGACTCTCTGCTTCTTAGCTTTGCTGCGGAAATGGGAGAGGCTCCCACCACGACTGCTGCGCTCGCCAGTCGTAAGCCTGGCTTCTGGCTGAGCGGCGCTCCCCCTGTGGGAGCACACTGACCACCAGGGGGCAGCTCCTGCATTGAGCATCTTCCCCCTGGTGGTCAATGTGCATCATAGCAACTGGTCATTCTGCCATAATGGTCTCTTAGGCTTTTATTATATAGACTAGAGGCCCAGTGCTTTTATTATATAGACTAGTGGCCCGGTGCACTAATTCATGCACCAGTGGGGTCCCTTGGCCTGGCCTGAGGGATTGGGCCAAAACCTGCTCTCCGACATCCCCCAAGAGGTCCCGGATTGTGAGAGGGCACGGGCCAGGCTGAGGGACCCTACTGGTACACAATAGGGGCTGGGGAGGGATCGCAGGAGGTTGGCCACCTGGGGAGGGATCGCAGGAGTGCTCCAGGGCATGTCCGGCCCATCTCGCTCAGTCCCGATTGGCCAGACCCCAGCAGCAAGCTAACCTGTCAACTGTCTCCCCCTGGTGGTCAGTGCACATCATAGTGAGCGGTTGAGCGGCCTTAGCATATCATTAGCATATTATGCTTTAATTGGTTAAATGGACAACTGGATGATTGGACACTTAGCATATTAGGCTTTTATTATATAGGATTGATTTTTACAGAAAGGGAGAGGGAGAGTTAGAAACATCAATGAGAAAGAAACATCGATCAGCTGCCTCCTGCATAAACCCCTACTGGGGATTGAGCCCACAACCAAGGTACATTCCCTTGACCAGAATTGAACCTGGGATCCTTTAGTCTGCAGGCCAACGCTCTATCCATAGAGTCAAACCGGTTAGGGCCTCCATGAGTTTTGACAACCAAAATGTCTCCAGACTTTGCAACATGTTCCAAGAGGCAAATTTGCCTCAGGTTGCAAACCACTGCCTTACAGAATATGCATGAGTTCAAAACTTCATATACGGGAATACTGACAAATTCAGTAGAAAAGGGGGTACACACTGGCAAGGACTCCCTCAACTAACCTTGAGTGGGGCTCTATTGAGTCCTCTCCTCAGCCTGCTGCTAAGCCAGTTCATCCAGAATCCCTCACCTTTGATAGCTCATCAAGTCCCTCCCCCTCCCCCACCCCTCAATCTTAGCATTTCTCCCTCCTCTCTCTCACCCTGCCCACTGGCTATAAACTCCAGTTGTACTTATATTCCACACTGAGCTCAATCTCTCTCCTCCGTTGCAATAGTCTTGAATAAAATCTTCTTTGCTATTTTTTTAAGTATCTAGTGCAATTTTTCTCCATAAGAACACTTAAGAAAGCAGAACACCCTGCCACAGGGAAAGCCCATGTGTCCATGAGTAGCCTCAGTATCCAACCCCCTTTTTGGTTTTCTTTTTTTTTTAATCATCCCTTCACAAGAGTGTATAGAAGATGAATCATTAGCAAATGCACATGTGCCAATCACCTGGGTTAAGAAAACACATATTCTCAGGATTTAAGACACTCCGTCCACCCCTCCCCAATCACCGGCCTCCTATTGCCCCTTCACCGCCCAGAAGGTCCTTCTACCCTGAGGTGTGTGATAACCATACTGGCTCTTCTTCATCGCTGTACCACCGAACCATCTTTCCCTGAACAACACACTGCTTACTGTTGCTTGTTTTGGAACTTTACATAAATGAGATCACACTGTTCATTTCTTCTATGACGTGATTCTTTGGCTCACCACTGTTTCTTAGACGCAGCTATCTGGATGCCTGGAAACCTAGCTCATTCATTTCACCGCTATATCCTAGTAGAACTCTGCTGCATATGCATACCACAAGCACACATGGGCACCTGTGTTGGTTCTGGGTTTTGCTATTTATAAACAATGCTGTTTATAAACAGCATTGCTCCCAGGGGGAATGGGCAAGCGTTTGCATAGTGGTTTTCAAACGTAAACCTGAAGCAGAATCATCTGGAGGGCTTGTTAAAGGCCCCCTCCTGGAGTTTTAGTTTTCTAGGTCCAGGGGAGGAGTGTGTGTGGGTGTGAACATGCGCATTTCAAGTATCATCTGCATAGTAGCATCCCAGGCGATGCTGATATCACTGCTTTGGGGGCCACACTTTGAGAACCAAGATCGACGCCTAGAAGTAGAATTGCCAGATCACCAGACACACTGTTCAACTTGCCTGGAAGAGGTTAGGCTACTTCCTAGCAGGTGGGTGTGAGCTGTGCGAATCCTTACTGCCCCCTACACCACCAGTTACAACCAGGCCCAAGACAGTTAGTTACACAGTTGGAGATCCGTTCCTACAGCACAGCCGTAAGTCGGAACCCACCTACGTAAGCACCTACGTCACTCACATGGAGCACATCCACAGCAGTGATGAAGTGAAACAGTAAAAAATTTAAAAAGATAACAATTCCTGACCTTTACTTGTGGTAAATAACAAAAAACATAAAGCACATATGTACATACGTCAACATGACAGAACTTTTTTTTAATAAATAAATGGGAGATGGTGACGTAACCACGAAACAATGTGCATCAAGTCTGACGTAACCCGAGGACTGTCTGTATTAGGGTGGGAAGATGGGCGGGCCTTTTTATTTTCCTATGTCCTTCAACATGGTTTTTAATATTAAGATACTGATAACACTGATCATGAAAATGGAGTCAGCTTGAAAGGAGCTGATCCGTGGCTTGAAAACACGTAATAGCAAGAAAAGGAGCTTTTTCTAAGTGCCCAAGCTTCCTGCATTCACTCCTCTCAACAGCCACCTGAAGTAACTACTATTCTTATGCCCTTTAAAGATGGAAAACCAGGCACATAAAGGGAGGAATAACCGAAGATCACGCAGCTGAAAGTGTCAGTGTTGGGATCAAATGTAGGCCGACTGACTCCAGAAGCTAAATTTGGTTCCCAACAAAACTATGTCTTGATTCTGGGAAAACAGACACCACAAGGCTGCCCTGTGAGGGAATGTCATGATGACACCTCAGAGGGTTGCAGTTTGAGACTGAATCATCACGTGAGCAACCGGAAACACGGGGTTCCTAGCGCCCAGGGCCCAGGCCAAAACTGCACCCTAACCAGCATCAGCTAAGGCAAAAAGTCTACATTCAGTTGCAAGAAGGGCTCAAGCTGTAGGATCCATATCCTTGTTCTGCTCTGAGAGAGACGTGAGGGAGCGAGCCTCTCCGGCCACTGTGGCATCGCCACGCACGGGGCAGCTCTGAAATGGACACGGCTCACATCCACAGGGAGAGTGATTTCCAGGCAGCAACTTACTGTCTCCAGATTTCCCTCCGGCTCAACAGCATCTCCATTTGGTAAGGGATGACTGGATGCAGGGGTGGAATCAGGAGTTGCTGTTTCCATGTTAGAATGAACTGTCTTCTCCCTTTACCGGTTCAGCTTAAAACCAAGCAGATCAGGATGAACAGTCAGAAGCTGGGCACATTCAATCATGCAGCCAAGCCCACCACTCTGCTGACTGAAAAAGAAATGGCAACAGGAGCCGGCGGAAGCAAAGGTCCGATGATGACAAAGGCTGCTTCCCACCCAGCTCAGGGGTCTACAGAATATGCTTCTAGACCCCAAAAGATTTTTTTAAACTAGGTATTTCCTGTCATAATTTTAGGTTGAACATCAAACGTTTTTTTCACCACGCCTGGCTGGTGTGGCTCACTGGTTGAGTGTTGACCTATGCACCAGAGGTCATAGGTTTGATTCCCAGTTAGGGCACATATCAGGGTTTTGGCTCAATCCCCAGCGGGGTGGGGGGTGGGGGGGAGTGCAGGAGTCAGCCTATCAATGATTCTCATCATTGATGGTTCTATCTCTCTCCCTCTCCTTTACTCCTCTCTCTAAAATTTAATAAAAACATATGAAAGATTTTTTTTCTCACCATAAATTTAGATAGTGGCAAAGAATGAAATTTATGATATATTTTTTAAGTTTACATTTAAAAATAAAATTATCGTAGAATTCATTCTAAAAAAAAATAGAACTCATTCTAATGCAGCTGAAGGAATCTAATTATGGTAATTTGATACCCAAACCTATCGTTTAAAAAAATATTAACTCCAAGTCATCTATTCTTGATCCCTGATTTCATATTTTCATTCCATTTCTTCCACATAAGTGTATCTCAATGTTATTCATTTTATTCTTGAAAGTATTTAACTGGCCACTTTATACTTGCCTGCACACTATAAATATATATGCATATATTTGAAATTCACTTGAAAAATTTTCTGAGACCACAAGTCTCCAAACATTAAATTTTACACAACCAATAATCTTGGATAAACGTAAATAAAAATATCCTCCTTTGGTTTAAAATAAATGTGATAAAAAATATAAAGCACCTACTTACGTCCAATGTAACTTCCTTTTCCTTGACGACGTAAAGTTGACGAGTTGGACAGGAAGGCAAAGCTGTTCTCCTACACCGCCTTCAAGTCATGGAAAACACACAAATTAGACCAAAACCCTGCACATAAGTGAGAGAACTCATCTAGGTCCTTTCCCATAGCTGCCCATGGTGCAAACACAGAGGGGACAGAGGGACCCACTTTGAGGCCCATTCGTGGTTCCCGGAATCCTTCTTGTAAATCCTGAATGTTTTAATTCTGAGACAGGTGGATAAGGTACAGAACCTTGCTGCCTGAATCAGTAAATTTATTTTCCTGAATCAAAATTTTTTTCTGATACTCTCTATGCTTCTTCTCTGATCTCCCAAGAGCTATGCAGTCTTTCTCAATATTAAAAGGCAAGATTAAAAAAAAACACACACAAAAGGGAGACTGGGATGAATTCCTTTTATGGAAAAGTGGGAGAAAGGTGACCAGGAAAGGCGATCAATTTTAGAGTACTGCGGGCTTTTGCAATGTGTAAGTGTACCCCTGACCCCATGCCTTTGGAAAGACTTCTGTGCTCAGGAAGCTCTCAGGAATTGTATTTATAAATACATTCCCTTCCTGTGTTTTTGTTTGTTTGTTTTTCTTGTCATGATTCTCTCTGGCTATGTATGTCTTGTCTGGGTGCTAAGGTCCTCTGCGGACAATTGTTCAGTTCAGGAACCACAACTACATTTATTTAGAGCGTTAGAGATGCCAGAAGGTAATACAATTAAAAAAAAAAAATTCGCCCTAGCTGGTTTGGCTCAGTGGATAGTGTCAGTGTCCCGGGTTCGATTCCAGCAAGGGCAGTAGGGGGCGTGCAGGAGGCAGCTGATCAGTAAGGTCTCCTTCATCATTGATGTTTCTCTCTCTCCCTCTCCCTTCCTCTCTGAAATCAATAAAAACATATATTAAAAAAAAATTCCCAGTAAAAGAGCCCCCGCCATTGGGGGTCAGAGCTCCATCCTGCCTCCTCCTCCGCATTTCCCTGCCGAATGCTTGCGGTGCTTTTTTGGCTTCCCTTCCCTCCAGGCTGTTGTTTCCTCTGAGGACCGGACAGCCCTGGACTCCAGAGACACCCTGAAGCCAAGTCCGCTGGGCGAGGCGTGTCTCATTGCCAGCCATGGCGACGCAGCGCAACATGCCAGGACGAGAAATGGAAACTATGTTGTGCAAAGTTTTTGCAGAAAAGCCGCCGGCTGGCGGGGCTGTTTTAGGTCGGTCTCCCGGGAGCCTGGGCAGCCTGAAGGCGACCCGAGTGTGCTCAGGCCCAGCGAACAACGTCATTCCCATCAGGACTGTTATTAGCAGCCCCGCAGCGCCCACACCCAGGACGTCCGCCGCCCGCCGCCCGCCGCCCGCCGCCCGCCGCCCGCCGCCCGCCGCCCAGACGCCCCGCTCCGAGCCCGGCGGGCGGGAGGGCCGCGCACCCGCACCGGGCAGCGCTCCACTCACCTGCCTCCTCGCCGCGATGTGCCTGCGCCCCGGAGGCTCCTCCGCTTTATGAAGCCGGTGCTCCGCCCCTCCCCCCCCCCCCCCCCCCCGCCTCCTCCGTTCCCCCGGGTCTCGCGGAGAAATGAAACTCCAGGCGCTGGAAGGGCCGGCGAGCCCAGAGCCCAGAAACGAAACCGATGCGCCTCCTCTGCGCCCCGCGCTCCGCCGCAGTCCCCGAGGCTCTCCGAGTGCGCACACGCCGGCTGGGCCCAGAAACCGGAGGGGTTTTTGTTGGTTTGTTTTAAGTAAGTTTGTATTGATTTTTTATTTTTTTTAGAGGGGAAGGGAGAAGGAGGAGGAGAGAGAAACAAGGATGGTCTGCACGCATGTACGCACGCACCCCCACTGGGGATGGAACCCTCAACTTGGGTATGTGCCCTGACTGGGAGTCCAACCGGCGACCTTTGGGTGCACGGGAGGATGCTCAGCTCACGGAGCAGCAGGGGCCACGGCACCTCCTGAGTTTCATCAGGCAGCGCAGAGGTTTCTGGGGCGCTGTTTGAGAACTGCTGCTCTAAAAGCCTTGAGAGATAGATAGATAGATAGATAGATAGATAGATAGATAGATAGATAGATAGATGATAGATAGATAATAGATAGATAGATGATAGATAGATAGATAGATAGATAGATAGATAGATAGATAGATAGATAGATAGATAGATGATAGGTGATAGATAGATAGATAGGCCTTGAGTCCTGCAAAGCTGAACTAGCCTTGAACCTAGAGCAGCGGTTCTCAACCTTGGCTGCACATTAGAATCACCTGGGAATGTTTTTAAAATCCTGATTTCTGGACCTCATCCTCCGGAAATTCTGTTTCTTTGTTACTAATGTTGTGGCCCCGCCCCATAACAAAGAAACAGACTTTCCGGAGGATGAGGCCCAGAAATCAGGATTTTAAAAACATTCCCAGGTGATTCTAATGTGCAGCCAAGGTTGAGAACCACTGACCTAGAGGGTCCCTTAAGCCCTGGTCTCAGAACAGAGGCACTGACAATAATTGGGGTCTTCCTGCTGGAGGATCTCGGGGATCCTTCCAGCATCCCCAGGGCTTCTTAAGCATTTTTACCGCAGTGCCAACTTCCCCATCGCCCCCTACCCCTGCAGACCCACATCAGCTTCCTCCTCCCCCACTTCTCCAGGTCCACCTCAAGCCTCCCTGGCAGTCTGATTTCTCTGGGGCAGAAATGGGTGGAAAGTAGGGACTGAGGTCAAGCCAACCCAAGAGTGTCCGGGTCCCCCGTCTCCCCACCCCCCCCCCCACCCCCCATCCCCTGGGACTCTGGGAGTGAGGAGAAACATTCTGTTTGCAAAGGGCATCCACTACCTCCATTCTCCTTAGTTCAGCTCAGAGTCCTGGACAACAACACACACACCCCCAAACACATATACACCCAAATACTCCTGTGACTAGGAGGGGCCCCCACCTCATTCAAAGGCACAAAACCAGGCCTAGTTCCAAGTGTTGGGGTCAGGAAAAGCCTGGATGGAACCACATTCAATATGGCCAGAGAGACTGGGAACAGGCCACAGTGCAGCCTGAGGCCTGCCTTGTTCCGCAGGGGACATTGCTGGTCTGGGCAGTGCCACCCAGGGCAGCTTGTTGGGAGAACACTTGCCCTCCCAGTAATTAACAAGAAAACTTTGTGGGACCACTCACCTGTGGGGGCCACCTTTTATGTTCTAGTTTGGCTAAGACGGATTAACAAGAGAAAAATCGAATCCTAATACATGGGCATGCTGAATTCACATAAGCATGAAAATTCCAGGCAGCCAGGCAAAATTGGGTAATATATGACATTTTGGAAAAAGGAGAAAAGGGGTGGAATAGCGTCTTAGATCTCAGAAGTGAAAATGGGGGATTTACGGGTAGTTGAGGGAGAGCAGGACATGTATGGCCGACAAATTCTTCCTGGGAAACCCAGAAACAACGGGACAGAGTGCCGAGCTAATTCACACCAGAGGTGAACAGAACATCCTAAGATTTCCTTCCGGGAGGTGCCTTCCAGCTGAATCGATTAGGTAGGAAGGGGGAAGGTCAAAGGTTCTTTCTGAGCTTTTTGGTTTTTAATAGCCAGCGTACAGGCAATATCCCCAAAGCCAGCAGCACCAGGGTGGCAACGCATTGGCCCCCTTCACCCCTTCACTTGCTTCCTAGTGACAAAGAAGAGTGACAGCATTTCCTGGCGGGCTGCGAGCAGGAGGCCCTGGGGCTGCTGAAGGGGTGACAGTGCTGCTGAAGTGCAAGGTCAGGAGGGAGCAAGGCAGACGTGGACTGAGGCTTCACTCTGACGAATGACACTGCGTCTTCAAACTACAGGAGGCTCTCCCCAATGCCTCCCGTAAGGGCAGCGGTTCTCAACCTATGGGCCACGACCCCTTTGGGGGTCGAACGACCCTTTCACAGGGGTCGCCTAAGACCATCGGAAAACACATATATAATTACATATTGTGTTTGTGATTAATCACTCTGCTTTATGTTCAATTTGTAACAATGAAAATACATCCTGCATATCAGAGATTTACATGACGATTCATAACAGTAGCAACATTACAGTTATGAAGTAGCCACGAAAATAATTTTGTGGTTGGGGGTCACCACAACATGAGGAACTGTATGAAAGGGTCGCGGCATTAGGAAGGTTGAGAACCACTGCGTTAGGGGGTGAGTTCAGAAGGAGCCACAGCCAGCCCAGAGTCAGGGCTAGGAGAAGGGAGTGAGGTGCCCGTGGCACCACATTTAAGAAGCCACTCACTCTCCGCAGGTGCAAACACCTCCTAAAATCTGGTGCCTCTGCCCCTCCCCAGAGCCGCCCAGGCCTTTGGTACCTCATTGTTTCTGACATGCCCATTACATGGTGTGGGGTGTGATTCAGTAATAATACAGGAATAGGTGTCAGCCAATGGTTGGTGCCCATTCAATGCCAACAGGAAGTTCCCAGTTCCTGTGGTGAAGAAGGAAACTTGGTTCCCTGCAAGCAGAACAGCGGTGCAGCGGCTCCCCGTGGTTTCAGCCCGCCTGTGAAGCTGCCCTGCTGTGGTACAGCGGGCCTGTGAGGAGGCCTGGGTGACATGGCCCGGCGCTAGGCCCCTCTCCGGCCAGACAGCTCTGCCCGGCTCTGCTGTGGCCAGGTCTGCTCCTCAGCCTGCACACTGGCCCCTTCGCAGAACGCAGCCGCTCTCCGCCCTTCTCCACGGGAGCCCATGCTCCCTCCGCATCCCCAACCCAGGAAGCAAGGCCACATCACACAGCCTTGGCCTCTGTGACTCTGAACGTCCATCCTGCCACCAGGCTGTGGCACTTGGGATCCAGTGTAGTTCCTGGCATAGGGATTGCGTCAATGTCTAGAATGAATGAATGAGAGGACTGCCTCTGGTCCTGCAGAAGAGGTTTCCCTAAGCCTCTTGGTTTCCTTCATAGTCTCCGCCCCCCCCTCCCGCCCCTCCTCCACCCCCTGGCGTTTCCTAATTATCTCAGATTCTGTTTCAGTTTCCTCTCTCTTCCTTGGATTCCCAAATCCTGGCGCGGGGAAGCGGGGGAGGGTTGGTGCCTGGGAGGGGGTGGTTTGGAGGAGGGGCGGGGCCCGGGGGAAGCGGTCTGCTCCCGCTGTGGCTCAGGCTTCAGGAGGAGCCTGGACACGGTTCTGCCCAACCGGTGGTGCCGCGCGGAGAAGGGGTGCGGGACTTCGGGGCAGCCCTTAAGCGCCGGAGTAACGCGCCCACGTCGGAGGCCTCGGGCTACCGGCAGAGCAGCGCGCCGCGCCCAGAGCCCCCTCTGTCCCGCCCGGAGCACCAGTCTGGGGTCGGTTGTCATTTGCCCCGTTTCGTTTTTCTCCTCCGTGTTTGCGACCTAGCCCAGAGCTTCTCGAACCAGCAGTATTGGCTTCAGGACCTGCCCCCCCCCCCGCGCCCCCCAACATAGAATCGATCCTCATTTTAAGGGGATCCTCCGGTGTTTCGTTTGCAATTCAAGTGCGAGAAGGCTGGCGCCTGCAAGGCTGCTGCTATTGATCTGGTCCAATTGCAGACTCGGCTTTGCAGCCAGGAGTCAGGGCCAGCTGCTCCTCTGGCTTTCACCTGGCGCTTCGCAGGGGTTTCTGTTTATTGATCTTCACAGTCCTTTTCACACGTCCATGCGGGCCTGTTCCCCCTGTTACCTGCCAGCCATCGCGCATTGCTCCAAAAAAGATCCCTACCGTGTCTGCTGTGTGCCCGGTACCATCATAGAGCCCACTTCTTTTGCACTGAAGAGCCATTGCCGCACCTGCCAGTCATCACGATCACTTGGGCAGCTTTAAGGAAAATTAAATAAAATTCATTTACAAAATGCCATCCGGGTAATTCTATAGGCCTTTCATTTCGGCTGCAGCGTTGTGGCCAAGTCCCAGTCCGCAGCCTGATGATAAGGAACTGATGTCTGCCCCCCAGCCATGAGGGCCTGAGCCCCTCAATAGCCAGGGGAGTGAGCCTGGAGGCCGCGGAGGCGTTAGCCTCCTGTGGCTGCTGTAACAAATGACCACAAACTCAGAGGCTTAAAACAGGTGAAATTTATTCTCTTGAGGTTCTGGAGGCCAGAAGGCCAAGATTGGTTTCTCTGGGCTCAAGACCTGGTGTTGACAGGGCTCACCCCCTCTGGGGCTCTATGCCTTTTCCGGCTTCTGGAGCTGCTTTTCCTGCATCTCTTGGCTTGTGGCCTCTTTTCCCGCCTTCACAGCCAGCAGCTTAGCATCTTCACATCTCCCTCTCTGTTCCATCTTTATGTTTACTTCTCCTCTGTGGCTAGAGTTCCCTCTGCCTCTCTCTTATGAGAACATGTGCTTCCATGGAGGACCCGACCCATCTGGATAATCCAGGATCATCTCCCCACGTCAGGATTTTTAACTTGATCAGATCTGCAAAGACTGGCTCTCCATATAACGTGACATTCACAGGTTCCAGGGAAAAGGACTTGGCTGTGAAAGGCCAGAACGGGCCTGATAGCTGTGTCCCTAACTCCTCTTCCAAGAAAAAGCTGCTGAATGTATCAGTTACTCAGCCTGCCCTCATCTCAGCCAATGGGAAAGCAAGGGAAACTAGCCCAAGGCCAAAAGTATGCTAGCCACCCCCTCCCCCTGTATTTGTGTAACCAGACCCTATCAGGGGTGGGCAAACTTTTTGACTCGAGGGCCACAATGGGTTCTTAAATTGGACTGGAGGGCCGGAACAAAAGTATGGATGGAGTGTTTGTGTGAACTAATATAAATTCAAAGTAAACATCATTACATAAAAGGGCATGGTCTTTTTTTTTTTTTTTTTTTTTTTAGTTTTATTCATTTCAAATGGGCCGCATCCGTAGTTTGCCCAAGGCTGCCTAGCTGCGCCCTGCCCTTAAGTCACTAGCCCCGGGCCCTCACTCAACCAACCGGAATCGGCCAAATCAGGGGTCTGAGTGAGCCCTCACCGCCCCTCCCCCCCCCACCCCCCCGAAGCCCTATAAATTCTTTGTTCTCTTGGTACTCCGGGCTCTCTTGCATCCTACCACTGCGCCGGTAGAAGCAGAAGGACCAAGCTCAGCTTGAATAAAGACTCTATGCTTTTGCATCGGACTCAGCACTCCCTGGTGGTGTCCTTTGGGGGATCTTGAAATCTGGGCTTAACAGCTGTAAGTTACCGCCCCCGCCCCCACCCCCCACCCCCAAATAAGAAATTCCAGGGGCAAGGTTCAGGATCTGAAGGAGGGGCTGATGCACAAATGAAAATGCTATACAAGAAATATGAATTTAGAAGGCTTTGGGGGGCCAGGTGGAACCTCTTTCCTGAAAAGGCACACTGAGACCTGGCCTAGTCCGCTTTTTATTCAGTTTTAGATACACAGCTTGCCCTCAGTCAAACACAGCAAACAAGTAGCAGGCAGACAGTCTCAAAGGTCAGTAAAGATCAGTAAAATCCAGTAAACATTTACTTGGAGGCCATCAGGTCAGGAAATTGCTTCGAGCCACCGCTATCTCAACACAAACAATGGGTGCTTATTGTCAGCCCCGCTAACCCGCTCAAGGTGCATGGCCTCCCATGTTCCTCGATGTACGCTCATGACAGTCTTGGCAAGCAGTGGCTTCCCACAGGAAGCATAGGAAATTCAAACTTGTTTACCCCATCTGTTGATACCTTTTCATGGATACTCTGCGGTTGTATCGCTACACCATTGATTAAAGAAAACACACCTTCCCCCCAAACCCCCACCCCAAAATAGCAACTTCCAGCCCTGTGGGGAATCTCAGGGTGGCCTAATGAGGGGAGTGGAGGGGGGTGTGGGGACACGGATCATGTGCATAGGCAGACTGCCAGATATTGATCCAAGCAGATATTCCTGCAGGAGCAGGTCTGCCGTGTCCCGGGCAGAGGTGAGAGGAAGGTCCCACAGGGTAAGGTCAGCTGTGAGAGCCTGAATATACACACGGACAATGGCCAAACCATATATAAAAACAGAACTCCGAGCCTGCAGCAACCTGCCCAAGAAACCAACCCGTTCTCTGCAGTAACCAGCCCAGGGAGCCAACTGCTGTGAGTCAGACATGTAGGAAGTCAGACTGCTCTCTCTAGTAACCAGTTCAGAAGCCAAATGCTAACCCCCGTAACAACTGGCCCAAAGAATATAGGACTTGATTCATAACGGATAGCTTCTCTAATTTGTGTCCCCACTTTGAACTTAGGACCAACCAGAGAAAGGTAAATATGCACCCTAGCCAATCACACAGGGCACACGTGATGGGGGCTGACTCCTTGCTAGTCAGCTGTGAATAAATAACTTTGTATGTTCACATCCGGGTGGTTTTCCTTTTATTTCCGCACTTGTTAGATACAAAACCCCAGTTCCACAGTAACATTGGAGGAGGAATCAGCTGTGTGTGGGGGGGTGGAGGGGGGGTTGGGGGGGAGCGAGCAAGCCTAGGATGAGAAGGAAGAGCAGGAAACACATCTGTGTTAGAGGGACAGGTGTGGCAATGTGCAAATCCCGTTCCCTCTTTCTCCCATCTGGCTAGCTGGACCACATTTCCCAGCCTGCCTTGCAGTTAGGTGTGGCCACAGGCCCAAGTTCTGCCCAAAGAATGTGAAAGTAATGTATTCAGCTCCCAGGGCTGGCTCCTGGAAACCTCCCTTGCAATTCTCTACTCTCTTGCCTGATACAGAGAGTCTGGTGGAGGCTCCAAGGCCCCCACGACGGTGGGGCCACTAGATGGAGGGAGGCTGGTGCCCTGAGGGCCTGAGTGGCTCAGGACCCTGCCAACCCACCTGCCACTGCATGATGTGAGTGGGGAACACACTGTGTTATGCTGTGGAGATCTTTTTTTTTTTTTAGGAAAGGAGAGAGAGAGAAACATCACAATGATGAGAGAATCATTGATTGGCAGCCTCCTGCACGCCCCCTACTGGGGGTGGAGCCCACAACCCAGGCATGTGCCCTGACCCGGAATTGAACTGTGACCTCCTGGTTCATAGGTTGATGCTCAACCACCGAGTCACGCTGACCAGGCAAGCCACAGAGATCTTAAAGTGTTCCTTGCAGCAGTTAGCTTGTGTGTGTGTGAGTGAGTATACATATGTGTGAACCATATTGAATATATAGGGAAAGATTGAATATACAATTTATGGAGCAAATATTAAGCAGCAGACTTTATTTTCTCAGGCTGTTTTCACAACAGTATTTATAATTTGAGGGGATTTGATTCTTCTCTTCAGCTCTGCCACTGACTCTCGGTACTTGACTAACTCATACAATAAGGGGGAGAAGCCAAATTTTTTTAAAAAGCAAAGAATACCTAAACTAATGTTTTGTCTTTTAAATTCTCTTCATCTTTAGCTTCAATATGACAAAAGTTCTTTAGAACCAGAATAGCTTTACAAGACAAGAATCCCCACTTTTGGCACTTTCATTCCACATAGTGTTGAAAGTTCTAGCCTGAGCAATTAAGCAAAGTAAAGAGATAAAATTCAGATGATATGAACTTGTAGGTAGAAAGCCATAAAGATTACACACACACGCACACACACACACACACGCACACACACACACACACACACAAATAAAACACCAAAAAACTGTTTTAACTAATAAATGAATTTAACAAAGTGGCAAGGTACAAATTGGACACATAAAAATCAGTTGAATTTTTGTAGATTAATAATGAATAATTAGAAAAGAAAATTAAGAAAACAGTTACATTTACAATACCATCAAAAGGAATAAAAAACATAGGAACTAACTTAACCAAGGAAGTGAAAGACTTGTACAATGAAAACTACAAAACATTGCTTCAAGAAATTGAAATAGATATAAATGAGTGGAAAGACATCCTGTGTTTATGGAATGGAAGACTTAATATTTTTAAAATGCAAATACTAACCTAAGTGATCTGCGGGTTTAATGCAATGCCTATAAAATCCCAATAACATTTTCTGCAGAGATAAAAAATAACCCATCCTAAAATTCATATGGAACCCTAAGGGACTACAAATAACCAAAGTAATGCTGAGAACGACGAACAAAGCTGAAAGGCTCACACTCCTTCATTTCGAAACATACTGCAAAGCTACAGTTATCACAGCTGTGGTGCTGGCATGCAGACAGACATACAGACCGACGGAATGGAACAGAGAGCCCAGAAATAAGCCATCGTACATATGGTCAGATTCTTTTTGACGAGGTGCCAGGACAGTGAGGGAAAGGACAGTTTTTTTTCAACCACTGGGGCTGGGAAAACTGAACATCCACATGCGCAAGAATGAAACTGGACTGTTATCTACAGCAATTGGCTCAGAAAGTATCAGAGAACTAACATAAGAGCAGGCGGAAGAGCTTCAGTAGTGAGGGCTGCTCTGTGAACATAGAAATAAGGAAAAAAAGAGGTCTTTGCTGGAGGGAAGAATTGCTGGCATTTCTTAACCCAAGCTCCTGGGACAGGTAGTTTGTAGAAATGGTTTCAGGGAGCTTGTTGTAACTAGGGAAACAATATAATTAATAATAGTATCTGTCGTTCAGGTCCTTCTCTCCCAGGGGGAGCTGGGAAATGTGATCACAGCAGGTGGCATGACCCAATTCATCTGAAAATGACCGGCTAAGGGACATCATCCCCAATAAGCAAAGTCTAATTCCAGCCATGGCCTCAGGTAATCTCCATCATTCCTTTGTGCAATGAGATAGCATTTATTGAGCGGCTACTGTGTGCCAGGTGCCATGCAAGATTCTGGAAATATGGAAGAAGACTATAATGCTGACTTTTCCTCTCGGGGGTGTCCTAATCAGATGGGTGGGGAGAGACAAATGCACAAGGAGTGACAGCAGTAGTTAAGAAAGCTGTAACTGGAGGCAATGGGGTCAGGGACTGGAGAGACATCTGTTCACGCAGGTGCAGGTGACAGCTCTCAGCAAGTGTAGACTTCAGATCTAAACTCTGGGGCAGTTCAGCGAAGATGGACAGACAGCAACGGGAAAGGCGGGCCCCGAACCAGAAGCCACTCCCTGCACCACATCCCCTTCCAATGAATGCACAGAACATAAAACTCCCAAGTATTATTGCCCTCCCATCTATCTGCCCCCTTTAAGAGGAGAATTTATAGAGAGTGCGCCGCGCCTGGGTGAGCCGGTAAATCTTCTCCTTAAGGAATTTCCTCTTGAGGGCGGTCTCGCTCTGCTCCTGGAGCAGCCAGGAATACTGATCCTTTTCCTGCAGCATCTGCATCATGGCTTTCTGCAAGTAATCGCCATTCTCTTGGAGCATAAAATACTGGATTATGAATGGGATCTGGTTGGCGAGCCGCTTGCTGGTCTCCTGGAAGAGGGAAGAGGAAGGGTCAGTTGGAGGGGTCTGGCCCCAAGGCCTGTGGTTGCAGACAGAAGCCTCGGGGTTCAGGATGCACGCATGGTCGCCTTGCTAAGTCCTGGTGATCCCGCCCACCCCATCCAGTGTCCAGTATCAAACCGTGAGGAGCTTCTGTCTGGGATGCCCAGTTTTCCCACCTCGGCATTCCCTTGGCACTAAGAACCCACCGGGCAGGCCAGCAAACCCCAAGCACCTGGTGGGCATCCCAGCCTTCCCAGGAGCCCCTCCCCGCCCCGCTCCACCTCTCAGCAGAGACCTCCTGGCCCCAGTCCTCGCCTCGCGCCCTCTCTCCACAGGCATGGCCAGCTTGTCTGGCAGCTGGACTCCACATCTGGGTAACTCAGCTTCTCATTCTGACTATGAAAAGGCTTCAGTAGTTGGGTTTCTTTGCAGTTTAAAAGCTACCTTCCATTCTGTATGCCCTCATACTTTAGTCCGGTGATTTCAACCTTTCTCATCGCATGGCACACATAAACTAATTACTAAAATTCTGCAGGCCGAAACCGGTTTGGCTCAGTGGATAGAGCGTCGGCTTGCGGACTGAAAGGTCCCAGGTTCGATTCCGGTCAAGGGCATGTACCTGGGTTGCGGGCACATCCCCAGTAGGAGATGTGCAGGAGGCAGCTGATCGATGTTTCTCTCTCATCGATGTTTCTAACTCTCTATCTCTCTCCCTTCCTCTCTGTAAAAAATCAATAATATATATATAAGAGTATTATAAAAAAATAAAATAAATAAAATAAAATTCTGCAGCACACCAAAAAATACATTATATTTTCTGCCGATCTGACCAAAATATAGGTATAATTTTGATTCATTCAACACAACAGCTATGCTGTGTTGGCTGTTGTCACTTTTTTTTAATTGACTACCTAAGGGAAAAGAGGTCAGTGCTCCTGACTAAACGTCAGGTATTGCATGTTTCAAACATTCTTGTGCCACACCAGGCCAGCATGACTCAGTGGTTGAGCATTGACCTATGAACCAGGAGGTCGAAGTCTGATTCCTGGTCAGGGCACATGCCCGAGTTGTGGGCTCGATCCCCAGTGCAGGAGGCACTGGTCAATGATTCTCTCTCATCACTGATGTGTATATATATATATATATATATATAAATATAATATCTATTTCAGAGAGGAAGGGAGAGGGAGAGAGAGAGCAACATCAATGATGAATTGGCTGCCTCCTGCACGCCCCCCACTGGGGATCGAGCCTGCAACCTGGGCATGTGCCCTTGACCGAAATTGAACCCGGGACGCTTCAGTCCGCAGGCCGATGCTCTATCCACTGAGCCAACCTGGCTAGGGCCTCACTGATGTTTCTATCTCTCTCTCTCCCTTCCTCTCTCTGAAATCAATAAAAATACATTTTAAAATATTTTTGTGGCACACCAGTTGAAAATTGCCACTTTAGTCCATGAGTGGGGTTGGGTGGTGGGGGTGGGGGGCCTGCGGTTAGAAACCATGAAGCTGATTGGGCCCCACAATCTCGGGAAAGAAATCTCATTCCTGTTTTGTGAACCTGGTGGGTGTCAAGCACGTCAAGAGCTGAACGCCTTCTAAACATCAAGGAGAGCTAAGCATGACCAGCAAGGCGAGTTGTACTTTGCTGTCCTCTGGGAAACGTATTTCCTGCGCAGCACAGACTATAAAGAACTTCGGGGTTGGAGTTACTTTTGAGTACATGCTGTGCCACATGAAGAACCTGATTTGGGGCAAATTCATTGGAAGTGTCTGATAGGGTTCCCGTAAGATGATAGAGAATAGATGAGTCGTTTATCAGAGCAGAGAGGGCCCCTCCCTTCTTCGCCCAGGTAAGCACCTCGCAATCAGCGTGCCCCCGCACGGGCCACGTGCACCCACGCTCACCAAGAAGTATGCGTTCAGGTGCATCCCGATCTCAGTGATGGAGGAAACAGAAGACGGGTTATTGGAAGCAGACAGTTTCAGGGAAGGAGCCTGCGACATGCTTCCGTCCGTGTTAAAAACCTGCTCCCGAATTCTTTGCAGAATCTCGCTGTAAATCTGGTCTTGGCAGTAAACGAGCTGCTCCATCCTGAACTGCAGGTGGATCATGTTGGCGGCTGCCTCTGCCTGCTTTGTTTTTATGTCTTCAATCTTGCTCTGGTTGGAGAAGAAAGAGAGCCACGTCACTGCTGTTTGGGTCCCGCTCGCTGTTCAAACAACTCAGGGAGCACTGTGACGTTGAACACAGAATTAGAAATGACTTAAGGTTATTCAGTGGTTGAGCGTTGACCCAAGAACCAGGGCTCAGGCTCTTCGATTCCCTGTCACCCAGGTTGAGAGCTTGATCCCCAGTAGGGAGCGTGCGGGAGGCAGCCGATCAATGACTCTCTCTCATCATTGGTGTTTCTATCGCTCTCTCCCTCTCCCTTCCTCTCTCTGAATCAATAAAAACATATTTAAAAAATAAGTTAAGGTCAAAGGAGGCCTGATGCTTTAAATGGTGACTTTCCGAAGGTCCCTCCTCTGTCTTTTGCTGCTGTCCTCACTGATCCCGGTGTGTTCCTCCCCCGCTTGCCCGAGCCAGTCCCACCTATCTCTACCCACTCTTTCTCTGCGCCCGGACCTTCATTTTCCCGCATCACCCCCTTTCTGCTTCCTTGACCGTGGCTCGGTTTACACTTTCATGTCCATCACTCTTGTATCTCTAGTTGGCTTGAATCCAAGCTTTCAAGGATGACCCCAGTGCTGATGAGCACAGTGGGGTAAGCGCTTGATATCTTTGTTTGCCAGAAACCCTGTGACTCCTGCCTCACCCACACAGTCAAAGGCATCCTGGGAAAGGAATGGATGACAGTGGAGAAAAGTCAGTTCTTGGCTTTTGAGTTTGAGACTGTTGTGCACTGAAGGCAGAGGTTAACCTCAGAGGAGAGAAAGAGAGAGAGAGAGAGAGAGAGAGAGAGAGAGAGAGAGAGAGCGCAGGTGGGTTTCACAGGGACTTGGTTCTTCTTTCTATGGGGTGTATGTGGCAAACAAGAATATATGCTTTATACCCCCGTGCAGATTTGGGGCCTGAACATGGAAATGGCCCGTGTATCACTCCCAAGAGGCGTGACCTGGGAGGTGACAAGGCCCCTGGCTCTGAGGAGGCTCCGGGGGAGCGGAAACAGTGGTGGAGGGTGTGTCTGGGATTGTGGCCAGGACAGCCCTGCACGGCACAGACAGCTACAGTGAGACTTCTGAGCTCTCAGAGGACGGCGCTGGAGGTCCCTGGGCCCCAGGGTGGCCTGGGGGTGCAGCAGAGCTCCGGTGCCCAGGCCGGCCTGGAAGAGCTTGGGAGAACCAGCCCTGTACCTGGGAGCACAGGGGACCCGGGGCCAAGCGCCGAGGCCTGGGAAGCGGGGCGCACATCCGGGAAGCCGCCGGCAGGGAGCCGTGACTGCCACAGATCGGGCATGTCAGGGCCCTGGTGAGGCGCCCGGGGCTCGGACAGCCCCTGGGGACGTTGGAGGGCTCAGAAGTGAGGTTTAATTTTCACCGACCGGGTGAAGAGGGGAAAGAGAAATTAAGTTGCACCCCGGGAGAAGGACAGAATCCTTGCCTTGCCCACCTGAATGAGAGTGAGGAACGAGATTCTGGCCACAGCCGAGGCCGGTGCCGGGGCAGAGTTTTATCTAGAGCAGCCGTGGGCAAACTACGGCCTGCGGGCCGGATACGGCCCGTTTGAAATGACTAAAACTAAAAAAAAAGACTGTACCCTTTAATGTAATGATGTTTACTTTGAATTTATATTAGTTCACACAAACACTCCATCCATGCTTTTGTTCCGGCCCTCCGGTCCAGTTTAAGAACCCATTGTGGCCCTCGAGTCAGAAAGTTTGCCCACCCCTGATCTAGAGCCACTCTCTTCCCTGTACTGTGACTGGGATTCAGGCAGAGTGGCTAAGTTGCTAAGTGGAAACCCACCCAGCAGTGGCAATATTTTAAGTCAAACTAATAAAAATGCTGGACAAGGACTAGTAGACCATGCTGTCCTTCTGGTAGGAAAAAGGCCCAAAATACCCGCCAGTCACCAGGGCCAGTCATACATTCGGTTACACCCTGCCAGGCCACAGGGGACCGAGAGAACAAAGTCAGTGCTGTTTCACTTCTCCCAGAAAGGGCCCCCCAGCTCCCGGCAGAAGCAAAACAGCGCTGCTGCTCGCGTCGCCCGCCCAGCACGCCCACAATGCTATCCCCAGCCTCGCACGTCTAACGGGCAGTACACACCCGCCTTCTTTCGAAGGCTGGACCCTAATAAATCCGCACAGGTGCCCAGCAGGCGAACTGGGGGTACTCACCCGGGCTGTTTGGTTAAGGTTGGAAAATTCGCCAAAATGTGTTTTGGCCGTGTCAATGAACGTTTGCCGGACGGTTTCTGACCAAAGGAAAAACCAAACATCAGTGAAGTGCAAGCAGGAATCAAATGGCTCACTGGCACAGGGCGGAGAAATCATGGCACATGCCCCTATTCAGATCTACGGACCGTGAGAGAAGGAAGGGATGGTACCTAGTCCCGGGGAGACACAAAATCCATGGTCACCACCCCCCGTGAGCAGGCGCCCTCAATTTCTTGTCCTTTCTTGGCGTGTGTGATCCTCCCGGGTGAGCATTCCACTCTTCCTCACACAGCTGCGTGGAGGGGTAGGTCTGACTAGGTGTAGCCCACTGCACTGGTGCCCTTCTCCCCAAAATGGGCAAAGGAGATCCGTGACTGATCATTCCATCCCAGTCTCTCCCTCAAGGCGAGGCGACCATGGGCGGTGCTGGGAGCGGTCCTCACCCACAGTCTTCTGGAGCATGCTCAGGGCGGGCTCCACCAGCTGCTGGATGTACTGCTGCACGATGGTCTCGAATGTCTTGTAGTTGACAAACCCAAGAAGTTCTTTGCCCCGGTACTGGTTTTCATATTTTGAGACTTCTTCATGGATAATATTTTTAACTGAAATGTGAAACAAACCACGGGCACTTTAAAGATAAAAGCAGTTTTAAAAGGCTTGCTCATCTACTGTACGTACCCTAAGGCAATGCTTCTAAATGGAGTCCTTTTCATAATGAAAAAAAAAATACAAGATCTGACAGTGATTTTTCAGGAACAAAATCTGACTCTAAAAGAAATGTATTTCAACTGAGAGTCATCAGTCTGAGAGAGACGCTGAGTGTGTATAGTTGATAGAAAGGAAGCGGATGAGTTCAATGAAAATAAAAAGTTAGATGTTGTTTCACTTACAAGTTTCTCAAAAATTCAGCTAAACTAGGGTTGGAGGAGTTCTACCATGGAAATGAGTAGTGCTGTTTCTTGTTTGTAGGGTGAGGCTATGGGGTTAAGCCTGGGACTGACCTGTTGGCAAAGCCACAAACAAGTCCTAGCTCAGAGGGCACAGTCCTCTTAGCATAATTAGCCTTGACCTTATGACACTCCCTAAATCTTATCTGGGAAGCTAATGGGCTGGGGGAGGTGCAGCAAGTGCTGCCAAAACAAGTGAAACTCCCAAGCACACTAGGACTATGGTGACCACTACCTTGTTTACCTCTGGCTATAAAATAAAGGCTCAGCTTGCCTCTGGATCTCTCTCTGTGGCCTCAGCCAGGCACAGGAAGATCCACCTAGACCCAGCTTATTCTCTCTGTCTGTCATTTCTTCATCCTTTCACCACCCTCACTCAGGCTTTCAAACCCTTGGCTGAGCTGGCTCGGCACATTTGTTATTGCTAATTTTTGTTTTTATTTTTTTGAAAGAGGCAGACATTTAAAAAAATTATTTTTATTGCTTTCAGAGAGGAAGGGAGAAGGATATAGGAACATCAACGATGAGAGACAATCATTGATGGCTGCCTCCTGCATGCCACCCACTGGGAATTGAGCCCACATCCCGGGCATGTGCCCTGACCAGGAATTGAACCATGACCTCCTGGTTCATAGGTCGACACTCAACCACTTAGCCACACCGGCTAGGCAATAGTGCTGTTTTTATCAAGTGCCAAAATGGACAAAGACGCAACACACACACACACACACACACACACACACACACACACGCAGCCTACTTCCATCCTGGCTGGAGCAGAATGGAAGTTGGAAGCATGCCAGATAGAGCCAGGAGACTCTTATCAAAGCCTTCACCTCTGGTTTCGGCTTAGGGGTTACTGGCAGGGAGAAATGGGGGAAGTGGGATTGTCTAGCCCAGTGGTGGGCAAACTCATTAGTCGACAGAGCCAAATATCAACAGTACAACGATTGAAATTTCTTTTGAGAGCCAAATTTTTTAACCTTAAACTATATAGGTAGGTTCATTGTTATTAACTTAATTAGGGTACTTCTAAGGCTTAGGAAGAGCCACACTCAAGGGGCCAAAGAGCCGCATGTGGCTCGAGAGCCGCAGTTTGCCGACCACGGGTCTAGCCTCACAACAAAGATGCAAGAGAGAAGAAAGTCCATGATGTGGAGCTACTTTCTGCAGAGTGGGTGAGAGCAGGCTCCCGGGTGGTCATGCATGACCGCACCCCGCAGGCCAGGGTCTCCGGTGTGGGGAGTCAGCTCCGCACACTTTCTGTAAATAAGACACTGCTGGTGGGGAAGCCCTGTCCCAAGACTCACCTTTTTGGGAATTGGCTGCAAGTACGAGGACCCAGTTTTTAAACTCCTCCCTGAGTTTGTTGTATAAGCGGGTCTCTTTTTCCTTCACGACTTCTTCTCCATCTACTAACCTTTCAATGTTCCGATTAAACACTTTAATTTTCTGAAAAAGAGGTAACGTCATTCAACCGTGCTGTGGTTGAGAAGCCGGGCCGGGGCACAGGGTGGCATGGGGGCTGGCAGTACATCACCCCCCCACCCCTCCCCTCCCAGGTGACACCGGAGGGAGGACAGGGCTCCCGCAGGCCCCAGGCAGAGAGGCACAGAGGCCGCCTGGAGAGGCGCTGGGCCACCTGGAAGGGTGTGGCCACCGCAGGGAGCGGCCAGATTCTGGGCCTGTGTCACGTGGAGCCCCCAAGTCCTCACCTCGACCAGAAAGAACATTTTGTCGGCGTCGGTGTTGGGGATGTGCTCCCCGCACTGGCGCAGCTCCTCCGTGGCGCTCAGGTGGCTCTCCCTGATCTGATTTTCCAACAGCGGGAGTGATTTCTGGACAAAATAAGAGCAAACAGTGAACCACCACAGCTTGACGTGAGCTGACAGGTCTCTGGGCAGCAGAATCCCGCTGGGAGGCCAAGGGGGGAGTGTCTGTCCCTGTGTGAGGCGCTAAGGCCCGCTAAGGGGCCCGAGGAGGCTCTGCAGGCAGCCAGGGCGCCACCCAAGGCCTGTAGAATGCGTGGTTCTGTTATCCAGGGAGGAGCACTGTTTGGTGTTTGTTTGGTTTAGATAAGTGTCTTGTATCTCCAGATCAATTACACCTGAACACAGCGTCAGCTTTCACTTGAAGGCCATAAACTGATAAAGGGCACTTTGCTGGAAGGTATGTCATGGGGGTTGGTGTCAGGCTGGGTACAGTCCTAACCAATCACGATGCAGATGATGAGAACCAGGTGAGGAGAACAGAGGCCCTAGAGCGCACCGTGAGGGCTGCTTTGGCCCACGCACTGTCTCAGTGACGTCCCCCCCCCCCCCCCACACTCGGTGCAGGAAAGCACCGGCTTCGTTGCCTTTTACAGGACAGGAACCTGAGGCCCAGAGAGGCCAACAGCTTGAGGTCATGCTGAGCTCGTAAGTGGCAGAGTTCCAGTCTGCACCCTGCTCACCACCCCCAAAGCGCACGCAGGCGGACACTGCAGGTAAAGACGCCTGAGTGAGCCGCTGCCACAGTTCTGCTTCGGTGCCTGAGGTCACTGCAGCCAGCCCGGCAGGAGGCGTTCATTGGGACTGAGAGGCAGTTTGTCACGGCTACACAAAATGGCGATAAAGGTGGGGGACACCAAGAAGTTAATAGGTCTCATGGGCTCTTTAAAACAAAACAAAACCAACAAACAAATATATATATTTCAAAGTATAATTACCATAATTGAATCTTGATATACATTTAAAAATTAATTTAAAGTATTACAAATTTTAAATTCAAATTCTAACAAAAATTTAAATGCTGAGAAATGTGTCAGCAAAATGCAACATCTTTTTGCAAAAACATGTGTTTGTTTGCTTTTTCGATTAGACAGGGTAATATCTTTTGGTGCCTCCTTCTGCAAACTGAGGGGATTCCACTAGAATCAGTCCTTCTCAAAGTGTGTTCCCTAGGTCACCTGGGAACTTACAAGTGCCAATTCGGGGGCCCCAACCTAGACCTGCTAACTCAGAAACTCTGGGTCTGGGGCCCAGCGCTATGAGCTTTAACCAGATTTCAAGGTGATTTTTGTGCGCACTACAATTTCAGGTCCACTGCCTCCTTCTCACCAAATATGTCTTTTTTTACTTAGTTGATTTTTTAGAGAGAGAGGAAGGAGGAAGAGAGAGAAACATTGATGTTGAAACATTGATTAGTTGCTTCTTGTACACGCTCTGACCGGGGATCGAACCCCAAACCTTTTGGTGTATGGGATGACTCGCCAACAAACTGCGCCACCCAGCCAGGGCCCACCAAATATGTTTTGAGTGTGTGTTTTCTGGCTCAAAAGTATTCATTGTCTTGGCCTGACTCCCGGTTGAGCAGTTTAGCATGGACGACACCCAGGCCCGGGGTCATCTCTGCTCTGAGTTAACCTGCAGTCCTGCCCTGTGGTTCAGCCTCATGTGCAAAGGTTCAGGCAAGCTCCATGAGTATGTCTCAAGAAGCACTAAGCCACGCTTGTACCGTCTTGAACAACATCATGAAAAGTTTGTCTGCAGTTGCCCATTTTTGAGAATCCATGGAAACCAAACACGTATTCCTGACAAGCTTGAGGCTGGGAAAATGTTTTATATACTGTGAAGTGTTGAGAGACCATTGAAAAAAGAAAAATCTGCCACCTTGGCGCTCATTGCTTTTGACTGCGCTGAGCTGGTACTGCGGGTTTTCTTTCTGCTTCCCGCACGCTGACCGATTCCCCTTTTTATTTCCAGGTTATGCCCTGTTCCTCCTGTTTTAGACGCTCTCCTGGGAGCCTCTGGCCGGGAGCCATTTAGTTTATTTGGTTTTCAGAATGTGCTTGTTTGCTTATTTGGAGAGTTCAGTGCAGTGTCTTAGCCCTTTCGTGACCGAGAGAGTGACTTACGCAGGCTGCAATTTTTATAACTTGCAGCCACCCCTTACTCACGTTGATGTGCCAGATGAGCTCGGTGGTGAGTCTTTCCGCCAGACGGGGCACCGTGGCCTTGCCTTCCTCCAGGAGGACTCTGAAACAAGACAGCGCACGTGAGTTCGGGAAGGCCACGCGGTCCTTTCCAAGGCCTGGGCTTTGTGAGCGGGTGGGTGAGCTCACTCAGCTCCCGGGGGACACATGGCGTCAGAGAAGCCTGGGGGCGGGTGAGAAAAACAAGTGCTCGTTATGGGGTGAGCCTAACTGAGGCAAGCACGGCGCTTGGAAGGTTACATCCACCTTCTCTTTTTATCATCCCAACAAACCCATGAAGTAGGTGATCTTTTTATCCACAGGAAAACAAAGCCAACCTCACTTCGTAGCAGTGTAGTGACTTGTCCAAACTCGTATTTTATTTCTTGTAACAAATATTCATCCCTGAGTAGCCAAATCAATCTTGAGAAAAAAAGAATAAAGTGGGAGGTACCAGCCCCAGCTGGTTTGGCTCAGTGGACAGAGCGTCGGCCTGCGGAATGAAGGGTCCCAGGTTCCATTCTTGTCAAGGGCACATGCCCGGGTTGCGGGCTCGATCCCCAATAGGGGGCGTGCAGGAGGCAGCTGATAAATGAGTCTCTCTCATCCTTGATGTTTCTATCTCTCTTCCCCTCCCCCTTCTTCTCTGAAATCAATATAAATATGTTAAAAATAAAAAGTGGGAGGCACCACATTTTCTGATTTCAAAATATATTACAAAGCTACAGTTTATTATTACGGAAGAGTACAGTGCTAGCACAAAGACAGACATGTATAGACTAGAGCACCCAGAAATAAATCTGTGCATATACAGCCAACTCAATTTTAATAACGGTGCCAAGATGCACAATGCGGAAAGGATAGTCTCTTCAACAAAGGATGTCGGGAACTGCCGGGAGCCGGTCCATCCTTGCTGTTTCAAGGGACCTGGCATATATGGCATACTGTTCTTAATATGTTTGCTCACCTTCTTGGCGCTGTGTTTTAACCAAAGTCACCTCTCCGAGAAAGGTTGAATCCCCAGGTAGTGATTTTCCCCTGAAGTTAGGGAGGGAATAAAACCCCTCAACTAAGTGCCAGGCGGGTAATTAATCCCTTTAACTACGAACAATCATGCTTAAACTACATAATCTTTTCTCCCTGGAATGGAGATAAGAAATGCCCTAACCTTTGTAATAGAGATTGATAGGATTGAATCAACTGGTATAAATACAGTTGTAACAAGACAGAAACACTCAGAACTTAGAACAGAATCAAGAAGACAGAGCCTACACGGAGCCTAGAGACAGAAGAACTTCGCTGGAGAGAGCATGCCGGAGGATCCTGGAGAGGGACTGGCCTCGGAGCCTAGAGACAGAGCCTAGCGGGAGAACATGGCAAGGGATCCTGGACTGAACCTGACTACAGAGATTGGCAGGAGAACCTGACTGGAACCTGGACACTGAACCTGACTGGAGAGCCTGGACAGAACCTGGCTGGAGAACCTAGCGAGGGAACATGGCTACAGAACCTCGCTGGAGATCCGAAGCAGAACCTCTCTGGAGATCCGGGCTAGAGATCCTGGCTAGGTTGCTGATCAACTGAACACTGTCTCCGTGTCATTCCTTCTTCGCCGACTCCGTCCACACCTTTGGGGACCCCTGGACCTGCTGGGGCTGGACCCCGGCAGGGAACACTCTATGTCTGCATGCAGAAAAATGAAGTTGGATCCTTATCTCATACCATACACAAAAGTCAACCAAAAATTTATTGAAGGCTTAAACGTAAGACATGAACTGTAAAGCTCCTAGAAAAAACAAACAAACAAACAAACACAGGGGAGCCCAGCCAGCATGGCTCAGTGGTTAAGCATCCATCTATGAACCAGGAGGTCACGGTTCAATTCCTGGTCAGGGCACATGCCCGGGCTGTGGGCTCGATCCCCCGTGGGTGGCGCAGGAGGCAGCTGATCGATGAGTCTCTCTCATTATTGATGTTTCTATCTCTCTCTCTTCCTCTCTCTTCTTCTCTGAAATCAATCAAAATATATTTTAAAAAGAAAAGGAAAAAAACACACAGAGGGAAATGATTTCCCCAAAAGCAGAGAGAAGAAAACCAAAAATAGACTAAGGTGGGACTACATCTAACTGAAAGGCTTCTACAGAGCAAAGAAACAATCAACAGAGAACCTACAAAATGGGAGAAAATCTTGCAAACAATATATCTGATAAGGGGTTAATTTTTAAAAAATGTAAGTAACTCCTACAATCAATAGCACCCCCCAGCCCCGCAAACACACACAAAAACCTAGTAACCCAAGTGAAAAATGGGCTAAACAGTTGGATCGTGATTTCTTCAAAGATGACATGCAAATGGTCAACAGGTACGTGGAAAAGATGCTCAACATCACGAATCATCAGGGAAATGCAAATCAAAACCAGAATGGGATCTCAGTCTGTTAGGATGCATGTTACGTATATAAAAAACAAAAACAAAAAAACCCAAGGCAGGTGGTGGCTAGGATGTGGCGCAATTGAAACCCTTGTACAACGTTGGTGTGAATGCAAAATGGTGCAGCCACTAAGAAAAGTAGTATGGAAGCTTCTCGAGAAATTAAAAATAGAACCACCATGTGATCCAGCTCTCCCACTTACACATATCTACCCAAAAGCATTAAAATCAGCATCTCAGAGATAGTAGCCCTCCTCTGCTCACAGCAGCACCAGTCACGCTCATCATTGATGTTTCTAGCTCTCTTTCCCTCTCCCTTCCTCTCTGAAATCAATTACAAATATATTAAAAATAAAAAGTGGGAGGCACCACACTTCCTGATTTCAAAATATATTACAAAGCTACAGTTTATTATTACAAAAGAATAGAGTGCTAGTACATGGACAGACATGGACGGAATAGAGCACAGGATGTGGTAATAAAGACAGATATGTACAGAATATAGCCAGGATGTGGTAATAACCGACATGTCCATGGCAGACGAGTAGGTGGAGAAAATATGGTATGTACATGCTGTCAGACGTTCAGAAAAAAACAGAAGCACAACCAGCAGCTCACCGAGTAGTAACCGGTAAGAGCGTATTGTGCGCACAGCAGCAAGGCAGCTTGCCACCCAGGGGCACTCGGACCCAAACATGGAGTGAGGCTCAGGGACACGTCGCCAAGCAGCGTGGAGTGAGAAAGCAGTGGCAGCTTCTTCTTCATGGTGATTGGTTCTAATATTAGAGTATCCTTAAAGCTAAGGAAATTGGTTAGTGGTTACCTCATGTCAATTTGGGGGAACAACTTAAGTTTCGTTTATGATTTTCAGAAGCAAGAAGAGCACGCCTGTGGGCACTGGCTTGTCTTGTAAACTAAGCTAGGTGAAGCATTGCCTGTGTGACTGATCCGCTTCTGTCTGCTCAGGGGATTCCCACGTCTGGCCCCCATTTGCGTTTGTTTGAACAATGCAATGGGATCTGAGCCAGCCTTTAAAAAGAAGACTATTCTGTCATATGTGACCACAAGCATGAACCTTGAGGACATTATGCTGAGGTGACAGAAGCCAGTCACAGAACAGACACTGCCTGATTCCACCTATGTAAGAAATGGAAAATAGCCAAACTCACACCACCCGAGAGTGGAATGGTGGGTGCCAGGATTGGGGGAGGGGGAACTGGGGAGCTGATAAAGGACATCACATTTCAGGGATGCAGGGGAGTGAGTTCCAGAGACCGCAGAACAACCTGGGGCCCACAGTTGACCTCACTTTTCCCAAACCCGTGAGCAGTGGTTTGCAAAGTGTGGCCCCTGGACCAGCACTATCAGCCTCAACTGGAAACTTGATAGAAACACAAATTCTTGGGTGCCACCCCAGACTCTGAAACCCTGGAGCAGGACACAACCAGGAGGCTTTGCTGCTCAGGACTGAGAACCGTGGGTTCGATTATCACAGAATCTTCTTCCCATTTAGCGAGCAGTTCCCTCTCCCTGCGGGCCCCCAATGCTATCGAAAACAGTCTGTTTCTGGAGTGGCTCAGTGGTTGAGCCTCAACCTATAGACCAGGAGTTTATGGTTCTATTCCAAGTCAGGGCACATGCCTGGGTTAGGGGCTTAATCCCCAATGTGGGGTGAGCAGGGGGCAGCCGATCAATGAATCTCTCTTATCATTGACTAGAGGCCCGGTGCACAAAAATTTGTGCACTCAGGGGGTCCCTCAGCTCGGCCTGTGCCCTCTCGCAGTCTGGGACCCCTTGGGGGATATCCACCTGCTGGCTTAGGCCTGCTCCTCAGGGGATCAGGCCTAAGCTGGCAGTCAGACATCCCTCTGGCAGCCTGGGAGCCCTCAAGGGATGTCCACTTGCCAGCGGGAAGCAGGCATAAACTGCAGTCGGACATCCTTAGCACTGCTGAGGAGGCAGGAGAGGGTCCCGCCACCACTGCTGTGCTGGCAGCCATCAGACTGGCTTGTGGCTGAGCAGAGCTCCCCCTGTGGGAGGACACTAACCACCAGAGGGCAGCTCCTGCATTGAGCGTCTGCCCCCTGGTGGTCAGTGTGTGACATAGTGACCCGTCATTCCCAGTCATTCTGCTGTTAGGGTCAGTTTGCATATTACCCTTTTATTATATAGGATGTTTCTATCTCTCTCTCCCTCTCCCTTCTTCTCTGAAATCAATAAAAATATATTTAAAAGCAACAACAACAAAAAAAAACAAACAACAACAATAACAAAAACGGTCTGTTTCTCCCTCCAAGGCGGGGCAGAGGGGAGGAAAGAAGGAGCCGCGTGGTGTTCAGGGAGTGCTAGCTCTCGGCGCACCGGGACCTTGGCGTGGGTCCTATCATTTAACCCGGAACGCGATCCTGTGGAGCAGCTGTGGAGCGCGCCCCGAGCTGAGGAGAAAGGCCGAGCCGCTGCCCACGGGCACATGGCGAGTAGCAGACCTGGTCTGCGCCCGCATCTCTCCTTCAAGCAGGAGTGGCCGCTGGGGGAGGGGCTCACTGTGCTGCTCCCACCCCGCTCAGGACCAGCAAGGTCCTGCAGAGCACGAAAGGGCAAAGGGCCCAGCTCAGCGGGAAAAGCCTCAGCGTCCTGCAGGGTCATTTGTATTTAATAAAACTGTTAGGGTCGCCGAAGGAAGAAGGCACGAGGCCAAAAGAGGTGAAGAATTAGGAACTGATTAGGTCCTCTGGCAAACCAGATGGGCTGAGCCCCAAAAAGGCGCCAGCCCCCAGGGACAGGGAGTCGGAGGTTAAAAGGACTGTGGCGGGCTTTTTCTGGGCGGAGAACCCTCTGGGTGGTCTGGATCCTGGGAAGGTCCAGAAGGGAGAGATAATGGTCTTAGCAAGCGGAATGTGGTCTAAGCGAAAGGGACTGTCCACTGTGCAGTGGCCTAAAGGTCCGTTCCCAGGGGAGGGGGTATCCATTCAATTATGTGATCAGACCTAACAAAAACCAGTTCCTTTGCAGGCTCTAACGCAGTGGAAGGAGTTCTAAAGCAGGTTTTAATGTGTGCCATTTACGATGATCAACATCGGTTTCTGGAGGCTCGGAGATCTGTTTCCGGTCCTGTCCCCTCCACTATTGCTTTGACCTCATCATCCTGGTCTATAGAAGTGGGAAGACCCTCACTTGCCATGTGCATCTCCTAAGATTTGATGGGATGCTAATGGGAAGGCGGGTGAAAACACGTTGGAAAACCCAAGTGCCCTACGCCCTTGGAACACCAAATTACAATCTTTAATCAGCACCATCATTACAGCCCATGAAAAAATGATTTGTTTCAATAAGCCAATGAATTTCACACTAAAAATAAAGTCGAGAGGTTCCACTACACTCTATAATTTATATGCAATTTGGTTATCATGTTGGCCAGTCGTGGTGGGGGTGGGGGGGCCGGCTCCCATGGAGTCCAGCTCCAGGGTCCTGCAGGCGCTCACCTGAAATACGGGTGCGTCTGGAAGAACATTGTTTCTTTCTTGGTGGCCTCCGCCAGGCTCAGCTTGTCGGTGATCTCCTGCTGGCCCCGGCACTTGACTATCATGTAGCCCTTCTTGAGGCGGTAGGTGAGGTTCTGCGCCACGTTCACCACATTTTTTTCGGCGCCCTTGTCCACCAGGTCCGGTTTGGTCAGGATCCCTGTGAGATGATAAGAAGGGCATGGAAAGGTCAGTTCTCTTCTCAAATACACTTGACCCCTGCGGGGCTATGGGATCCTCTCTTGGCGAAGACCGACAGAGCCTTCTGCAGCCTTGATTGCCCAGTGCCTGCCAGTCATTCATTCATTTCATCATCACCCCTCAGATTTGCTCCCCCACTCACTCAGTTCACCAACTGCCTTGCATAATTGACTTAAACGTTCACTGGGTGCCTGCTGGGTGCCAGCACTGGGCAGCAGCGTCGTCACAGGTGGCCGGCTCCATCACCATGTTCCTAAGAAGCTGCCCTGGTGCTTAAGCAGCTTAATTTCTCTTCTGTTCTATTACCAGAAGGTGTTATGTGGACTCACTACAAGGTTTGTGTGAGCACAGACCTTCAGGTGACTAACAGAGCCAAGTCTTGTCTGAATCTGTGTTTGCACCTTCCATTGGTAAAGGAGAGGGCCTTCCCCTGGGAGGGGAGATAGCAGCCGGGAATGCCCTTCCCTGGAACCAGAACTCATTCATGGAAGCCTGGGTCACTGTACTCTATTCTGAGAAAAGGGTGTAAGATCATGAAAATGGAAGCTTGCAATTCGAACCCCCCTGGCCGGGGAGACAGGGCCTTCTCCTGCGCCTCAGTTTGAAGCGCATGCCTCCAGCTACAGAATCAGCTCCTAGGCATCATGTAAGGACCACACTGTTGGGCCACAGAGAAGGCCACTCTCAGCAATGATTAGATGCTTGAATTTTTCCCCTTTTAAGTGTGCTTATTCCTGAATGCGTTATGCATACATATTAAATTAACAAATGCTTATTAAGCACACTGCTGCGGGTGTTGAGGAATGAGTAATACTGCATAGTTCCTGATTTCATGAATATCCCTCCACCTTCTAGTGGGAAAAAGCCAGATAAATTATCCTAGTAATATATAAGAAATAAACAAAAGTACCTAATATTGATAAGCGTCATGCAGAGAATGAAAAGAAAGGCAAAGAAATGACTACAGGCTGGGCGGCTGGACAAGTGTAGGCTGGCTGGACAACGAGGGCGTCTGAGCAGGCAACGTTTGGGCTGTGACCTGAATGAGAGGAAGGAGCCAGCCCTGTGGGTGGAGAGGGAGCTGGCTGACTGAGCTGCACTGGACAGTGGTGGACGAGGTGGGGAGTGATGGGAGCCGTGGTCCCAGGGGCATGCAGAAGCCAGGTCCCAGATGCGCTGTGGTCCAGGCACAGTGGTCTGGGTTTGACTATGTGAGACCGAAGCATTGGAGAGTAAAAGCAGAGGAGGGCATGGCCTGCTTTACAGGTCTAAGGCCAGGGGAGGGTGGACTGTTGTGGGCAAGGTGAATGCCAGGAGACCTGAGCATGTCAGCGTAGCCCAGGCAGGCGACGATGAAGGCTGGGTCTAGGTAGTGACTGTGGGGATGGAGAGGGGCAGACAGATTTGGTATTAGTTCTAGAAGCAGGGTCGCCAGGACTTCAGAGGAATTAGACACAGAAGCAAGGAGAAGGAGGAATCAAGAGTGACTCTGATTTGGCTTTAGACCCGGGCGGGTGGATGTGGGGCCGTGAAGGGGTGGGGAAGCCTTGGGGAGGAGGAGAATTGGGTTGGGGGAGGGTGATACCAAAATTAGTGCTATGGTCACAGTACCTCGGAGACACTTAATGGACATCCAAGTGGAGACATCAAGTCTAGGGAAAGGTAAGTTACAGATATAGACTTGGGAGTCACTGGCATGTAGAATGAATTCAAAAGCACGGACAGATAAGGTCACTTCAAGAGAGTGTGTTGATAGAGGGAGAGCTCAGAACCAAGTTCTGGTTTCCAATATTTAGAGGTCAGAGAAATGAAGAAGCAGCCAGCCAAGGTGACTAGGAATGTGACTTGCAGGTGGCCAGCGAAGGAGAGGAGAACCCAGGGAGAAACTGTGCGCACGATAATTCTTCATGTAACCCTCCCAACAACCCTAGCAAGTGGTTGTGACTTAGCACCATTTACAGATGAGGACCAGAGGCGAGGAGAGGTTAAATGCATTGCCCAAGGGTATGGAGCCGGTAAGTGGTAGAATGAGGATCCAAACCCAGGCAGTCTGTGCTCTTAAACCAAGTCCCTATAACGCCATGGAGGGTGACATTGAAGAAAGGACATTTAGGAGAACACAGTTTCCCACAGAGTTCTGCTTGAATTTAAATCCTGCAGATGCTGACGCTCCAACATTAGCCTGGAAGTGTGTTCACTGGGGTCTGGGACGGTCTTTTCCCTGTACCCAGGGGTCCTAGACCTGCGCTGTGTTATGGCAGAACTGATGGGCCGGTCACTTCTCCTTTCTGGGCCATTGTGGGTAAAGTAAAGCAGGTCTTGTCCCCATCCAGAATGGCTCATGAATGCAATGGGCGATGAGAAGGAGGGTGAAGAAGCACATTCTGGTGGCTCATCTAACCCTGATTGTGAGTGAAGATGACCAGCAGGGATGGACCCTGAGCCCATGGAGCTTGGGCTGGAACAGCGCTTGGACCTAGCGCAGGATGTGGGCATCTCTAATGGTGGACCTAACTCCAGGCCTTCCACACGGGCGAGGATCTCCCCTCCCTTCCCATCTCCTGGAAGCCTGATTCTTCCTTCTTACCTATGGTCCTGTCTCCTTCGGGGTCCACCTCGTGAGCCATGCTCAGCGCCTCTGTGGTGGCGATGTCCACGTTACAGGGCACCACCACCAAGTTGATGGTCTGCTGCCTCTGGATGTACTTCTTGATGAGTGCCTTGATCTGGGGCCACAGAACCACACAAAGGAAGAGCAGGTCTCTGATGACTCAGCAGCACATCATCATCGTGAAAACCAAAGTCATCCCAGCGCGTGACCCCGTTTTCACACTTCCGAGCCCTAGCTTGGCCTGTCCCCTTCCTTTGGAATGCCCACCCCACCTGCCCTTACAGAGTTCTCTGTTGATTTTTTCTTATTCCTCAGAGCCCATCACTGGTATAGCTTCTCTCCTGAAGACTCAATTCTTATGGCCCGATGCAACCTCTCCTTCCTCTCCAGATCTCTCCTGGAAGCCTTCCGAGATTATCATCCCTCTATTAGCATGATTTTCTATGTGCTGTACGTTCCCCAGAAGCCCAGAGGTACTAGGGAAGTCCACCCATGGCATGGATGAATGAGAACCCTCCTGGCGGGTGAGAAGTGTGGAATCAGTCACTGACTCCATAAGGAAAATGAGCGAATGACACTGCTCCTGGAGACACAGAACGGTGATGTGGATGTTGAGGAAGAAACCAACACTTCACTGCCCAAGATTTTTCCCAGAGCCTGCAGAGACCCCCTCAGGAGGTTCCTGCCACACCCCGAGTTTGGGTTCCTGCCACACCCCGAGTTTGGCTATGGTTGGCTTCCCCACCCTGGCAGTAATCCCCATAAAAGGGGAAAAGGGCAGGCAAGTGACCCTAGTTCCTAGGATAGAAGGGTCTCATCTTCTCCCCCTCACAAACTCTATCCCACCATACCCTGGACCCTACCCTTGCACCTGAGACCATCCTATCTCCCCGGCTCCCATGTGAGCTGGCTTAGCAAAGCTTGACAGAGCTAGTTTGGGGACAGGCCTTGCCCAAAGATCAAGTGTGACTCAAGCATCCCAGTAAGACTTTGCGCTCAGGCAGCCTTAAGTGGGAAGGTCTTTAGGAAAGAAGCATCAGGCTCAGTGGCTCTTGGTTTGTACTGGTCATTGCTGTCCTTGGCTGTCATCCCTCCCATTGTGCTGCCTTCTTGCTCCTGCCCAGAGATCACAGACCATGTTCTGATTACTTTACGTAGCGTTATTTTTTAATTGTTGCTAAAATTGGCAGATTTCATGTGAAAATTTGAATTTCTGGCATCTGTTGACTATCTCAAGACAGCCAACACTGGGCCCACAGTCTTTATTTTAGGTTGGATGGGAGCTGTCCCATGCACCCCCAGTCCCACCAAGTCAATTTCTCTTGTTTCCATGACCTGTCAGGCTCTACTCAGATCCTCAGTATAGGCCCCATTCCCAGGAGGTCTTATTCCAGTCTCCTTCCAGTCACTCAGAGTGAGGGCTGGGGAGGCACACCACAGCCCTTGGGGTGACTGGCAGAGGCCTCAAAGTCTTCCCAACTTCAACTTGGCCCATTCCCAAGTTCCAGAAAGGCTCACCTGCAGTCCGATGTCCTGGGGCTGGTTTCCCACAGCCACCCTGGCGATGCCAGGAAGATCAATGAGGGTCAGATCCGGAACCTCGGGGGAGGTGATCTCCAGATTGATGAGCTCATGGCTGATGCCAACTCCATTCCCGGCTATGGTGTTCTGGGCTATGGAGGCCAAGAGAAGAGAAACCCAGAGTCCAAGTTAATGACCCACCTGAGAAAAAGCAGTTGTTCTTGAAGGTGACTGTTGGTATTCAGAGTATACGAGCTTCAGAGAGTCCCAGGTGCTTGGACACATTTCACAGAAACCTGCGGATTGATCTCAGGCCACTGAGGTGGCCGTCCGTGTATTCAGGGGTAGCATGTACATACACTCAGAAATCCTAGAGGAAAACATCTGATTTATTCCCATTGGCATTGTGGATGGGTTCTGTTCTCTTTATGTTTTTAAATATTTTTCATTGGGTATTCACTGAGTGTGGTGATGGTTATGTCCACAAATCCTTCAACATCCCTCTCACCAAAAGATGGAGCCTTGAGTGGGGTCAGACAGAGGGACTTATGTCTCAAGAATAGATAAGGTGGAAGCGACAGTGTGATGAGGTCATTAAAGGCATCATGGCTTGCTCCTACTTTCTCTTGGATGGTTCACTCTGGGGAAGGCTAGCTGCCCCATCAGAAGGCCACCAGGCAGCAATGGAGAGGTCCACAACAGGGCGGGACCAAGGCACCTTTGCCAGCAGCCAGCAAGAAAGTGTGGCCTCCTGTAATGGCCATGTGAGGGAGAGTTCACCAGCCCCAGTCGAGTCTTCAGATATAATTCAGCCCCAGCCAACATCTGGCTGCGGCCTCACTGAAAACCCTGAGTCAAAACTATCACTGCTGTGTCCAATTCCTGACCTCACACACTGTGTGAGAGAATATCTGTTTGTGTTTTAATCTGCTAAATTTTGGAGTAATTTGTTATGTGGTAATAGAGAACTAATAGAGCTATGTATTACTTCTATAACCAGAAAAAATATATATAAATACAAATCTATACTAATAAAAGGGTAATATGCTAATTAGATGGGACGTCCTTCCGGACAAAGCCACAGTGGCGGGGGCCGAGGCAGAGGCGGTTAGGGGTGATCAGGCCAGCAGGGGAGAGCAGTTAGGGGCAATCAGGCCAGCAGGGGAGAGCAGTTATGGGCGATCAGGCCAGCAGGGGAGAGCAGTTATGGGCGATCAGGCCAGCAGGGGAGAGCAGTTAGGGGTGATCAGGCCAGCAGGGGAGAGCAGTTAGGGGCGATCAGGCCGGCAGGGGAGAGCAGTTAGGGGCGATCAGGCAGGCAGGCAGAGTGGTTAGGTGCGATCAGGCAGGCAGGCAGGTGAGTGGTTAGGAGCCAGCGGTCCCGATTGCAAGAGGGATGTCCGACTGCCTGTTTAGGCCCAACCCCTGAGATCAGGCCTAAACCAGCAGTCAGACATCCCCAGAGGGGTTCTGGATTGGAGAGGGTGCAGGCTGGGCTGAGGGTACCCTTCTCCCCCACATGAATTTTGTGCACCGGGCCTCTAGTACAAATGTAAGTGTGTGTGTTCCAGGGCAATATTACAGTGTCTTCTGTCACTTTATATCTATCTGATTCTTTAACACACACATACATATACATAAACATACACTAACACGTATAAATGCACACACTAACACATAAACATGTGACAAATACCACAATGAAATTCCACTGCTAGGTGTGTTCATGGCAGGGTAGACACATATCCCTCCAATCCAGGACACCTGACACAAAGCCCCTCCGCCTCCTTCTGTCCGTTGGAAACCAGGGCTAATCTGAAGGCCTGTGGTCAATCTGGAGCTAAGCAGACCCCCGAGAAGGGGGATCCTCAACTGCCAGCCACCCAGGCCCCATTGCAGGGACCACAGAGAAGCCCCCGGGGGCAGGACCCCTTGGCTAAACAAGATCATGTAAGCAAATGCGGCACATCAATAATATGTGTTGTTTATCTTTGGTCATAGACTATTTTGCAGCCACCCTATGGTGCTGTCCCTTGCGGGTAAGAGGTATTGTGGGAAGGGAGGAGGAAAAGAAGGAAGTGTTCCTGGGAAGTAGAAGGGAGAAAACATGATTTCTTCTCTTATATTCTATCTGAAAATGGATTATTTCCTATATAATCTCTATAGAACACTTAAAAGATCTCTTTTTGAGAACTATATACAACTTATCATATACTAACACATACCCCAAACTATGCATGTATAATGCACAGTGACTTACGACTATTTTACTCTGATCCCTTTAAATCATGTAGCTGGTCCTGCTCTGGTCAGGGTTTCTCCAAATGTAAGTGCATGTGACCCGTCAGGGGCCTGGTGAGCACCCAGATTCTGACTCAGCAGGTCTGGCTGTGGCCGGAGATTCTGCAGTTTCCAAAAGCCCCAGGTGGCGGCGCTGCTGCAGACCAGGAACCACCCTGAGAAGCCAGCATGTAGCAGACCTGTAAGCATCTTGAAATGAGTCGAAGCCTAGGGTGGCCTAGGTGAGGGGAAGGCACGTAGAATCCCCGCACTCAGGACACAGAGGTCATTGGTCACCAGTTCAGGGGAAGCATGAGGCCTAAGGGGATGCTGCCAGTCCCTCACCTTCTCCGGGAGGGTACCTGTGTTCTCCACACCTCCACCTCCCTTCCCCTCTCAGAACGTGCCTTTGCATCCTCCCTGGGACAGAACCTGAGTCCCGGGACACCATTCTCCCTCCAGCAGCCTCGCCTGGCGGTCACCGCGTCCACACTGGCAACAGGAAACTCACCGGACCAGGCGATTCTTTTGTGGCCAATTCTGCCTGACAACGGCTTTGGGCCTGGGGAGAAGGTCCCTTTTGATGGACCCCAAAGTTTTAGGTAAAGGCCTCCTTGGAAGGTTGGGTGGTTGTGACCTCCAGGGGCACTGGTGCTGTAAGTTAGGACAGAGCCGCCCCAGGGGCACTGCAGGGGTTCTCCAGGAGTGGAGATGAGGAGAGAAACGCTGGCCCCTTTCTGGGGCAGCACCGCAATGAAATCTGTGGGCAATCAGACATTCCACCTGCATCAGGGACAGCCCTCATCTGAGCAACAGGGAAGCAGGGGAGCCACAGCCCCAATTCATTGCCTGATCCCTTAGGGATAGAACCAGGAGCGTGTGAAAAACCAGGGCTGCGCTTCCAGAAATGCTTCCTGCTTTAGTTATCCTTTCACGGAGGATATAAGTCAGTGTAACATCTGTACAGAAAATCACTCCTTATCTAAGTGTGCGGCTTGGTGGGTATCCCGGCTGAAAACACAGGTGTGACCCACACCCGGAGAACACACAGGCCTGGCCAACACCCGGAGAACACACAGGCCTGGCCAACACCCGGAGAACACACAGGCCTGGCCAACACCCGGAGAACACACAGGCCTGGCCAACACCCGGAGAACACACAGGCCTGGCCAACACCCGGAGAACACACAGGCCTGGCCAACACCTGGTGGAGGACAGAGCCTGGCAGCCCCCTGAAGCCCCTCCTGCTCTGGCTGGTCCTTAGCCCCCACCAAGAGTGACTACTATCCTGGCCACAACCTGCATCCATTCCTTTTGCCCATGTTCAAACTCCATATGTGGTTGAGCCACTGAATTTGCTGATAATACGGCATTTTCGATACAAGAACTACAGTTTCACGCGGCCCCGCCCGATTATAAATGGAATCCTAAGTGCCCCCTCGCGTCTGGCTGTTTCACTCAGGTTACGTTGGTGAGTCACCCACATCGGTGCCTGTGGCTGAGGGACCTCGCACTTGGGTCAGGCCCCCGCTGAGGGACATCTGGGCGTCCTCGGTGAGCGGCTCCACAGCAGCGCTGCCATGCACATCCTAGAACCTGTCACTCGGGGCCGTCTGGCAGGGGGGTGCCCAGGGGCGAGCGTCCTGGGTGCACACCTCCAGCCTTGGTGGATATTGCCAGTCTTCAAAGTGGCTGCACCAATGACCCCCACCAGCAGCAGAGGGGAGGCCAGGGGCTCTTCTGCAGATGCCTGGCCTCGAGAGCTGGCTTCTCACACCCTTACCCAGGGCCTTTCCCCAGCGCGCACCCACGGAGCTCAGGACAGTGGCAGCGAGCACTGCGGGGCAGGAGGGCGCCAGGCAGCCCCAGGGCTGGTGCAATTTCAAGCTAGGAAACTTGCCAGTGGAAGGACTCGAGCAGTTTCTGTATTGGGGCGAGCACTAGAATTGGGGCCCGGACCTCTCCATTTTGGAAGGGATCCCTCCGGTGAACCTCCAGGTGCGGGGTTCTCGGGAGCTGAGCCCAGGACGTCCTGTGAGGGCCTCCCCCTCGGATGCCGAGTTCTTCGTTTGCTAATACGAAGAGCCTCTCCTCCTGGACTGAGGTAGTCACTGCAGAGATTCTTACTATCATCAGGGTCACCGTTTCTGCCTGACTGACACCAGAGTGAGAGCAGGCAGGGGAGAAGCCACCGGGGGGGGGGGGGGGGGGGCAGGGCTGGTGTCATGGGCAGCAATGACTGCCAGGGCCCCTCTCAGGGTGTGGAGTGGGCTCAGGAGCCTTGGAGTCTTTTTATCGTTCTGTCATTACCTAACATGAATCGCGGGCTTTGGTAAACGGTGGTCAAAGGCCTGGTAATGGCTGTGCCTCCAGAAATGATGGGGGGCTGGGATCTGTTGGGGAGGCTGCGTGGAGATGTGGCCACCAAGTGGCTGCTGGGGTGAGTTTAGAGCAGCGACCCAAGACAGCGGTGACCAGGACAGCCAGGGGGTAGGGTGGAGTCCTGTGGGGACACTTCCCAGGGTGGGGGAGTTAACTGAGAAGCAAAGAAAGAATAGGAAGGGGGTAGAAGGGACAGTGTGAGAGGCAGGGGCATCAGCAGGAGGAAGCACATGGGAAGAAGAGAGGGCGATCCCTGGGAGGAGGAGAGGGTGCTCCCTGGGAGGAGAGGGCGCTGCCTGGGGGGAGAGGGCGCTCCCTGGATGGAGGAGAGGGTGCTCCCTGAGAGGAGAGGGTGCTCCCTGAGAGGTGGAGAGGGTGCTCCCTGGGAGGAGGAGAGAGCACTCCCTTGAGGAGCTTAAGAAGCCCCAAGCCCAGGAGGAGCTGGAGGAGGCAGGACAGTGAGGGGAGCAGCCCCAGCAGCAACCACAGCCCCAGGCCTCACCTTTGTATATTTCCCTCTCCACCTGGGAGGGGTCCTGGAGCTGGAGCTCTGTGCTCCGGTAGCTGATCTTCCCCGTCCACAGGGACTGTCCCGCCACCTGCTTCTTCAGCTTCAGCACCAGCGGACATCTGGTCACGATTCCTGAAAGACAGGTTCCCGAACCCGGGTTTCCTCTAAAAGAAGTGTCACAAATCCACCTTGGGAGACCGGTCTTGGAGGTGGTGTGTGTGCCCGGAGCCCACCCTGCCCCCGGGCCTGAACCGTGAGCAAGCCTGGGCCTGGGCCATGGACAACGTCCCTGCGCTGAGCCGCCCCACCTGCGACCCCCGCCTCTGGCTCCCGGAGCCTGGCCCCTGGGACTCGGAGGGTCCCAGAGCTGAGACGGGCCAGGAACGTGACCGGGACCGGGCCTCCAGGACCCACAGTCCCCTCGAGGGGAAGCCCAGGGTGCCAGGCTGCACAGCCCTGCAGTTCCTGAACCAGCCAGGAGGCGCCAGCCCCAGAGGGGACGGAGGGACGCGGGCTCCTGGTGCTGCGCTGAGCCCCAGCCGCCCGCACCAGCGCCCAGCACGCAGGCCGCACCCCAGGAAGTGGACAGAAGGCAGCCAACAGCTCGAGGAGCCGCACCCCTGGGGACCCCAAGACTGCCCTGTAGGCAGCCCTGCTGCTCCTTTCCCTCCTGCGGAACGCACAGACTTTCCTGGGACAGATTCCTCCTGAGGGCGGTCCATAACGTGCTAAGCACTGTTTACATGAGCTATCTACGTGCCCAGCAGTAGACAATGGGATAAAGAAGTTGTCGGGCACATTGAATGTTTTTTATAGAAGACTAGAAGCCCGGTGCACAATAATATGTGCACTGGTGGGGGAGGAGGTCCCTCAGCCCAACCTGTGCCCTCTCACAGTCTGGGACCCCTCGGGAGATAACCACCTGCTGGCTTAGGCCCACTCCCCTGGTGGCAGAGGGCAGGCCCAATCCCGCAGTGTCTGCCCCGTCTCCCCCGGTCACAGATGGCAGGTCCGGATCCAGGGCTGGGGTGGGCAGAGGCTCGGGATTACTCTATCGCCCTCCCCACCCCGCACACGGCAGGCCAGGATCTCCCGCTGGGGTGGCCAGCGGCTGGGGATCACGCCCCAGGCGGGGCGGCGCAGCGGGATCTGCCTGCAGTATGCAAATTAGTGGCCATCTTTGTTGGCGGTTAATTTGCATATCATGCTGATTAGCCAATGGGAGGTGTAGCGAAGGTATGGTCAATCACCATGTTTGTCTATTATTAGATAGGATAGGATAACCTTCCAAAGAGCATATCTGACTAATTGTGGTTTGTTTTAAACAAAGAAACAAACTTTAAGGCTCTCAAGCAAGACACCTTAATCCTATCTAGCCCCACCCAGGGTGATCAGATCCCCCTCAATCTCATTATGTACCACCTTCCGCAGCAATTGGCACCACCCAGCTGGACTCACTTCCCATTGGACCCCTAGGAGCCCAGGGGGGTATAAATGTGCAGGGCAGGAGTCACTGGGAACCTTCCTCTCAGCAGTTGAACCATGGAACCCAGCCTTCCTCACTGTGTGCGCTGTGTGCCTGAGGCCTGGGATTCCCTGGAAGAGCCGCAGGAACCATGCCAGACCTTCCAGCACCACGGGCCCTGGGCACTCCCTCTCTACCCAGGGCTGGGCCGCCTCACTTGGGACCAGCAAGACTTCAACCAGGAACTGAATTCTGGTCCCTGTGGGCTTCTGCGCCAGCATGGCCTGCTGCACAGGCCCAGCGCACAGAACACGTGCAGTCTGGGCACAGAACTGCCTACACCACATGGGATGCCCAAATCCCAGGAGCTAGAGATGCCCCCAGCAGTGGAGAACCCCACACCCAGGAGCCAGAGACGCCCCCAGCAATGGAGGACCCGACGCCCAGGAGCCAGGAGCCAGAGACGCCTCCTGGGGTGGTGGCTGTGGCCCAGAAGCCCAGCTGATGCTCGCCCTGCAGACTCCTTCCGCCACAGGCCTCTCAGCGCGAGGGACCTCAGGAACAGACTTCTGAGGGACCCTCCAGCTAGGCTCTCAGGTGCCCCCAGTTCCTCGGGAGGCAGCGACAGCAGATAGGAGGTACAGGGCCCAGGACTCCCAGGGGCTGCCTCCACTGAGACCCGTTAGTGAACCATCCTCTGCCACAAATGTTCCCGCAGTAACACTTCTGAGTGTAAAAGTCCTGTAGGAAATGGGCCTTTGCGTGGGAGGCTGCCCATTGTCTTCACTAGCAAGAAGTGCAAACAAGGATCCCCCTGACTTGGACTTGCCCGCCTGGCCCCCCAATATTTCCAAATTATCTCTTGTCTCTTCTCTTTCATTTGTGTGCGGTTCCTCTTCCAGATCCTGAACCCTAAACCACGCGGGACGTGGGGGTGCACACATACAACATCTGGCGCCTCAACGGGAAATCTGGAAGAGAAGACTTCGCCTAGAGCGAAAAAACGAAGATTCACCGGAAAGCTGGGAAAGAATTCACCGTATAGGTGGGGAGATAGTTCACCGCACACAAAAGCCCACGATCAGCTGCAGAAGTCGCGATCTGTAAGTAGGGTGGGAACGTTTCCTTAGCCAGGCTAATGGGGCAGAATTTGGCTTAAAAAGTAAGAAACTTTATTGTAGATTTTTTATTTGCATGCTTAAGGAATTAAAGTTTCAGAAGGTAATACAGTTTTTGCATGTTATTATAGAACATAACCCTTGGTTTCCTGAAGAAGGTACATCAATCAGGTCTTGAATGTTGGTAAAGAGTGGGTCAAAATTTGAAAAAAAAGCTTAGCAGCAGGGGAAAAACTTGCCTCCAAACTGTTTCTCCTTGTGGAACACGGTATTTCATTTGCCAGAGACTTTTAAAGAGACTAAGGAGGATAAACCTGGCTGAATGCTCAAATAACTTAAGAAATGTTAGCAAGACTGGGACAGTATAATGATGTGCAAAATCAGCTAAAGTATGTGCAGAAAGCTTATGAAGCAAATTAGACTTTGTGGTCAAGCTTTTCAGTGATAATGTGTGGATGATAAAGGGCCAGTCGCTCTTCTCCCTGTAGAAGCGGAGAAGCCAGAGAAGCCTGCGGCGGCAACAGAAACCTTACCTGTTATCGCTAGAGAAAAAAAAAGTGGCGTTTTTAAATCCCCTCCCTTTGCCTTCTCGCCAAAAACATGGTTTTCCAAAGCCTTTGGTAACTTAAGACTTTAGAACATTGCTGAATTAAATAATAAAAAAAATTATTAGATAGCTAGGTATTTTAAAGTGACAAAATTACTGAAATATTAACCTGAGTTTACAAAAAAAATATATCTAGAGGATAGAATTTAATCTATTAATTGAATATGCCTTGTATTTTATTTAAAATATATCCTTAAAAATGTAAAAATATTATTAATTTGAGAAATGCTGAGTATTTAACTGGCCACCTGAAATTTGAAGCTTCTAAGAATTCAAATTAAGTTGGAAGAAATTATATAGTTGTGGTAACTAAATGCCTAAAGTAGAGAAATTTATTTTTGAGAAAATAATTTTTGTGTTTTCTCTGAAATAATTAGAAATTCAAAATATGTTACTTATTGGTCTAATTTTTTTTTTAAAAAAAAGAAGATTAATTCTGTAATCCCAACTGAATTTCTTAATACAAAAACCAGTTTAAATTTAATTGATGTTCTTTAAGATAATTATAAAAAGTATATAATCTTTAAATATATATTCGATGGTCTTTCCATGTTAAATTTCAAAGCTATAACCGAGGGATGATTCTTGGAGAACTCCAAGGGCCCGTAGTGATTCAAAAAAGAATTTGTTCTCTCTTCTTAAAGGAAATATTTAAAATTTAGTCAACCTAATATACTTGAAATCACATGGAAAGCTTTTATCAAATAAAAATGAATAACTATATTTTACTTATATACATGTATTTTATATGTTATGACGGTTTTGGCCTCTAGGAAGGGCAAAATAGAGTGACGGTATATTTCTTAGATACAGCCAGATTTTTCAGCAGCGGAAATTTAAAAGACAAAAAACTCCTAGCCGCCTGCCTTTTAAATAGGCTGGAGGTGGGGGAGCATTTGTGCCTCATGGATCAAACGTATAAATTTACTTGCTTTGCTTTTTAAAGATATCTACTTTAATTACTTTATAAATTAGCTTTTTAAATTATAATCAAGTTTCATATAATTTCAGCTAAATGAAAAGCCAAAATTTTTATAAACAATTAAATTCTAATAAAGCCCTCTGAAAGTTACTGGGACTACCCATGATCCCTCTGTATATACAAATAAGCCTAAGGGAATACTCTTTAAAAATATAATTCTAATATTAATAAAAAGGAGAAATTTAAAATTTTGAAATCTCTTTCGCTAATATTTACAGGGTAAATTAAAGATTATTATTAAAATATTAAATCTGATCCTTACTAGTAGTCGACATAATGTAATGAGAGTCATTGAAATATAGCTATTTGGCTGCATGGCCCATTATTCAAGCAGTAGCTCTCTAAGTTGCTTGGTGTAAAAAAGAAAGAAAATTGTCTTTAAAAAAAAAAAAAAAGGAGAAACCAAGATGGTGGCATAGGTAAACACCGGAGATTGCTGCCTCTCACAACCACTTCAAAAATACAACTAAAAGACGGAATGGACATCATCCAGAACCACAGGAAGGCTGGCTGAATGGAAATTCTACAACCAGAAGGAAAGAGAAAAGCATACCGAGACTCAGAGGAGCTGTGGTGAGGAAGTAAAATACAAAGGTGTGGAGGTGCATGCGGAGAGGGCTGGTGGCTGAGGACACAGTTGTCTTTTTCAATTGGGAGGGAGTCTCAGGCTCTGAGCTCCAGTTCTGGGTGAGTCTCTGGGAACCCAGACTCATACAGGAGAAACGGGGCTGTATGGCATCGGTCAGAACTCGAGGGCAGCTTTCTCTCGGAGGTGCTTGCAGCGATTGCCAGGACACTGAGAAGCGGGGCCTCTGAGGGCAGGACTGAGAGCAGCCATAACTGCTTGCTCCGCCCTGTTGATCCCCTGGGACCCTGCCCCGCCCAAGCCCTGCACGGAGGCTTTTGCATATGAAAGGCCCAGCCCTTTGCAATCTGAAAATTACTTAACAAACTGCAGCTGGCCCAAGGCCCCATGGCAACTTGCATTGCTACACAGCTGGCTTCTGCTGGATAGCCTCAGGCAGAGGCTAGATTAGCACCTCCTGAGAGATCCAGGAGCCAGTGTGCCTGGTGATCAGAGTGGGACCATCCAGATTGCAGCTCTTCCGATCCATAAAGGACACACTCAGGGGGCAGACTCAGTGAGCACCAAAGCCCCACTGAAGCAAGTCTTGTCCTGGAGGGGTGTCTCTAGCACAGAAGTTCTCCCACTGCAGAAAAAGCTGATTCTCACAGACAATTGGCCTGGAGGTCAATCCCTCCCAGTGTTACCTACAACAATCAAGGCTTAACTACAACAAGACTGTGCACAAAGCCCACAGGGGGTGCACCAAGAGTGTCCACCTCAGGTAATTGAGGAGGCTGAGCCACTGGGCCCCATAGGACACCTAGCACGGAAAGCCACTCTATCAACACAGGGAAGCACAAAAAATGTGGAGACAAAGAAACAGGACACAAATGACAGAAATGGAGGAAAGCAAACTACTGGATATAGAGTTCAAAACCACACTTTTAAGGTTTTTCAAGAACTTTCTAGAAACCGCCAATAAATTTAGTAAGGCGCTCACAAAGTCTGGTGAGACTGCCGATAAATGTAGTGAGACCCTCAAGAAATCTAGTGAGACCCTCGAGGTTATGAAAAAGGACCAACTAGAAATTAAGCATACACTGACTGAAATAAAGGATATTATGCAGAGTTCCAACAGCAGACTAGAGGATCACAAGAATCAAGTCAAAGATTTGAAATACGAAGAAGCAAAAAACACCCAACCAGAAAAGCAAATTGAAAAAAGAATCCAAAAATACGAAGATAGTGTAAGGAGCCTCTGGGACAGCTTCAAGCGTACCAACATCTGAATTATAGGGGTGCCAGAAGAAGAGAGAGAGCAAGATATTGAAAACCTATTTGAAGAAATCATGACAGAAAACTTCCCCTACCTGGTGAAAGAAATAGACTTACAAGTCCAGGAAGCGCAGAGAACCCCAAACAAAAGGAATCCAAAGAGGACCACACCAAGACACATCATAATTAAAATGCCAAGAGCAAAAGGCTCCCACCCTGGCACCCCTCTCCCCAGAACGCTGAACCCAGGGCAGACGCATGTGTCCCAGACTCTTGCTCTCAGGCATCAGGTGCCGGCTAATGGGGACCTCAGAGGACCCCCAGGCGCCTAGTGTATAGACTACCGTTGGGGGCTGTGCCGCCCTCTGGTGTCCCTACACCCTCCCCTATGCCGGGGTGGGGGGGGTGTCGGGCAGCCCCAGTGGGGTGCCACTGGTGCCTCCTAGCCCCTGGGTCTGCTGGGGTCTAGCTATGGCAGTGCTGGTGGGAGCCAGGAGCCAGGGAGAGGCCAGGAGGGGCCTCTGTCTACCCACTTTGAGGAGACTGTCTCTTTCCTGCTTTCCCCCTTTGCGATTATTTTATTAAACTGCACAACAGCTTCTTTTTATCTTTTTAAAGGAAAACACATGATCCTGGCTAATAGCTTCTCTAAACATTGAGCAAATTCTTCAAGAGGACTTCGCATGTCACCCGAAACGTACAAATTTACACGATCTAAGAAGAAATGCTCTGCAATCCCTCGACCACAGGAGAGAAACAGCAGGGGCCCGGGACCTGGACTGACAGGGCCAGCGATAGCCATCGCCACGTGACAGTGGACCTGGAAACTAGGGGCAGCTTGGGTGGTCCCTGCCCGCCCCCCTTCCCTCCCGCTCCCCCATCACCCCCAGGCTGTGCACTCCAGACGTAAGTCATCCAGGGCCTGCAGGCGCTGCCCTCCCCGCGGGCCTTCCCAGTGGCCTGTCTGACACCATTGGTACCCAGAGATGCTCTGTGGCCCCTCTGTGCTTACCGCTGCCCCTGGGAAGGGCGACGCCCGACAGCGCCTCCAGCACGGAACTCTTGCCCGAGCTCTGGTCCCCGATGACGGCGATGGCGGGCAGGGCCAGGTCCTGCTCCACGCCCAGGGCCCGCAGGGAGTCAATGAGGTCGATGCAGGGGCGCACCTTCTCCTCGTACTGGTTGTACAGGTTGTTCTCGAGCCCCTGGGAGAGGCAGAGCAGAGTTCACACCCCTGGCCTCTGAGAAGGCTCCCACGGCCGCGGCGAATTTGCTGCGGAATCTGGGCGTCCGCTCATGTTGGCTGCAGACAGGAGGCGAGGCCCCTGCGTTCTGTTGCTATTGAGGCTTTGCTTCTGCAGAAGCGGGGATATTTAGCTGAGGGTGGAGGGGCCTGGCTGAGCAGAGAGAAGGGACCCAGAAGGGCAGGAGGGGAGCTGGGCCCTGGGCCCTGGGGGAGGGTCCCCAATCGTGATGGTGGCAGGAGGAGCTGGAGGAAAAGCTCCCGGAAGGAGACCCCGACACGTGGAACAGCATGGAACAGAAGCCCAGACGCAGGCCAAGGAAGGTCACCGCCGCCCCTGGTGATTGCGGGATGTGTCTGGAGAGCTGGGGACACAGCTGTGACGTTGGTGGCGGCGGTCTCCCCTACAGCCCCATCCTTCCTCCGCTGGTGGCTATAACGCGCCCTTCCAGAACGTTCTCCCTCCCACTCACCTTTGTCCTCTCAGGGCCCCTGGTTTCTCCTGGCATCTGAGGGTTCAATGTCATCAAGTTGAAGTTCTTGGTGAGGAAGCCTTGGTTCTTCTCTCCCAGGTGGGGAGAACCCATCATGTTGGGGGGAAACCTCATTTGTCCTCCTGGGGCGCCGAATGGCGGTGGCTGCTGCGGGAAGAAACTCATTTCTGCCTTTGGAGAGGGCGGGGAGGGAAGCAGGTTGTGCCTCGGCTGCTGCCCAAACTTGTGGCTTTTCGGCATTAGCTGATGGCCAGGGGAGCCGGCAGGTGCTTCTGGGAGAGCTCTGCAAAGACACAGACGGGGTGGCCCCAAGTTGCCCAGGCTGCACCTCACCAGCCCCAGCACAGCCCCTCACTTCCCTCTACACACAGACTCGGGGAGACCAGGACCCCAGTATAGACAGTGGGGTCTCCATGGGCCCTAGGGCTTGGGGATGAGAGGCAGGGGGCTCCACGTTATCCTGGAGTGAATGTCCCCTGCCACTTGGAGACGCCTGTGGCTCAGGAGCAAACAGGGGACCGTTAGGTGTGGGGAGACACGAGGCAGCATCCCCCAGGCCCCTGGAAGCCAGCGCCTGCCCTCCGGCCACTGTTTATCACCCAGGCCTGGTCAGACCGCTGGGGAGCCCGGGAGGGGTGCTGCAGGAGGGGTGCTGAGGCCTGCAGCCAGGTCCAGGCAGCCCTGTTATAGAAACAGCTGGTGCCTGAGGGCCACTCTGAGATGCTCCTTTTGTTTGGACAACAGCTCCTGTGGCGGCTGCTTTTCTGCACTTTCCAAGTCAAGAAACTGAAGTGCAGGAAGGGCCTGAACTGGGTAAGTCAGTGTTACAGAAAAACCAGACCAGTTTGGCTCAGTGGATAGAGCGCCGGCCTGCGGACTCAAGGGTCCCAGGTTCGATTCCGGTCAAGGGCATGTACCTTGGTTGCAGACACATCCCCAGTAGGGGGTGTGCAGGAGGCAGCTGATCGATGTTTCTAACTCTCTATCCCTCTCCCTTCCTCTCTGTAAAAAAATCAATAACATGTATTTTTTTAAAAAATCTGAAGGCATAATCATTTAACACAGAAATCAGTGCCCTTTCCTCAGGAGAGCGAGTTTTCCAGCCCATCTCTGAGGTGGCCCTGCCTCCAGCACCACAGCAGAGGGCGCCTGAACCCCGAGACTGAACCCAGAGACCAGGCTACAGGGCTCCGATCTGACACCAACACCCACATGTGTTCTCCACCCTCCCCCCCCACCCCCATGGCACCAATGCTCTCACGAGACTGCTCCGGCCTGCCCATGCCCCCTCCCATCCACAGGTTGTCACTTGTGTTTCTGACCAACCGGCTCTAGATCAGAGGTGCCGAGGACCCCCTCCTTGGTTCTGAATAATTTGCTACAGCGGCTCACAGAACTCAGAGAGAGAGACGGTGTTTACAGGTCACCGGCTTATCATAAGAGGATGTAACGCAGAAACAGCGCAGGGAAAAGCCACACGGCCCTGCGAGGGGGTGGGGGCACGGGCCTGCCACACCCTCTCCAGATTCGCTGCCCTCCCCAGACCTCCACCAGTTCACCAGCCAGGAGCTCTCCGCTCCTCGAACCCTGTCCTTTGGGGTTTGCACGGAGGCTTCAGCACAGAGGCATGATTGGTGCAATCAGCGACCGCCAGCCAGTGAGCTCCCTGCCCTGGAGGTTGGGGGCGGAGCTGAAAGTTCCGACTCGGTCACAGGGCTTGTTCCAGGCACCAGCCCCACCAGGCGCAGCGTAAACATCACCCATTAACCCCGCGCTCTCAGCTCTTAGGGCAGTGACCGCGAACCTTTTGGGCTCGGCGTGTCAGCATTTTGAAAAACCCTAACTTAACTCTGCTGCCGTGTCACATACAGAAATTTTCTGATATTTGCAACCATAGTAAAACAAAGACTTATGTTTTTGATATTTATTTATGTATTTAAATGCCACTTAACAAAGAAAAATCAACCAAAAAAAATGAGTTCGCGTGTCGCCTCTGACACGCGTGTCATAGGTTCGCCATCACTGTCTTAGGAAGTTCTGTGACAGGAACAGAGACACAGACCATAACATAGACGACTGTATTTCTCCCCCCCCCCCAATATTTCTATCTATTGTGAAATGATCACTAGTAAGTCTAGTTAACATCCATCCCCGTACACAGCTACAACCTTTTCTTTTTTTCTTGTGATGAGGACTTTTAAGATCGTCTCTCTTAGCAACTCTCAAGTCCTCAGTCCAGGATTGTTCAGGGTGGGGATGAAACCTACAGTAAAAATCTGTGACTGCATGGTGACTGCACTCAGACTATTTCTTGTCTATTTCTTATCCTAAATCACAGGATCGCACCGCACAAAGCCCCACCCCAACCCCGGAGTGTGCACTTTACCGAGGCTGAGCCGAGGTGTCCCAAAAGCCACGCCTTCCTGCCCACTGCGCCTTGAGCCGGATTCTGGAAGAGGGGGCCCCCTGGGCTCCCCCAGCAGCCACTCCTTTCCAGCGCCAACTCGGGTCTTAGTGAGTGGCACAAAGGGCAGCAGCAGAAACTTACCTCTATGGCTCCTGCCTAGGACACCGGCCGGTTTACCAGGAAATCCTCCCCCGCCGGCCCTCACCCGCGAGCCTGCAGGACTTCGGGATGGAGACTCCGCAGATCACCCCTCTCTCCTCCACCGCTCCCTTTATTTGCTGTGTGAGTCACGCCTCTCCACGGCTTTCCCCTCAGCAACAGCCAGAGAAACGAAACCACAGAAATGACGCTGAAGGCCACAGAAACGAAACAGAATGGATGGGTTCCGGGAAGGGGGGGCTGCGGGGGCTCTGATGATCCCCCGGGAGCCCGGAGCCTGTGAACTGAGAGGGCCCGGCCCACCCCCACCGGCCGGATGCGGGGCTCCCGGGCGGGTCCATCACCTGCGTGGCTAACAGGTTTTCGGAGACTTAGAGCGGGGCGTCCTGAGACACTCGCTGCGAGGATGGACAGCCCTGCTCTGGGCTGCCCGACTCGCCCTGTGAGGTCAGGAGCACCTGCCCTGCGGCGGGGCGCCGCGGAATGTGTGTGGCTCTGATTTCTTCTAGTGAATTGAGAAGCCACCGGGTGCGGGCTCCGCTCTGGACCTCGCGGGCCGGGACGTTCACTCAAGCACCTGCTTTGACACTTCGGAGCCGTCCTGCTGGCGTCAGGCCGGAACCCCCCCCCCCCCCCCCAGACCAATGTCCCCCGCGGCCGCCTTCTCCCGGCGGTGGGCGGTGCGGGCTCAGTGCCCACACAGGGGGAGCGCGCAGATCGGAACAGCCTCGCGCACTGCGTGGGCTTCAGGCTCCCGGGGTTGGACCGGGAAGGGGCGGGGCCCAGGCTGACCCGGCTGCAGGCCAGGAGCTCCAGCCCGAACCTGATCCTGCTTCTGCCCACAGCCTGCCTGGCCGTCCGGTCTCCAGTTACTTCATCTGCCAGAAGGCAGGGGGTCCCGCCCCCTCGTCCCAAACGCTTCCCTCCGAGCGCGGAATGGGGGGGCCCGGGCTCTCCCTCTGTGCGGGGAGTGAGGGGACCCCGGCTCTCCCTCTGTGCGGGGAGTGAGGGACCCCGGCTCTCCCTCTGTGCGGGGAGTGAGGGGACCCCGGCTCTCCCTCTGTGCGGGGAGTGAGGGGACCCCGGCTCTCCCTCTGTGCGGGGGTGGGGGTGGGAAGACCAGGGCCCTCCCCTCTGTGCGGGGGTGGGGGTGGGAAGACCAGGGCACTCCCCTCTGTGCGGGGGGGGGGTGGGGGGGGGGGAAGACCAGGGCACTCCCCTCTGTGCGGGGGTGGGGGGGGTGGGGGTGGGAAGACCAGGGCACTCCCCTCTGTGCTTGGGGTGGGGGTGGGAAGACCAGGGCCCTCCCCTCTGTGCGGGGGTGGGGGTGGGAAGACCAGGGCACTCCCCTCTGTGCGGGGTGGGGGTTTAGGGGGGTGCGGGGTGGGGGGACCCGGGCCCTCCCCCACTGGAGCCCTTGGTGCAGGAGGGAGGAAGCGGGGCCTCGTCTGGTGTCCACTCCCAGCATTCTTCAGGAAACATTATGAACTAAGAAAAGGTCGCCTTGAGCACCTCTTTGCTCAGGCGTTTACTTCCTTTAGAGAAGAAGGCATTCTGGGACGTAACCCTTGGAGTGCCAACCAGTGTCCCAGGAACTGTGCTAACATTGCCAAGGCATTTTTGCTGATTTTACAGCAGTTTCGGGAAAAAAATTATGAATCGCAAGTAAATGAAGTTACATATTCAAAAACTTAAGGAAACCTTTACTACATTGACACATTTAGCAATATCATCATCACTAATAAAGGCAGACTGAGAACTGGACGCCTTTCGAAGCTTTGATAGCGCTCCCGGCACTTTAGGCAAAAGACAGGAGGAGCGCGATCCCATCGTGCTCCCCAGCACTCTAGGGGTTAACAAAGGTTAAAGCCCAGGCTCTGGGAGGCCACGGGGACTCGCCCATGGTCTGTCCTGCAGGGTCCAGTATGTCCTGGCCTCTCCCGGAGGGACCAGCGTCCCAGGGGCAGCACAGGACGCTCCAGGAAAGAGTGTCACAACCCCCAAACCAGCTGAGGAAATGGGAACATCAAGTTGGCTGGATCTAAGGACTCATGAGTGGGCAGCGCCGGCCTCGCAGGCAGAAAGGAGCCCTCAGTGGCTGCCCAGGATGGAGGGCTCCACAGACAGAAGCGGCGGGGGAAGGGCATGGGGAATCCCCGCGTCTGTCTTTGGGGGACTGCAGGGGTCTGTCAGGCAGATGACCTCACCACTGCTGCCCAGGAACCCCCCTGCCCCCCCCCCCCGCCACTGCAGTTAGGTTAGGGGTGAAGGCTCCATTTGGTGGCCTGGGCTGAGCACTGGTGACCGCTTGGGGCCTGTTGTTTGTTTTCCTAACAGAAGGCACCTTCGAAGCTGGACAGAGTGATGCCAGGGACACCAGAACACCTGGGGACCCTCCCTTCCCCACCCAACAGCCTCCCCTGGGCACCTCCCTCATCCAGCGGCCTCTCCAGGAGGGACGAGTCCCTGGCACGGTCACACTGCACGCGGGGCCCTTGCTGAGGGAGGGTGACAAGTCCGGGGAAGGAACACCACACCACAGGCAGCATCAGCCAGCAGGGCGGGCCTGCCCCGTGTGTTCACAAGCCCCAGCGTCTGAGCCACAGCGCACCCACCTCAAACGGCCTCTCCTTCCCCGTTTGCCTGCTCAGTGCACAAAGGTGACAGGCCAACGCTTGCTGGATGATGAGGCGGAGGGGACCTGGAGTCCTGAGGGCCGGGCGAGAGGTCTTAGCGGTGGGTGTTTGCTCCGGCTGGGCACAGAGCAGAGAGCGCACGTTGGGGTCCAAGCTCACTGAGCCCTCGCTCTCTGTGCCCACCTGCTCCAGTGGGGGTGACCATGGCCATCACAGGCTGGCAAGGTCTTGTCAGCCTTCCTGAATGGTGCCCACCAGAGACTGGCTTGGGGGCTGGCAGTGCCCAGGCCTTTGGCTACAGTGAGACAAGGGCCTGCTCAGGGGTGAGGGTGTCTCAGCTGGTGACACCCTTCCCTCAGTTAAGAACATGCTGTTATCAATGTTGTGGTGTCCAACGTCCAGGAATCTTGGTAACAAAAGCACCGAGAGGGGCCCGGAGATGCCTGTCTTCCCAGCCTTTCCCGAGGGCAGAGAGCCGAGGCCCTGGCTGCTCTCTCTGTGGAAGCGGGTGCTCCCAGCCCCGCCCCGTGCTCTCCCTTGAACCCACCACGGGGAGGGAGGTCTGCAGCCTTCTGCGGGGTGAAGTGGGGGAGCTTCACCAGCTCTGCCTGCCCTGGGGTGGGGGACCCTCCGGGCTTGCTGCCTATCTAAGTCTTGTTCTCCTGGCAGCACTTTTTCTCTTACTAGTAACAGACTTTATTTTTTAGGTCAGTTTAGGTTCACTGCAAAATTGAGCAGAAGGCACAGAGCTTTCCCTGTACAGCCCCTGTCCTCACACAGGCACAGCCTCCCTCTGTCAGCAGCCCTGGGGCAGGGCGCCTGTCACATTCCATGACCCTCAGTGACTCATCACCATTGCCCAGAGTCCCCTGTTTGTGGTGTGAGCATTCTGTGGCTTGGGAGACATGTATAAGAACATGTGGCCACTGCCTGGCTGGTGTGACTCCGTGGTTGAGTGTCGACCCATGCACCAAGAGGTGACTGCTCGGTTCTCCTCAGGGCAATTGCTGGGGTTGCAGGCTCAATTCCCAGTAGGGGGCGTGCGGGAGGCAGCCGATCCATGTTTCTCATCATTGTGCTATCTCTCTATCCCTCTCCTTTTCTCCCTCTCTAAAAACATGTGGCCACCATCACAACATCATCCCTCTCTGAAAACATGTGGCCACCATCACAGCATCATCCGGAGTAGTTTCACTGCCCTGAAGGTCGCTATGGCTTCCTGTCCCCTTCGACCAGCCCCCGCACTGCCGGACGCCAGTCCACCCTTGCTGCTTGACACAGTCGCTGCAGAGAAGAAACATCTGCACAGCTTATGTTTCAAGGGACCTGGCATATATGGCGTACTGTTCTTAATATGTTTGCTCTCCTTCTTAAGGCTATGTGTTTTAACCAAGGTCACCTCTCCGAGAAAGGTTGTTTCCCCAGGTGAGGATTCTTATCAGTAAAACCCCTGAACTAAGTGCCAGGCTACCCGGGTACGAACAATCTTTACTTAGAATAATCTCCTTCAGTTACTTGCTTGTAGCTTAATAGAACAATAGAGCAGTGACCTTGGAATGAAGATAAGAAACGCCCTAACCTTTGGAATAGAATGGATAGGATTAAGATCAAATAGTATAAATACAGACTTAAGAGGACAATAAAAGGAGGAACCTGGCTATGACGATCACCTGAATGATGCCTCCCTGTCATTCCTTCTTCGCGGACTCCGTCCACACCTTGGGGAACCCCCGGACCTGCTGGGGCTGGACCCCAACACCGCACCTGCTCTGTGCAGCTCCAGCCTGTTGCTGGTCCAGGGACGGCCTCAGGCTGTCCAACCAGCTGGGCTCAGGGGGCCGGAGCCCAGAAAGGAGATAGCTTCCCACCCCTGGCTCCTGCCCAACAGGCCCCCCAGGAAGGGGCGCCCCGAGTGGAGCTGGGGGAACACCCTCACCCCACAGTGGTCTCCAGGCTCTGAAGGCAGAGGCCCCAGCAGGGGTGATGCGATGGCCCATGGCTGTGCTCAGGAATGTCAGAGGCAGCTGCTAACAGAAGTAGCGGGAACAGCGTCTAAACCACACGCCAGCAACGCAGCCGGGAACTCTCAAAACCGGTCATGGTGTGGAGCCATCCTCCTGATCACGTGTGTTTAGTGGAACACAGCGAACATTTAGGTAGAAAGCGCAAACCTGGAAAAGGAGGGTCGCCAGGGCCACGACTGAGGGAGGGAGCCGGTTTTGAAAGGGTCTCTGTGGTTCGATGTGTTCCAGGCTGCCCTGAGCAGGTGGCCTGGTGCAGAGCTCCCCCCAGTGCCGGGCCCAGGAATGACAGTCCCAGCGCCCAGGTAGGTGGGAAGCAGGGCCGGGCAACTCGGAGTCCCGTGCCCACACCGGGTCGGGGTCCTAAGGGTCGCACCAGGGAGAGTGGCAGCGGAGGCACAGGAGCCCAGGGCAGTCGCAGGATGGGGCCGGGGTGTCACAGGAGGGCCCAGCGCGGGCAGGAACCTGGGCAGGCTGGCTGGGAGTGCTCCCGCGGCTTCACAGTGAATTAAGACAACATCGCCATGAACGTGTGGTCATTCCAGCCGGAGTAAATAAAAAGATCCAATCCAGCCCCCCCCCCCCTTTTTTTTAAATACAGGAATCCTTTGTGCACGAGAGAGTTTACAACGTAAAGAAAACGATCTTAGTGTCCTGGCTGCTGAGACAGCCAGGGGATATTTATCCTCTTGCTGTTCTAAGGGCAGAGGTCTAAGACACAGGCGTGCGCAGGGCCCTGCTCCCTCTGAAGGCTCCAGGGAGACTCCGGTCCGCCCTCCCCCAGCACCTGCTGGCTGCTGGCCATCTCGGGGTTCCCTGGCTGTCGAAGCATCACCCCATCTCTGCCTTCATCTTCACGGGGCCTTCTCCCGGTATGTGTGTCCAAACTTCCCCTTTTATTAAGGAGGACACTAATTATATTGCCCAGGGCCCACCCTACTCTCACTCATTACAATGCAAGGACCTTATTTCTGAATAAGGTCACATTTGGAGGTGCTGGGGGTTAGAATTTTGGGGCGACAAAATGGGATTCACCTGGAGCCTGAGCCAAGGTCTCAGGCGTTCTTCTGCAGACTGCTCTGCGGGGAGGGACCCCAGCGCCTGAGGGCCCACTGCCCAGGCCGGGCGGCCAGCAGCCCCTTCCTCAGGGCCCCCAGCCCTGTGCTGGGTTCACAGGCCTTGTGTTCCTGCTCTTCCCGAACGGCCAGAGGAGACCTCTACAGGTGGCTCACTCTTCGCTTGACCCAGAAAACCCCACAAACCCCTGCAGATCCGGAGGTTCAAATCTTCATGTTCATTGTGAGGACCCTCGTGAAACTGGCCAGGCCCTCAGGGTAGGCATCTCCGAGAGCCACCAAGTCTCTGAAGGATGTCCCTTTTCAGAAGCAATGGGTGCCATTCTGTTGTGACGATGGTGGAGCTGGTAGGTGTGCCCAGGCCTAACAGCGGGGCCGGACAGGGTCGGTGGCCCAAAAAGGGTGCTGAATTTTTGCTGCACGTGCTTCACAATGCGGAGAGCAATGCTGGACTCGAGGGTTGAGATGTAGATTCTCTGGTCACTGAGAACATCCAGGTGGACAAAGCTCCCAACTTACAGAGCTCATGGGCGGATGCACCCACACAAGCTCCCCCGCCAGCCCCCCCCCCCCCGCCCCCGAGAGGATCCCACTGGAAAGAGCAGGTGGTTCCTGGACTAAGGGTGGTGGCAGAGAAGAAAAAGATGCCCTGGGAGAAATTGAGGAAATAAAAACTATGGCGCGGGAGTAAATTCAGAATCAAATGCATGCTAATATAAGTAAAAAAACACACACCCCACAGTCATTGTAGTCCTGTATCGCGGATATTTACCGCACCCACTGCCACACTGTGGACACGCCCCAGGCTGGGCCTGGCGACAGGTGTGAGGGGATGGGGCTCACAGGGAGCCCTGGGCATGTGCATTCTGCTCTCTGGCTTCTGTGCCTGACAGGGACCCTCCTCTGGCCTGGCTGCGTGCTCAGGGCCCAGTCGCAGCTGCCCGGTGGCCCAGGTGTAACTACTGAGGGAGAAATCAGTGCTGTTGTAAGCCACTGAGGTTGGGTGGTTTGATATGGCCAGGATGCTGAAATCCAGGGTGCCATGTGCTACCATGTTTTTCAAAGGATTCCTGCTGATAAAAATGCTTGGACTCATTCTTCTACCCTAATTCTCCCATCTTACACATGAGGAACTAGAGGCTCAGAGAAGCGATATTACCCTGGCACCAAAGTCCCCTCGCTTTCCTGGTAGCCGGGCTTGGAAAGACGGTTAGAATGAGCGCTTGGCCATGACCCGGTGGTCTTAATCCCAAATCAGATGCATCATGGGACACGCTTCTAAGAGCGTGCGTATCTCCCATATGTGGCTCTCGATGCGCCTTCTGGAAAGCCCGGCGTACACTGTACAGTTGTCCTCCTGAGGCCAGACCCTCCATGCCCTCGGAGCTCTGGCAGTGACACCCCTGCAAGAAGGCAGAGGCTGTGTTCCTGCACCCCCAGCGGCCAAAGGCAAGAGGTGCCCAGGTTTGTCCATGAAAAGGGTAAGCTCACGCACCCACGGGAAGAGTTCAAGGGCTCAACTGGCGCTGACCAGGGCAGTTTTGCCACGCCCTCTGACCATTGCTCCTTCTCCTGGGAGATGACTGTCCCGTAAGAGGGTGTGCTCGATGATCATGGAATCAAGGCTTTCTCTCTTGACTACAGGGTCAAGCTTAGATCTGATCTAAAATAACTCCACACTCACAAGCAGGGGTTACTTTCCCCCATCGCTCTCCGTTCCAGGTTAAACCCCCTCATTGAACAATTTCCATTCATTTTAGTCTTCCTGCTCATTAATATCTTCACTGTATGAATATTGGCATAAAAATACTGTGTGCCAAGATTTCATGCATGTAGCAAATATTGGTTGGTTGACGACAAAACCCATAAAATCAAATATTGACTGTTTGATAAGATTCGTGGGCCATTCCATGATTCATCTGTCTATAAAAATAAACACATTTATTAAGTCTGCACAATGTTAGCTTAGCTCTTTCGGTACACAGCCGTCTATCTGTATTTCTGCAGGCCAGCCCGGGTATCTGTTCTTTGCAGCATCAGAGTGGTTGATCTGTGCAGAGGAAAGAAAAGAATTGTATTTATTTGCTAATCCACAAATATTGAATGTGTCATTTATGAGCAAAGTCCTATAGCTGACAAATTCCCTTCTAGGATTAGTCACTTCCTAGAATGGATTTTGCCCCAACCCACTCTGGGTACTTGATTTTCTCTCAACGTGCTTCCTAATACAATTTGACCCAGGTGTTAACGAAGCTCCGGAACTTTCTGCAATGATGTAAGTGTTCTGTGATCAACACTGTCCAATAGAGTATCCACTAGGCATGCTTGGCTATCAAGTACTTGATATGTGTCCAGTGTGAGTGAGGAACTGAATTTTAAGTTCTATTTAACTTTAATAAATGTAATGCAAATTCAATAAATGTAGTAAGTTTAATAAATGTAAATGCAAATTTGGTTCGTAGCTGCTGTATTGAACAGCATAGCTCTAACATTTAGTTTTCATTCTTTGGGAGTAGGACTACTCGAATATGTTACTGCAGAATTCCTAGCTCAGCAATGTGTGTCCGTATTGATGCGTGGTCAGTCCTTTATATCTTCAGTTCTTTCGCAGATAATGGAGTGCCTTAACTTAATGCTTAGAAGGAATAATATGCATTCCAAATGTTGGAATTCTAGTTGTCTATCTTTTTTATTTAACATCTTTGAGATAGAACTTACATACTATAAAATACACCCAAAGTGTTCACTTCAATGGCTTTTAGTATATTCACAGATATGCAACCATCGCGGTCCATTTTGGAGTATTTTCCTCACCTGGAAAAGAAACCACGGACCCATACGCAGTCAGTCCCCGTCCCCACAGCCCTAGGCGCTCACTAGTCCACTTTCTGTCTCTCCGGGCTTCATCTGTTCCAGAAATTTCATATACTGGGAAATGAAATGAGCAGTATGTGGTCTTTTGTGTTTGGTTTCCTTGGCTTAGCATGTTTTCAAGGTCCATCCATGTTGTAGCATGTATCAGGACTTCATTTCTTTACATGGCTGAATAATATTCCAGGCTATACCCCACTTTAAAAAATATATTTTTATATATTAATAAGACATGTGGGCTGTTCCTACTTTTGTTTTTTATGAATAAGGCTGCTATGCACATTCATGTATAAGATTTTGTGTGAACATGTTTTTGCCCTCTTGGGTATACAGTATATCTAGGAGTGGGATTGTTAGGTCACATGGTAAGTACATGCTTAATTTTTTGAGGAACAGCCAGAATATTTCCCAAAGCAGCAGTATTTTTAGATTTTTTCTCGAAAGTGTCTGAAGGTTCTACATTCGCCACATCCTTGTAAACACTTCTTACGATTTTTAAAAAAATTACAGCCCTCCGCATGAGGCTCTGTTTCTTTAAAAAATGTTTTCATTGATTTCAGAGAGGATGGGAGAGGCAGAGGGGGAGACAGACGGAAGCATCATCAGTTGGCTGCCTCCTGCACGCCCCCTACTGGGGATGGAGCCCGCAACCAGGGCATGTGCCCTGACCGGGAATTGAACCCTGACCTCCTGGTTCATAGGTCAATGCTCAACCACTGAGCCACACCAGCTGGCTTCTATTTGTCTTCTTCCCAGACTCGTCACCATGCAGACAGCGCAAGCAGGGGACTGGGACCAAACGTAAGTGAGAAGCAACCCGTGGACACGCAAATCTCTGCCTCTTTGAATTCCTAGCTCGAGGAAAGGAGCCCCTTTGCCCAGGAAGGGTCAGAGGGCTCACCCCTTGGCAGGCAGCCGGCTCCCACTTCCGAAGCCCCGGTGTTTTGGCCCCGGATCCGGAGAGCAGCACCCTCTGAAACAGGCTGTGCCATCGTCCCCAGAGGCGTCAGCTCATAAACCCCATGACATGTCCCCAACCCTCCGCTGCGATTTTCACAGGCCGTGGAGCTAATGCATGAGAATGCCATTCCTTTGCTATTTACTTTTCTTCGATAAACGACAGGCCTTCAAGTCAAACATGAACAAGTTACAATGAAAGCCTTTATCCGGTGTTTGGTGCCTGCCCTCCCATCTTATTTTGTTAATCCATTGATTTGTTAGAGCGTGAAAGGGAGGGGGCGCGGAGAGAAACATTGATGTGACAGAGACACATCGATTGGTTGCCGCCAGCATAAGCCCCAACCAGGCTGGGGGTGGAGCCTGAAACCAAGGTACTCGAATCGAACCCAGGACCTTTCAGTCCACGGGCGAACGCTCTACCCAGTGAGCCAAACCGGCTAGAGCTGGTGCACAACTATTTTAAATGCTTCGGGCGCACAGGCCAGTGGTCTCTGAGCTGCATTAGCAGTAAGCACTGTTCCCTTCCCCACACAGAGCCAAAGCAGAGAGAGGCCTGTGTTGGCCCCAGCGTGATGCAATCAGTCTCAACAGCCCACTGAGAATTTTCTACTTTTTTGTTTTGTTAATCCTCACCCGGAGGATATTTTTCCATTGACTTTTAGGGAGAGTGGAAGAGAGAGGGAACGAGAGAGAAACATCAATGTGAGAGAAACACATCCATCGGTTGTCTCCCGCCCGAGTCCTGACCAGGGGAGGAGCCTGCAACCAAGGAATCAAACCCGAGGTTCAATGCTGATCTAAGGGGAAGGGTTCCGTTCTCAGCACGGACGGTTTCACCCATGACACACCCAGCACCTACCGAGTGGAAGGTGGGATTTTCCCAGATGTAGGAACGAGGAGCCCTGAGCGGAGGGGCGAGCACTCAGACCAGGTGCCCCACCCCCCACATGGCCCTGGCGGCACACACTCTACGCAGGGACGTAGTTAGAGACGGGGAGTTGTAACCGACTGGCCACCTTTCAAATGACAGCCCCTGCTACCCTAACCACCTGTGGGAAGGGACATTTAAAAACCACTCACCCTGTGTACGTTGGCATGGTGACAGATGGTTACTAGACTGCGTGTGGTGAGCACGTTGTTCGGTGTACAAATGCTGCACCCCTATATTGTACACCTGACACTAATGTAATATCGTATACCAACTATACTTTTAAAAAACAGTGACGGCAACCACTCACCTTCTCTCTCTCGATTCCTGCAGGAAGTTCAAAGCCCTTCGCTGTGAGAAATACCCAGCTGGACCTGAACTGCATGTTCCTGATTTCTTTGCTTCCAAGCGCTTCTATGGTCTTCTTGGCGTCCTCCTGCAGTCTGGGGGACAGAGGAGAGCGACTGAATGTCTCCCGTGAGGACTCCTGTGTGTCCCACTGTGTTTGTCCCAGCACAGAGGTCTCCAAAGCCACTCATTTCCTGGGGCGGGGGGGGGGGGGGTGGTGGTGGTGGTGTAGGAGGCGGGGTGAACAGGAGGACAGGGCGCCCAAACTGGCTGCGTGGGTCAGATTTCTAGTCACTGCTGGGCACAGCCACGCACACTCACCGGCTGCTGCCATCATCATGGGTCACCATGAAGAGCAGGGACTTCGCAGGCGCGCCCTGAATGAACTTGGTCATGGGTCCGGAGTAATCTGTCGGGTCAATGCAAACCAGTTTTAGGAGCGCCGTTGGCTGAGGCTCTTGCCCTACGTGCTGCACCTCCCTGCCCTCAGCGTCCCTAGCCACTGCGATCCTGATTCCTGGAGCTCCTCCCTGGACCAGGCATACGGCCCGCAGCTGCTGGGCTTCCGCGTGGGACCGTCCGAGGTCAGAGCACGATCGGATCCGGAAGATGCTACTGATCAACTCGACACCAGCAGCCACTTTGGTGGCACAGGCAGCGCGCTCTGCAATGACTCAGGCAGCCCCCACCCACGTGTGTGCATCCCAGATCGGAGTGGCTCAGGCACGGATGTGCAGGACAGAGACAGGAATGCAGGCCCGGCCTTGCCTGGGGAAGTCTTGGCTAAGGGCCTGCCTACGTCCTACAGGATAAAAGAAAGGAGACCTCTGACCCTACTCTACCCCTGGGGCTGGGTGCTGATCGTTGTTGCCTGAAGCCAATTCCAGCATGACAGCAGGGCTGCATCTGGGAATGGCTGATGGCTTTCCCCAAACCTGAAAAGGGATGATTGCTTGCTGCCAGACAGCTCAGGGCATCTTAATCTACATGTTATTGCCTCCTACTGGCCAAACACCTGAACAGCCGTAGGCTAATTCTCCCCCATTCTGACAATGGACTCTGTACCAAACCCTGACCCTTTGAAGTGTATCTCCACCTCGCCTCAGAACAATCTGTGTTAATAAAAAGCATGGGGTCCTGAGACTAAGGAGATCTTAGTTTCTTAAGCGAGGCTCCTCTGACTCCTAAATGCCTTTCAAAATTATATTGCGTCTCTGGACTCTTTAAGTTACTCACAGCCCCTTTTCCAGGTGGCTGAACCCTTCTAGATGCTGGAACGAGAACCCCGGCAAGTTGTGCTGAAGTTACTGCCAAGTAAACATGCACCATTCCCACCGAGAGGCACGGCATTTCTCGTGACTCTCCTTCGTCTTACAGAGGCTTGTTAACAACTCTCAGGGCTGGTATATCCTGACAGGCAACATGTCCCAGACCCAGTGCCCAGAATGGAGTGACGCTGAAGGAGAGCGGGGGTCGCGGGGGTCGCAGGGGTCGCGGGGCCTGGGAAGGAGCACACAGGTCCAGCGGGCACCAGGCCCAGGACGGGAATCCCGATGATATTCAGGCCGGATGCTGATTGCGTTATTTTACAGAGATTTGATTTGAAACTGTCTCTTCCCATTATCCAAGGAGGGGAGGGAAGGAGAAGGTTCAGGACAAGTGTGGCCAGAGGAAAGGAATTTTCTAGCGAATGCCTTCAAACGGAATGACATGAACCCAGAGACCAAGAGGACTGATGGAGGGACGACCGTTCTAGAATACGCAACACGAACTTCTGGCAGTTTTCTTAGCAGACAGCTTAGTAAGAACGTTTGGCAATTTTGCTTGTGTTTTTTAAAATCTTGATTTATGTTTAGAACTCATTTAAATGTTAACAGGAAAAGAGTTTTCTTACCTCCTTCATACATATCAAAATACCGCGCTTCTATCACTTTCCCAGTCACATCTGAAAAGAAAAGGAACAGCTTTTAACCGAAAGTGCGTGGGGACTCGGTGTGCATCCGTGGCGCCAGAGTTCTCAGCGTGGCCTGTTCTGTCCCCGTCTCTTTCCTGGGAGCCTAAGATGCGCTGCCTGCCCTGGTGCTGCCGATGTGGATGTGGGGGGTCAGAGAGACGCTCCTCCGCTGCCCTGGCTGCCTTCCGGCTGCTTCCCGCCAGATTCCATCCTACGCTTTCCTGTTGCACCTTCCTCTTCCCACACAGACCCCAGAGTTCCCGCCCCAGGGCTCTCTGCTGTGTGCTGCAGGCTCCCCTCCAGATCACCAGGATGGGCACCTTCTGCCTTGGGTTCCTGCAGCCGCCCTGTCACTGGCCCACGTGCTCAGCTTGCTTTCAGAGACACCCCAAACCTGCGATCGTCAGGGTCCCCAGTGGCGGTCATCTTTCCCAGGCCTAAGGGGAGGCCGAGCTTGGCTTCCCTGGAGGCCCTCGTCCCTTCTATCACACAGAGGCAGCAACTGGCAGATGTGTCGCCTTCTGCTGGGCCACCAGGAATCTGAGAGCCAAAGTGGGGCCCAGGTCTGCTCCTCTGGTCTCACCCGCCTCTGCCAGTCCTCCTTGTTTTGTCTTAAAAATCTATATTTGGTTTCACTGTGTGTTCTTTGGAACTACAAATAATCTGTAAAGTGAGGCATTGTAAAAGTAGTTAAATATATAATTTTAAAAACGCATCAAAATATAAACCTAGACTAGACTGAGTGCAAAAACCATCAAAAACCCAAGGTATCTGGGAAAAATCCCATCAGAGTCTTTAGAAAAGTTTTAAAGAAAATATTTAATAACTTACAATTGACAATGGCAATATTTATTCCTCTCCCAACATTTCCAATCTTTTCTCCTATGAGCCTGAAATGTAAATAAACATTAGTCAAAGGACTCCTTTCTTACCAAGCCCAGGGGAAGCTCCCCCCCCCCCCCCCAAGATCTTCTCCTGGCAGTCGCTACCACTACCATAGTCACTGACAGACAGTTGCTGCCAATACCATTGTCACCTACTGCACACCCTCCCTCGCTGACATGCCCTGACAGTCACCCCGACACACATCTTCCCCAAGTCCCTCAGGGAACCTGGAAGCTGCACTGAATCTTATAATTTAGACAAATGTCCAGGGAGAAGACAATCTCAGATTTGTTTAGCACAGGCTTTTTACAAACTTTTTTTTTCCCACCGAGTCCTCAACCACCTCATGAGCGTTCATTGTTCAGCTTTATTAATCTGAAGGGAAGGGGTGGGCCATGAGAGATGTTTTTTTGTTGCTTTTTAAAATTTTGCTTTTACTCTATGGCTATAGTTTCTTTGTTTTGTTACAGGTCATACATTAACTAAGGTACAGGCATGTTTAAAAATGCCCTTTTAATAAATGTAAAGACAAAATATAGAGAAAATCTTTACAACACCAATATATAAAGGATCTTATAAATCAATAAAAATGGCCAAGAGATATGAAAAGATAGTTCATAAAAAAATAAACACAAGGACTCAGCATAAAGAGATCCTCAATTCACTCATGGCAAGAGCAATAACAAAGTAAAAATCTGACCCGAAACCCGAGCTTCGTCTCACACAATGGCAACTGTCAAAGTATTTGCCCACATGTTGTGTTTGGACAGACGGCGGGGAAACAGCCATGCTCGTCAAGGCTACTCTGAGTCCTCTGAGAAGCAGAGAGCAGAGCAGGACTGAACGCACAAGAGCCTTCATTAGGGGAAAGGCCTCCGAGGGAAGAAGGGGCGGGGCCGGGAACTGGGGAGAGCCGGTCAGACCACATTGCAAGTCCAAGCGGAAGTGAAGACAAGAGAGAAGCAGCTAGGGTGGACCAGGCCGCCCTGCAGTCTCCCGAGAGCTCAGCAAGGCCAGGGCCCCCCTGGAGCTTGTCTCCCAGGAATGGGCCTGCCTGGGACCACCGGTGCCGGCAGACTCTCTCCTTCACCAAACCCTACCCAGGCTCCCCAGAGCTCTTTTTCAACGAGGCCCAACTTTTGGACTCCCGCGTTTATCTCTGCATTGTCCAGCTTTAGCAAGAATTCTGCTAAGTCGGGTTAACTAGAACCCCCCGCCTTTGATATCTGATCACCTTCCTTATTGATTGGGCTCCTCATCCTCCACTCCCCACCCTGGTGATTTCTGACCTCCTGAGCCCACCTTCAGCAAGGAACCTGCTAGATTAGTTTAGCCAGAATTCCCTCCACCCAGGTGCTTCGTTCCTCTTAGTAATTTCCTGTTCACTGACCGCACCCCGCTCCTTAGCTATGATTCCCACTTACTGTGTTCAGAGTTAAGTCCAATCTCTCCCTCCCACTACAAGACCCCGCCGCAGAGGTCCCTGTAGTGGGTGCCATGGCCCACCTTGAATAAAGTCTGCCCTACCATCATCAACAAGTGTCATAAATACTTTTTATATTATGTTTTATTTAAATACTAGAGGCCCGGTGCGTGGTGGAGGGCGTGACCTGTGGGGATCGGCTGCTGTGGGAGTGCCGCTCATCCTGGTCAGCTGAGCGGCACTCCCACTGTGGGAGCGCACTGACCACCAGGGGGAAGCTCCTGCATTGAGCATCTGTCCCCTGGTGGTCAGTGTGCGTCATAGCGACTGGTTGACCGGTCGTTCTGGTCGTTCCGCCGTTGGGTCACTGGGCTTTTACTATATACAATATTTTTATTGATTTCAGAGAGAAGAAGGGAGAGGGAGAGAGAGGTAGAAACATCAATGATGAGAGAGAATCACCGACTGCCTGCCTCCTGCACACCACCCACTGGGGACCGAGCCAGCAACCTGGGCATGTGCGCTGACTGGGAATTGAACCGCAATGCTTAATCACCGGAGCAGCTATGGAAGCATGGCCTCAAGCACGTGCTATAAATTTCAGAATGCAGCTATGGGGCCTCTGGGTCTGGAGACCTGAGAAGCGCATTCCCACGGTTGGTTACCACACTCGAACATTGCCGGTCGGAGGCTAACTATGGTTCCAGGCAATGACCTCAAAATTTGAAGTAGAGATCGTTTCTAATTTAGAAATGTATACTCAGAAAACTATCCCTTCATTGTGAGGGGAATTGACTATATTTTAAACATGAAGAATCTTTAAAAACTTTACCTCTCCTTCTACCCTCTTCTTGGGATGTTAATAGAGGATGTACTCCAGCAAAACACGGGAGGAAACAGAAAGTGAGATGTGTATCCTGGAAATGGGGGCTGCAACTCCAGAGAGGGAGGCAAAGGTCACCCGAGGCTGATGGTGGAGAGGGATGCCCGGTGCCCGGTGCCAGCTGCGCCAGCCTCAAGAGCAGCCTGGCCCCCTGCAGTGCAATAGAGATCGCCCCATATCAGGGACCAGTACGAACAGAGTCCTTTTTAAATGGGGAAATTTGGACCCGGATACACAGAGGGACATGATGCAGACACGGGAAAAGACCACCACCTACAGCCCAGTGCAGGGGCCTGGAGCAGGTACTCCCTCCACCCTCACAAGGAGCCAGTCCTGCCCACTCCTCCATCTTGGATGCCAGCCTGCTGACTGGGGAGAGACACATTCCTGTTGTTTGGGCACCAGCCTGTGCTCTTTGTGTGGCAGCCCCACCGCAGTGAGCGAGTTCACCTGAGGCTAGGACAGCTCCAAGCTCAGGGTTTACTTAGGCTCTCTCGTGGGCAAGGTAGTCACACAGACCTGCAACCAGGAGGTGTGGGCTGAGAAGGGAAGCCACACCTGCCTTAATCCATGAGGATCATATAACAAAATGGAAGAAAACCTGCGTTCTGTTCCCATGACTTGGAAGGGCCATGACACGTGTTCAGAGAAGGCCACGGAGTATGAGCTAAGGCTTGTCTGACCTGCTGCCAGATGAGAGTTCAACACTGGGACACAGCCTCAGTCCACATCCTCCCAGGGAGCACAGCTGGCACTCTCAGTGCCCAGATGCTCCCAGCCTTTGCCCAGGGTCAAGGACGGGCCCTTCTCTGCTGGGGGCAGACTGGCTGCTTGGTCAGCCTGAGAAGGGAAGGGATCAGGAGGCTCTGTTTTCCTTCCTCTCGTTGCTACTTACAGCTCATCCTCAAAGCAGATTTTGGCGTACTTGTCCCTGCCCCCGCCGCTGAGCAACCTGTAAGCGTAGGTGTTCGGGGGGCATGGGGACCAGTGGTCACATTTTTGCCTCTTGGGGGCCGGGGCTGTAATGAACAAGAACATAACAGGTCGTGCGATGATTTATCGGAGGGGCCCGCTGTTCGGCCAAGAACAATGGTGCTCTGCCCTGGGACTCACACCTGCATGGCCCAAGGTCGTGGCCAGAAACAGGAGTGGGGAAGGGGTCACCAATAGGAATGGTGGCCGCCAATAGGAGCTTCAGAGAGTCCCCTAAAGTCACGAAGTTAATTTAATCTGCTTTTGTCTTAAAATAACAAATATACAAAAGGGAGGGGATGTTTTGCAGGTGGAACAAGTTTAAGAGTTGGGAATCACTGCCTATGGCTGGCTATTCAACTGACATCCTTGGCATACGACGGAGGGAGACAGAAACCATGGCAACGAGCCCTTCGAAACGCCCGGCGTCAGAGGCAGCTCCTAGGGGAAGCTGTGTCCAGGAGAGACTTCTGGTTTTGTGGGGAAATAGGGAAAATGAGAGAGCGAGCCCTCTGAGGGTGGCTCCTGTGCTCTGCTCAAGCCGCGGCTCCCGTGGAGCTGGGCCCCACCTCAGGCTGCACGCAGTTAGTCTACTGATTCCGGGCAAGTTCTCTGTGAAAACCTTATCAAATACAGACAACCCTGTCACAGTCGATTCCTAGAAAGTGGTTTTTTTGCTTGTTTGGTTGGTTTTGCCATAAAAGGTAATTCAATCTGAGAAGGAATGGCTTTTATAAAAATAGTTTATCATTACTCCGTTCTCTATATTTGTGCAAATTGATTTTTAATAATTTACTCCTGTGTTGAAAATATACCAGCATATCTGTTCACAAGATCTTGAAAAGGAGTACAGATTATTCTTCGTGTCCGCACATTACCAAATGTCATTTTTCATGGCTGTTTGGTCATTTCACCTCATTCCCAATTTGAGTTGTATTCCAAACAAACACATTTTTATTTAACACAGCCTGCACGTGAAGTTTTTCTGTTTGTTTCCCTAACATGGGGTGAGTGGGGGGTTGGAAAGGAAGGAAACGGAAGATGTTATCTCCTCCCCCTCGTCATCGTCACCAACGTAAAATGGCCAGAACCCACTGCCAACCCGGAGCCCGGCCGCAGCTACTAGCGGGCTGTGACCCGGACACTGACCTTTGAGGACGGGCCTCTCCCGGATGCTCCGGATGCTGTAGATGGCACTGGACAGGGGCACGTCCGGGACGAGCTGTGCCAGCAGGTACCCGGAGTACCAGGCGCACACGGAGGCGAAGATGAAGAGCACGGCTCTCAGGGCGCCTGCGGACAGACATGCGGGTGTGGATGCTCAGGACAGTGGCCACCAGGCAGCCCTGCCCCCCCACTCTCCTAGCGCCCCCCCCAACCATGGGTGTCAGTAGGGTGCTCCTGGGAGGTGGGGGCAGACGAGGGCCCAGGGCTGCTTTAATGAGCCAACACGCGTGACGACTTAGTAGACTTTGCTGGGGGCAGGCATTTGAGGTAGACAGACGCAGACACCACGAACAAGATATGAGTGTTTTCCAGGCCGTGCTTTTATGCTCACTGCTGGTTTGGGTCTCAGAACTTCCCCAGAGGCTAACGTCATCGATTCCTCAAGTGGCCTTGGGAGCCACCACACCTGACGTGGGGCCCGTCTTGCCCGGCTCAGTGGACGGGTGGGGGCAGGCGTCAGCTCTCTGGGGCTGGCCCTCCATTCCACATGTACTGTCCCACCTGCACTGCACCGGCCAGCTCTGCCAGGTGTTCTAGCGAACGATGGAGCCTAGAGGAGTTGTTGGAACTCCCCAGGTCATAGCTGGTCAGCGGCACATGCGGGCGGCCTCCAGGCTTGTGGCTGGCGGCTGAAGAGAGGGCGGCCGGTAGGGGGCGGCCGGTAGGGGCTGCCCTCCTGAGCTGCAGGGTCTGCACTAACTGCTGGGGGTCAGAGCTGCACTGAATTGTGGGACACCTGGATGCTGTCAGGGGCTTGGTGTCTCCCCACCCAGCACCCTGAGCAGGGACAGGTGGGCAGTTCTCCCAGCCCCCCTTTTCCAAGTTCACAGGCATTGACAGAAGCAGGCCTCCAACCCGCCAGCACCCCCCCGCCCCCCAGGCTTCCTCCTCTCCAGGCGGTGGCGACACGCAAACCTGCGTCTGTCACTGTCCGAGCTCAGCCCTGACCTCAGCTCTGCCGTTGCCTGCACCTGCAGGTCTCCCCTCCCCTGAGCGCGGCGGTGGTCCCCCCCCGCTGCTGTGTCTGATGGAGTCTGTATGCGCTCGTGGGCTCACTAGCTCAGGCAGCGGTGCCCATGGAGCTGGACGCTTCCATTTCCCCTCGACGGTTCGGTCTTTTTCCGAGTGCGTATTTCAGCATCAATGCTTTTTTCTATTTTCCAAACCACGCACCCCCCAAGATTGTTAGAACGTTACACAGGAGGGCTTCCTCATGCGAACTCCCTGGACCATGTGGCCACTGCCGTTTCTCGGACTTGGGGGGCGTCTCACAGCTGGAAAAAGCAGCCACAGAAAGCAGAGGAGAGCCCTGGGTCTGGAGGTCGCTTTCCTGGAATCCTGTTGGCGCTGTGGCAGGCGCGGTGACCCGCTGCAGCTGTGTGTGGCCTCTTCTGCTGTACGGCTTTGTCGGCGTCTGTCCTCTGCTTCAGGACGCGCTCCTGCACGGATCCCAACCCATCGACCCACCCCCTCCTCCTCTTCCAGGCTCTCCCAGCCTGCCAGGACCCCACTCTGGTGCAGCCCCGTGGCCTGCACGGGCGCCCTCATGGCAGCCATTCGCACACCTTGTTGGTGTGGCACACCAAGGGCCCCCTCCCTCCAGGACTGCCCTCACACCCAGGATGGTGCATGGCCCACAGAATGTTCTGGAAAGTGCTGTTGGTGGGTGACCACTGGAGTCCCAGAGCCAGCCTCAATGGTGAGGTTCAGCGGAAACAACAGCCGCTGCGTAAGTCACAGCTGGACCCCTTCATCCAAGTGTCATATTTGAAGAAGGCCATTGGCCAGCCATTGGCCAGCCAGAGGCCAGTCAGAGGCCAGTCAGAGGTCAGAGGACCTGCCGGTCGCACGAGGTCTTCGAGCAAAGACTTGCTGTTTGGCTTGGAGAAGCTGAAAGGGAACGTGACGCTACTCTCAGATGCGTGAAGAGCAGCCGCACGGAAGGAAGACACAGCCCTGTCACCGCTGAACAGGGACAGTAGACGGAAGTGACAAGGAGCGAAACGAAGCATGAAGGAGAAGCCCGCAGTCCTCACCAGTGGAACTAAAATCCAGGGCTGGCCGCCTGCAAGGTGGTGAGCTCCCCTCCCTGCGCACTTCCCAGGGCTCCTAGGAAGGCTGTGGGTGTCTGCGGGCTGGGAAAGGGGAGCCAGGATGGCCTCAGGGCTGGGACAGCCTGGCTTCCTGTGGTGGCTGGGGAAGCCAAGACCTAGGCCAGAGCCACCCCATGTGGGAGGGCAGGTCCCGCAGCGAGGATGGGGCACTGGCTGGTGCTGAGCCATCCGTAACCCAGGCACAGGTCTAACACAGTCACGGGAGCATCCGGGACACCAAACAGAGGCAGGCGTAGGAGCCAGGAGGTGAGGGACAGAGGCACCTGGAGAACCATGGCCAAGCCTGCCCGAGGCCCAGCCTGCCCGAGGCCCAGCCTGCCCCTGGCCCAGCCTGCCCGAGGCCCAGCCCGCCCGTGGCCCAGCCTGCCCGTGACCCAGCCTGCCCGAGGCCCAGCCTGCCCGTGACCCAGCCTGCCCGTGGCCCAGCCTGCCCGAGGCCCAGCCCGCCCGTGGCCCAGCCTGCCCGAGGCCCAGCCTGCCCCTGGCCCAGCCTGCCCGAGGCCCAGCCCGCCCGTGGCCCAGCCTGCCCGTGACCCAGCCTGCCCGAGGCCCAGCCTGCCCGTGACCCAGCCTGCCCGTGGCCCAGCCTGCCCGTGGCCCAGCCTGCCCCTAGCCTAGCCTGCCTGTGACCCAGCCTGCCCGAGGCCCAGCCTGCCCGAGGCCCAGCCAGCCCGTGGCCCAGCCTGCCCCTAGCCCAGCCTGCCTGTGGCCCAGCCTGCCCCTAGCCCAGCCTGCCTGTGGCCCAGCCTGTTCATGGGCCAACAGCTGCACCAGGAGCTCAGTCCCTGCAGGTGAACGCAGAGCAGGCGGGACACTGGGCAGCAGTAGCCCCTGGGCCGGCACAGGTCAGGGTCGGTCTTGGGAAAGGTGGAAGTCCAGGGACTCAGCGAAGGGGGGTCCTGGTCCCAGTGGGCCTGCCCTGGTGGGAGTGGTCCAGCAGCTTCAGAGGCGGGGCAGGGGGAGGAAGTACACAAAGTCCAGGAACCTTGGGTGATTCCGTAACTAGGATCCAACCTTTTCCCGAAGGTAATAAAGTCATCACCGGCTATCAGACACGGCCTCTCACGTGCTTCTACCTCAGAGCAAAGGCCAGTCCGGAGCGCAGGCAGGAAGTCGGGGAACTTCCTCCTGGAGACCCTCGATTAGTATGTGTGCCTGTGTGCATGCCTGCGTGTGCATACGCGTGTGTGCCTGTGCCTGTGTGCGTGTCCCACCCTCACCCACCTGCAGGCTCCCAGGGGTCTCAGGCTGGCCCTGGGGAAGAAGGCGATCCTCAAACTGACTCCAGGCCGGGGGACCTCAGGCCGCCGCACCCCTCCAGTCCCAGGGCCCAGTGAGAGCACCTCTGAACGCACCGCCAATGTGGGATTCCTTCAACCGACACAAACCACATGCCCTCACCCTGGAGGTGGCCCCACCTCTACCTCTTGTCCCTGAGGGGCCAGGAGGGCTGAGGGGTGGATGGACCGTACTTGGGACTTGGCTGCTTTGTGGCTCCGCGCTCTGCTGTCACCACTGTCCTAAGGGCTGGGGAACGCCACACCAGAATGCCACAGCAGATGTGCCAGGCAACCCACCTGCAAAGGCTGACATGCTGACCCTAATCCTGAGGAGGCGGGAGGGTGTGTATCACAGTTGGAAGGGGCTGGCGCGGATGCCATCCACTGACCCTGCCCGTCCTGCCCGTGAGCTGTCTCCCGGGCCAGAACTGGCGCTGGATGGATCCACCGAAACACCGCTTCCAGGAACTTTGCCAAACATTAGCTCACAAACTCAGCGGCGACACGGCTCTGAGTTTCTGCAGGTGACTTTTCTCCCACCATCCCCCACCCCAGACAAACACACCCTGGTAGCTGCAGCAAAGCTTGCCCTGCAAGGACCTCACAGCTCAGGAGTGAGTCAGGAGGCGGGGGGGGGGGGGGGAGGGGGGGCATGGGACCATATTCAGCATTTTCTACTAACTAAGCAGCAAGATGATGTTCTAAGTATGTAACAGAGAAAGAATGAAGAATTCTCCCAAGATCGCGCTGCTGAAATTCAGTGCCTGAGGGAAGTGTTTTCTTCCCCCGAAAAGATACGTATCTCCACCTGTTTATCCTACGGTCCCACACGTTACCTGCAACAGTTCTTAAATACATGGCTTTGTAGGAAACAGGACTGTTTTACACTGTCAATTAAAAAAAACCCTAACACTTGGCTTTCCGGCACTTTGGGAACAGAGCAGAAAGGTGGTGTTTAGAGCTTCCTGGACGTGACCACACTGGATGGAAGTGCTGGTCTGACACACACCGAATGGCCGGCGAGACGGGGGGTGCCCTCACAGAGGCCGAGAACTTTCCATTCCTGCACAGATACGCTGCCTTGCTCCAGGCAGAACCCAGGCTCCTTGGCGACAGAAGGAAAACAGCACCAGCAGGAGGAAGGCCGTGTGCAAGGGGCGGGCGGTTCCCGCTGACCCCAGGCCGGCTCACGGCAGAGGGCAGAGGCCACGTCAGAAAGACAGGCTTTCAGAGAGAACATGACCGAGGAAATAATTGCCTTTTCCTTTCTTCTTTCCTATTTTTCCCCAAACATCCCACCATCTCAAGTAGCTTGATAAATGGAAAAAATAAAACCAGCCTCTAAAAGCTGCTGCCGGACGGTTAGAACCCGGGACAGTGGGGCGTCCCCTGCGAACCAGACCCCACTTCTCACTCACCTCACTGCCCCCTCATTGGACCTGTGGCTGAAGACTCCTGGCTCAGCAGGGGAGTCCAAGGGGAAGTCCCCGAGTGCCTCTGACCTGCAGCTGGCAGCCCCTGCTGGCCCAGGGGGTGGGGCGGCACCCCTCAGGCACCGGCTCTCCCCTGGAAGGACCCCCACCCCAGCTCCTTGAGTCCCACTCTGTCTGCGCTCTCCCAAACCTACTTTCCAGTCCAAACATCATCCGCACTGGTCCCCCTGCCAGGAATCCCAGGGGGCCAGTGGGGACAGGCAGGGGGGAGCCCAGGGCTGCCTGCTCCGCACCCCAGCCTATTCCCTCTGGCGGCGGGGGTGGCACTTACCGGCAGCCTTCAGGTTCATGGGACAGTGGCCCCTTTTCCTCCTCTGGCGGCGGAGGTGGCACTTACCTGCAGCCTTCAGGTTCATCTTCCAGGTGCTGCTCCCTGCCCTCCTGGCCTCAGGCGGCAGCTGCCAGGTGACTGGGGACTTCCCACACGCCAGGGCCAGGGCGGAGGACCAGGCAGCACGTCCTGGGCCAGGTGGCAGGGGAGGGCGGGCAAAAGGCAGACACCAGGCCAGGCAGGTGCGGCCCAGGGAAGTGCCCGGCTGCCTGGCAGGTGCGCTGGGTAGAGCCCAACCAGCTCCCATGCAGCAGCCCCTGAGGACTCTGCTCTCTGCCCAGCACCCGGGGGCCAGAGAGAATGAGCCAGGTTTGTTCTGGAGGGGGACTCTGCTCCCCTAATGGATCATGGACCCAGCCCCCAATTGAATGTCTCACAGGGGAATTGGCTGCAAAGGTAAGATGGTGTGAGCCTTACAAACTTCCAAACGGAGCTCCCAGTGGTCCTGGGCCTCAGTGGGGCTCTTTGCTTCTCCCAGACCAGTCTCTGCCCACTGCTTTGCCAGAACCCAGCGGGTACACCACCTCCTGCTTTCTTCTTTACAGTGTGAGTGTGTGGAGGGCGGGGGCGAGTGAGGAGGGGGTGATTAGAAAATATGGGAAAGGACAATGCCCCAGGCCCCATGGTCAGTGTCAGGTCTGCAGGTCCTCTTGTTCATACAGAGGCCAGGGGGTGCCAGGGTGGGGGTCAGGCAGGTGTTTGAAGAAAGCATTCCTTTTCTTCAATGTTTCGGAATAGTTTGAGAAGGGTGGGTATTAATTCTTCTTTGAATTTTTGGTGAAAGTCACCTGTGAAGCCATCTGGTCCAGGGCTTTGTTTGTTAGTAGATTTTGCTGTTGTTACTCCTCACCCAAGGATATTTCTCCACTGGTTTTTAGTGAGAGTGGGAGAGAGAGAGAAACATCAGTTTGGCTGCCCTGACCAGGACCGGGAATTGAGTTTGTGACTGAGGTACATGCCCTTTGACCGGAATCAAACCTGCGACCTTTCAGTCTGCAGGCCAATGCTCTATCCACTGAGCCAAACCAGCTAGGGCTGTTGGTAGATTTTTTTATTACTGCCTTAATTTCATTTGCTAGTAATCAGTCTGATAAGATTTTCTGTTTCTTCCTGGTTCAGTCTTAGAAGGTTGTATGTCTCTAGGAATTTATCCACTTCTTCCAGGTTGTCCAATTTGTTGGCATATAATTATCCATAGTATTCTTTAATGATCATTTGTATTACTGTGTTGAAATCTCTCCTCTTTCTGACTTTATTTATTTGTGCTCTCTTTTTATTGTGATGAGTCTGGCTAGAGATTTGTCAATATTATTTATTCTTCCAAAGAACTAGCTCTTAGTTTCATTGATCTTTTCTACTGCTTTTTAATTCTCTGTTTCATTTATTTCCACTCTGACCTTTGTTATTTCTTTCCCTCCACTTATTTTAGGTTTGGTTTGCTCTATTTCTAGTTCCTTTAGGTGTAAAGTTAGGCAGTTTATTTGAAATTATTTTCTTGTTTCTGAAGGTAGGCGTGTAAAACTATGAACTTCCCTCTTAGAACTGCTTTTGCCGCATCTCATAGATTTTGGAAAGTTGTATTTTCATTTTCATTTGTCTCAAGGGACTTTTGATCTCTTGTTTGATTTCTTCTTTGATCCATTGATTGTTTAGTAGCATGTTGTTTAGTCTCCATGTAGATGAAGTTCAAGAACCAACAAAACTGATCTATGGCAACAGAGGACAGAACAGTAGTTTACTCTGAGCGTAGGGGTGGAAAGCTATTCAGTGGGAAGGAGCATGGGAAAACTCAGTGGTGAGGTGAAAAGCTCCTTGTCTTTACCTGGGCAGCGAGGACACAAGAATCCTATGCAAAACGGCACCGAGCAATATTCCTTTAGGAATTGTGTACTTTACTGCATATAAATTATACTTCATTAAAGTCTGTTATCAAAAAACAACAGCAATAAATCCATTACAATGGTAGAGCGGAGCAGGTGTGTGAAGCTTTGAAAGTCTCTGGGCCCTGGGAGCACATCTAGCCAATGCGGCACAGGAAAGCTGCCCGCCCGGTGGCATTCCTGCCAGAGGCCTGCTGGGAGCCCTGACGGAGCCATTCTACCAGCTGTCTCAGCATCCTTCAGCGGCACTGGGGGGACAACCTGTGTCCCATCTCAACCTGGAGGAGCTTCCCCAATAGCTCTAGCCTGCCCTTCCTTTCAAGGTCCCCCCACCAAGCCTCCCCTCCTCTTGGCCACCCTCTCCCCCGGGCCCCCACAGGCCTCTGGTCATCCCAAACTCCCCAGCAACCTGGCAGCGCTGGGAGGGTGGTCTCCAGAGCCATGGCAGGGGTGCGATTTGGGGTCATAGCTGCCTGGGTCCGTCAAAGATAGACCCCACGCACACACTCTGAGACCTAGAGCGTGTGTGTGTGTGTGTGTGTGTGTGTATGTGTGCGAGTGTGTGTGTCTGTGTGTGTGTGTATGTGTGAGTGTGTGTGTGTGTGAGTGTGTGTGTGAGTGTGTGTGAGTGTGTGTGAGTGTGTGTGAGTGTGTGTGAGTGTGTGTATGTGAGTGTGTGTGTGAGAGTGTATGAGTGTGTGTGTGTGAGTGTGTGTGTGTGTGTGTGTGTGCGAGTGTGTGAGTGAGTGTGTGTGTGTGTTTGCTGTTCTGTAGCTTCGGTGCACTCATGTCTCCATTTGTCCTTCCTTAGTTTCACACACTGAACTGAATGAACATACTTATGTTCTCATTTTAATGTCAAGATTATCCGGCTTGATTTTTTATTTCTTTCATAACTTCCCCCAGGACTTGGCATTCAGTGACCATTCAATTTACACCACAGACCGCAGTTCTCACCGTGTGGTCTGGGGACCCTGGGAGTCCAGAGACCCTTCAGGGAGGTGGCCAGTCCCTTCCAACCCCGGGGCCTCCGCCTGCGGGGCGGCCCTGCGTCCCAACGCACCCCGCCCGGCCCCACGTAGACTCTGACCCGACCCAGACCCTGACCCTGACCCGCCCCAGACCTCCACCGCCCCGCACACAGCCGTCTCACCCAGTCTCCGCCGGTCTCTGCGCGCCAGGAGCCGGCTGCGCCCCCGCGCCCGCGCCATCCCTGCCCAGGCTTGCGCGCGTGGCTGGGTCTATACCGCCTCCTGCGGTTCCGGGCGGCACGTGGGATCTGCGTGGGATCTGCGCGCCCGTGGCCTCTGGTGGATCCCGTGACGCCGCCTTACAGGCCTCTCCGACATCGCAGACCCCACTGTGGCGGTGGGGTCTTTGCCCCCACCCATGTGTCCAGTGGGGGGTCCACCACCACCCTCCTGTCACTCCCCATACCCTGCAGGTCCCTTTGGGTGCATCGCCGCCTTTCCTGCTGGGGAGACCCCACGGAGGCACCCTCCCAAGGCGCCTGCCCAGAGCCCTCAGAGTGCCCCCCATTGTGCCCCCCTGCCCCTCCTCCCGCCGCCGCCGCTTTCCTGGGGTTCTGGCTGCTGAAACTGCACAACCCAACGGACACTCCATGAGAGCCCCCCAGCGAAGCTCCCGAGGCCGGGAAGTACATGTAAAAAGGCCCACGTCGGGGCTGGCTGTAGTGTGAGCTGTCCCCCAGGAGGCCCCATTGGTGCCCTGGCTGACCACTGGCTCCGCCCCCCACCTCCCCCTCTCCAGCAGCTTCCCTTCCTTCAAGTCCGGGCTTAGCTCCCCTGTGCCATCCTCAGCCCTTTCATGATCATGTCTCATTGAAAATAAATACAGGGAATGTTTGAGGAGCCTCAGTTCAAGTGCCTTCCAGTTAGTTTCCAGATTAAAATGTTTCTGAGAAAATGCTGCCCCAGTTACTTCTGATCCATGCCCCCACACCCAGGATCTTCGTGTGTTTGTTGTAAGTGGGGTTCATGACTTCTTGGCATGTCGGGGGCACCTGGGCCTGTGGGTTTCTGGAAGGCAGGGCTGTGGGGGTAGGGCTGCAACACATAACTCTGGGGTGTGGCGCTCAAGCACTCGGGCTATAAGGGCAGTGCTGATCGAAACTGAGGGTCACGACCTTCCGAGAGTTAGAAGGAGGCTTCTTACGGGGAGTCTGCTCTCCACACTCTCAACCTGCCGATGAGGAAGCCGAGAATCCCAGGTTGAGTGACTTGTGTTATGTATAAATCTTATCTCTTTGGAGGCCTGATCTTCAAAGGCCTCCAACCGTATTCAACTGAGAGTAATAATAAACTGGTATTTTGGGAACACTTGCTACATAAAACAATGCTCGTGGCTCCTATCAGTAATTGTAATTCAAGTTCAGGCAACCAGGGTCAGGAAAAGGGGGTTGATGCTCTGAAAATTAATAAAGGAAACCTCAATTAAAGCTGGAGCGCTTGTAGGGGGAGCTCTCATGCTCTACCACTCATCCTCAATTACCTCAAAGAGGAAAAGACAAACCTTGCATCTCCAATAGGAAGAGGTTTTCTATTTGACTACCCTAGCAGGAGGAAGGAAGATTTTCTCCTTGCCTGGCAACAGCCCAGCCAATGAGAGATTGTCACAACTCAGCCAATGAAAAGCTGAAACTCCCAATTTCCTCCAATGGACTCTGTAACAGGCCCTCCCAACTCCCACTTCCCTCTATAAAAAGAAGGATCCTCTTCTTGGTTCTCCAGACTTGCCTATGGTTTTGCCATTAGACCTAATATTCGGAATTACAATTCTTTGCTGGTAAAATAACGATTTTTCTAGGTCAACAATGCCATACCGCCACTGATCCTGGTCATCAAGGCTGACCGCTAAGGGGTGCTTGATCAGCACAGGCTTTGGCTGGAACAAGTGGAAAAGTGGTTTCCTGAGAGAAATAAAAACGCTAAACTCATGTTCATAGCTTTGATCTCATCATGCAGAACAGAAGTCAGGATACCTGATGAGGAAGACAAACCAAAGCTCCTTGGTCGCACTGCCTGACAACGCCCATGCCAACAAACCTGACTTATTTTGCTCCGTTATAAAGCCAAACAGTGCTGAGTGGAGTGGAAAATAGTTAAACACACATCTTTTTAGAGATGATAAGAAAAATGGAAAAATCTGTTTAATAAAAATGTCTGCCTTCTTTCTAAAGAGAGAAACAAGAAGTTTTCACTGACTCAAGTCCGTCTGTTTATCCAGTTTCTTAATGAAGCAGGTGAATGAATGAACAAACATTTACTTCGGACCTGTTACTTCCACGGCTTCACTGTATAATCACAATCCAGGGAGAAGAGAATTTACACCCATTTCACAGATGAGGCAGCTGAGGACCTGAGAAGTATAGTGAGTCCCCCCAGCTGGTAGGACTCTTTTCTAGGGGCATTTGCAACACTGTATTATAATGACCTGTACCTGTTCTGTCCCACACATGAGCCTGGGCATTACTGGTAGGCAAGAACTCTCGAAGACTTGTTTATCCAGCAACTAAAATGACACTTGGCACACAGCAAATGGTCAATGCATGTTGAATGAATGAATGAAGAAACAAATAAACTCGATGGAAAGCCGCAGAAGAAAGTGACGACATTATTTGAATTTACAAATTCTAGGTTCTAATCCCAGCTCTGCCATTTTCCTAGCTAGTCCACTAATCCTTCTGGCCCTTAGTTTTCTCACCTGTAACATCACACGATGGTGATGGTTGTTATTAACCTCCACAGTTTCCATAAAGATGAAATAAAAGCTCCCTTGCAGTCGCTGAGGTGTTGGAAGCCAATAATGACCAAAGTCATGTGGAATGGGGCTCCTGGAAGGGGAGAAAGAGAGAACCCCAGCTAGCAATTCTTTGCAACAGGGCGGAGGCAGGACTCCCCGCGCTGCCCCCCATCCCACACAAAACACCATACACACACACACACACACACAACACCACACACACAGAGGGGTCCTCAGATCCCCAGGTCCTGACAGAGCAGAACCACAGAAAGTAAGGGGTGTCTCTTCTGGCTACTCCACACACACCTGTCGGCCAGTGTGAGCAAAAATGTGTGCTGTGCAATTATGGGCAACGTAACAGGTCCTTAAATACGAACCCTCTTCCTCTGCCCACAGTTTTCACATTTTCAGACGATGCTGGTGGGGGCCGCTGGCTCTCAGCGGGAGTCCACATTCGAACCCCAGTTTGCGTCTGAAAGTACAGAATCAAGGCCTCACCCCAACATTCCAATGTCATGGTCTAGGAGGGACCCGTGAAACTGATCTTTTAAGAGGAACTCCAGGTAACTCTGATGTACAGACAGAATTGGATGCTACCGAGTTAGGATGTAGGGTTGTTAACCTGGGCACGTGGTAGGATGCTTAGCATTGTTCCTGTTCTCTGTCCCCTACACGGCCAACGACAACTCCCCTGGCTTATTGTGTTCCTTTATAAAGCAAACAAAATTGTGACACCAAAAACTGTCTCTGGGAGGCACAGCTGCTCCCAGCTGAGAACCACTGGATCTGATCATGAGGATGGGAGGAGGGAGGCCATGGCGGCATTTGGTCCTCAACGGGTAGTCACAGGACCTGCAGCCCCCGGGAGCCTGTTAGAACTGCAGTGGATGCTCGTGTTCACAGGATGCCTGTCATTCACGTGCCAGTTTGAGAGCACTGCCCGGCCGCCAGTGTTTCCTTTCCCTGGAAACACTTATCAACCAAGTTAGGTGATTAAATTGCCCTTTACTGTCAGCTCCAAGACAACATGAGATCAGAGCCACCAGGTGTCGAGGCAGGAAGCACCTGGAAGTCATCCGTGGCGGGCTGGTCCCTTGCAGGACAGCTCATGAGGGCAAGTGGCAGGGCGGGCAGGTGAGAGGTACCTGAGGTGGGGACACCGAATGAGGGGACCTGAATGACTGTCCTGACCAGGAAACTGGGCGAGGGAGCCGTTGCTGTCCCAGAGACCAGCTGTTCCCCCTGCCCCTGCCTCGTGGACACCTTGAAATGACAGTCATGCTGAGCCACAGCTTCCTGGTGCCTGAGCAAGGCCTGTCCCCGACGGGGCAAGGGCGAGTGGGAGGCCTGGGCGGGACGGAAGTGGCCTGGCCGAGCCACCAGGGCAGCGTGTGTGGGCACACCCTCTGCAGGGTTGGTAGGGAACTGAGAGCAGACCTGCCATCGGCACCCCACTGTCTCCCGGGAGAACCAGGCCTGGGGTTGCCTCTGACCTCGCCGGGACATCTGTGCTGGTGAGGGCTGGCTGGACCAGATGTCAAGGTCAACTCTGAAGGGGAGGGGAGGCCACAGGGCAGCCTGTGTGTGTGTGTGTGGGGGGGGGGGGACTATTATAGAAATGGGCCACAGTGATGGGAGGGAGCCCTGTGATATTTATCAAAACTAGCACCCCCCTCTCATCACCCTCTCCTTATCCCTGCCTGTTGCCCTCCTCCCTAGCACTGAGCCGCGCCTGGCATTAATTTAGACATCTTCTTGTTCACTAGTGTCTAGAGTATAGCCCTGTTGGGGGCCAGATGTAAGCTGGCAAGGTCCTTGCACCTGAAGGGGCTAGCAAGGCTGGGACCCTTACCCACACAGTTTTCCCAGACTTGTTTGGATGGCGATTATCAGTAGAATGGGAGTAACATTTGTAGAATGAGAACAGCCTTTCATAACTTGCCAAGAAGTCTATAACTATTTACTGAGATATGCTGTACTGAGAACTTGTCCTTCTGCTGTGTCCCTCCCTTAGAGATTAAGAGGAACAAAGAATACATTCCTCTTGACAGACCTCCGATTCAGTGTGTTGTGTATAAATAGGATTGTGTAGCTAATAAACTGGCTTCAGTTCATCAAGAGAACTGGGGTCCTCCCGACCCCGCTTTCCTGTCTTTCTTTCTTTTCTCAATTCCCACCTCCCTGCCTCAGCCCGGCTCAACCCTGTCAGGCTGCTCTCCGCTGCCTTGTGCGGCACCAGTTCCAAGGAAAAGTCAAACACACAAGTGTTACACTTGTGGAGGAACAGGACACATGGCAAAACAGTGTCCTTCTAATAAAGGGGTTAATAAAGGAAATGGCAGAGGTCCCAAACAACCTGGACTATGCCCAAAATGTAAAAAAGGAAAACATTGGGCAAATGAGTGTAAATCTAAGACAGATATCCAGGGAAATTCTTTGCCTCAACACCAGTCGGGGAAACTATCAAAAGGGGCCAGCCCAGCCCCAACAAATAATAGGGGCATTGTCTGTTTACCCTCCTGTCCCTGTGCCGTCTCAAGGTCAGCTGGCTGCACAGCAGCAGCAGCAGCAGCAGCAGCAGCTGCTGCTAGACTGCCCCAGGGAGCAAAACGTATACAAGAGCTATTCAGAGCAACCCCCGGAAGTGCCGGGCTGGACCTTGTATCCATAGGAATAAGACATTCTGTCTGCCCTGGGTGCTGCCCTTGCCTACTGAAATAAACAAAATATCATTAAATTTAAAACCTCCCACATAGAGAAGAAATGATGATTTCCTTGCATTTCCGATACAGCTACAGCAAATGCCACCGGATCTGAAATTTAAAAATACGTCTGGGATTTCTGTACACGTGTAAAGAGAAAACTGGCTTGGAACTAAGGCGCACATTGTCCGATTTTGGACATTTAGATAGAGTTTCAAGCTAAAATCTCTTTACAAATATACAAAATAAAACCCAAGACTGATTATTTCCTAAGAAAGATGGCAAAATTTAACCCAAAGGAAAAAAGATGCTGGCTAGATTCTAGCAGCAGGGTTGGCATTTCCATAATAAAGAACAGTTTTTAAATACTAATAAAGAATATTAAGAAGTTAATTTCAAGGCTGAAAAGGAAATTCAGTAAAATTGTCTCTGTTACAAAAATTTACTAAAGAATATGCCTTAAAATAATAAATTGAATTTAAATCTCAAGAGTTATTAAAATATATTAATTATAAAAATCTAAGTAGCCCAGGTAAAAGACGGCTACTCCCTCTATTTAAGGCTGGCTTCCAAAAGCAATTTCTAATAGAGGAAGGGCTAGCCTCCCTTCCCCCAACAGAGCAGCTAGGCCAAAAATTTCCTGCCAGTGACAACTTTTAAAGAGAGGCTTGCTTCCCAGTTTCCCATCCTAGGTAGAAAGAATGTAACTAATTTGCATTTTAATGGTTACCTGTTTTCAGTGAATGGCACCCCAAGGCTTAGGAGTTTACTAAATTAAATTAGATATTCTGAAATAACAAAATGCTGAAATATTAATCTAAATGTCCCTCACGAAAAATCTAGAGGACAGAATTAAGTCTATTTGATTATGTCATGTATTTTTGAAGTTTATTCTTAAAAATGTTACTGATTAAGAAATACTAAATATTTAACTTGACAGCTAAGAGTTTAAAGTTCTGGTTACATAAATTGGGAGAAATCACATAATTATAATAAAATTACAATATTTATCTAATTGAAAAAAGAGGATAAATTCTATAATCCCAACCAAAATTTTTAAATACAAAGATCAGTTTTAATTTAATTGATATCTCTTAATAATTATAAAAGGTATGTAATCTTTAAATTATATATACACATATATATTTAATAGTTTTTTAAGTTAGATTTCAAAACTATAATCAAGGAATGACTTTAGGACATTTCATGGGCCCTGAAATGTTTTCAAAAGTTTATTTCTTTTCTTGAAGGATTTTTTAATAAAGCCAATTTAATATACTTGAAACCACATAGAAAGCTTTATCAGATAAATATTAATAAATATATATTTTAAGTTTTTGCCTCTAAGAAAGGGCAAAACAAGTTATCTTATTTTATATTTCTTAAAATACAGCAGTAGAATTTTAAGATATAATTTAAAATAACAAAAGCTCATTAATAATTTTTAATATTTTACAACAGCATATTAACATTTATTCCAAACAAGCTTACAAACTAATTGTTTGGCAGCAATTTAATAAGAACATGAAAGGATTTTATCCCTTCCACTGTGTGGAGGGCCCCCTAGGAAGGCACTTGAGCATTCTATATTGACCTCTCTTGACCTTTTTACCAAAGGGGTCCCTCTTCCAATTGCCCATAGCTGTTACCTAAGCTCTCTGTCCATACTGAAGTTGAAGCCTCATGGTGGCTGGTACCATGGATCTGTCTCTTGCCCAATGGCGTAAGCTGGGCCCTCTCTAGAGAAGAAATCTGGGTTCCCCATGATCAATGCCTAGGCCCCGCCAGCAGGCGAGGGGATCACAAGGCAGTTGCTGGGCATGGAGGCCACAGGGGCATACGCTACCAAGGAGACAAAACTAAACCTCACATCACCCTGCTTGGCCCTGGAGGATGGCTGGTTAGTCAACGACGGGTAAGACCCCTCTGGGAGGGGCAACCTAAGACAGGCACAGTCGCAGGGGGCCTCAGGGGAGAACTTGGGGGTCAACAGAGGTGGGGCAGAGATCCTCACCCCCCCAACTATGCAGGGGCTTAAACACTCGCCCCTTCTGAGGGAGGTCTCCTGCCCCCATGGCTGCTGCGCTTCCCATGCCCAGCTCATATCAGAACCCAGATAACAGAAAGAGACTTAGGCCAGCCGAAATCAGTACCCAGATAACAGAGACTTGGCTAACAGCAACTACCCTATATCTAAATCTAGCTTAACACCAGGAATGCTTGGGGCCTTCTCAAGGATGCAAAATAATCCTTTCCATTAATATTTACAGTGTAAACTAAGATTGTTATTCGATTATTAAATTTAACAGTAAAATAGTAGTCAAGTTTTCAGATTAATTAAATTTTACTAATTAATATAAGTAATTATTCAAAAAGTATTAACCAAAATTTTCATTTCATGGATAAATTGCTTAACATACTATAAACCTAAAACAGTCATATTTTTATACAAAAAATTAAAATTAAAAGTTATCTAGACTGCATTATATAATTTCCAAAAACCTCCTAATATTAAAAAATAAAAAAGGGGGGATAGTGGAATAATAACCTGTTAAGTAAATGATAACCTGTTAAGTAAATGCCTTAATTGCTTTAATATTTTTACTTGAAAATTAATTTTTTCATTTATAATACTAATAGCAAGACACCCATGAAAATATACGTGGTTTCAAAACAAGCCAAAGGAAAATTGTTTGGACAAAAATTAAAAGAATCCCAAGTCTAAATTATAGATATGATTCCTTTATTAACCTTTGGTCGAGAATACATTTGTATATTTTCAGAAAACAACTCCAAGACCATGTGGATTCCTGCAACAGAGAGGAATTATCAGGACTGCTCCAGCCACAAAATAGCAGTGGCCCCATGAGACAACGAGAAGAGAAGCAGTCCAGAAATAAAGATGATGAAGACGCCTTATCATGCTAGCAGTCAGCAGCTGTGCGTCGCTGCAGGTTGCCCAGGACCAAACCAGAGAGGGTCGGACCTACACTGCCACCATTTGTCCACCATCCAGAACTGAAATATTACTGCTTACATGTACACATAAAAAACTGTCGGACACTGAAACATGAACTTCGCCTAAAAAACAAAGAAGGGGGATCTGTTGGGGGCCAGATGTAAGCTGGCAAGGTCCTTGCACCTGAAGGGGCTAGCAAGGCTGGGACCCTTACCCACACAGTTTTCCCAGACTTGTTCGGATGGCGATTATCAGTAGAATGGGAGTAACATTTGTAGAATGAGAACAGCCTTTCATAACTTGCCAAGAAGTCTATAACTATTTACTGAGATATGCTGTACTGAGAACTTGTCCTTCTGCTGTGTCTCTCCCTTAGAGATTAAGAGGAACAAAGAATACATTCCTCTTGACAGACCTCCTATCAGTGTGTTGTGTATAAATAGGATTGTATAGCTAATAAACTCGCTTCAGTTCATCAAGAGAACTGGGGTCCTCCCGACCCCGCTTTCCTGTCTTTCTTTCTTTTCTCAATTCCCACCTCCCTGCCTCAGCCCGGCTCAACCCTGTCAGGCTGGCCCTGACATAGCCCTGTCTCGATAGACTAGGCTCCATGAGGACAGGGTCTCTGACTAGTTCACAGCGGAATCGCAGGGCCTGGGCAGGACCTGGCTCACAGTCAGCACTCTCTAAATGTTTGTCCAATGACTGGATAAATGAATGAGCAAACAGATAAGCTCCAGGGTGTTTTATTTGAAGGGTGTGCTCTCAAGAGGCAGAGCCCTCCAGGTCCCTTTACAAATATTGTATTTTATTGATTTCAGAGAGGAAGGGAGAGGGAGAGAGAGATAGAAACATCAATGATGAGATTCATTGATTGGCTGCCTCCTGTACACCTCATGCTGGGGATCGAGCCTGCAACCCTGGCAGGTGCCTTGACTGGGAATCAAACTGTGACCTCCTGGTTCATAGGTCAAAGCTCCACTACTGAGCCACACTGGCCAGGCATGTTGAGTTCATTTTAAAGGGCGTGAGAAACAGAGGCGTTATTGATCATGGAAGCGAGGCTGACCATCAGGAATCATGAAGAAACCACCAGGCCACTCTATGCACAACCCAGGCCCATGGCCTTCTTCCTCCTGGAGGGTTAGGTATGTTCAAGGCGCTGCTCGCGCTAGGCACATGGATGGGGGGTGGGAGAGGAGCCTGTCAGGGGCAGGGAGGCCTGGTGATTCCTGGGGAGGGGACAGCAGCTCTCCATGAATGAAACCAACGTGCTCTTACCAGATGCACAGCACAGAAGCGGATCTCAACACACACGTCTAGCATTTTACTGCCTGGAGTGTGAAAACGTCTTAATGAGACTGTAAAAAGCTTAGACAAATAGAGACAAGCAGCCATCCATTTGCTGATCCAGGAAAGAGTTACCGCCTGCCCTCTGTATGAGGGGCACCACATCTGCCAATTCAACCAACTGTCCATCAAAAAATCCCACAACCGTTCCCAGAAGCTGATCCCTAAACACTACAGTGGACCAGCTTTTAACGCAGCATTCGCATTGCAGTAGGTTTTTAAGTTACCCAGAGGAGAGTTACAGCACAGGGAGGATGTGCTTCTAGCAGATACTAATCCACTTTATATACGGGACGTCCCTGGACTTCAGTGTCTGAGGCAGGTCCTGGGACTGAGGCCCTGTGGATGCCGGAGGATGACTGCAGGATCATCGTCCCCGAGCCAGGCGGTGCGGGATTCTGCTGGAGCTGTGGTGACCACACCCACTGCCTGCTTCCTACCGTCAGGCTGGGACTAGGGCTGAGCTAATCATCATCATCAGGGGGATGCTTAGGTCTCATCCATCTCAGGAGGACCTGGAGGGCTGCCATGGAGAGGGGAGGCTGGGCTGGGGCCTGAAGGCTGAGAGGTAGTAACCAGGTAGGGCGTTTAGTGAAGGTGGGGTGGGCGAGAGGGTGTAACCTAGACCTTGCCACTTACTGGGGGCCATGGACCAGCAGCATCACTGGGGGCTTGTCGGAAAGGCCCTGCCCCAGACCTACAGAATCAGAATGCACATTTGAACAAGATCCGGCGGTGATTAATTTGTGTGTTAAAGCAGAAGAAGCCAAACCAAGGGAAGAGAGAGAGAGGGAGAGAAAGAAAGAGAGAGAGAGAGAGAGAGAGAGAGAGAGAGAGCGCAAACCATTGCTCTAGGTCCAGCTCCCTTTCTCCTGCGTGAAGTCAGCAAGACTGGAATGTAGGTTTCCGGACACCCAGTCAGCGTTTTCTCTTTCCCTCGCCTGCAGAGACCTCTACGTTTCAAGCAATTGAAATGCAATCAATAAACAGGATATTGACTCAGAGATTCACAGCAGAGAACCGGCTTTCCTTTCAGTGTCTGGCCTTCTGGGTCATGCGTGGGGATTTGTACTTGAATGTTCCCTCCTCACAGATGCAGAGTTCAGCTCACCAATTAAAACACGAATGCTCTTGCCCTGGCCAGCGTGGCTCCGTGGCTTGGGTGTTGTCCCAGGCGCCAAAAGGTTGCTGGTTAGATTCCCGGACAGGCATGTGCTGGGGTTTCCGGGCTCAATCCCCAGTAGGGACGTGCAGGAGGCAGCAGATGCATGTTTCACTCTCACATCGATGTCTCTCTCTCTCTCTCTCTCTCTCTCTCTCTCTCTCTCACTCTCACTCTCAAAAATCAATAGAAATATTAAAACAAAACAAACATTAATGCTCTTAAGGCAGAGCAAACTTTAAACCCCAAGTGAAAAGGGGGAAAGGAAATGACGCCCAGCCCATAAGATGCATGATGCACAGGAAAAGGAAATCCTACCAGCAAGCAGGTGCCTCCAAAATGAGCAAGCACTTCACAAACCATATTCCCACCGGCCAGGTGACCCGTCTCGCCCCCTGCTGTGCGGAGTGTGAACTTGGACATCATCGCAGGACAAGCACCCAAGCTCACTGAGCTCGCAGACCCTCTGTTCCCTATGACCCAGGGATGCCGTCTGCTGTCTGCTCCGGCCATGTAAGGGAGTGGCCAGGAAGGTCCAAGGAAGCAGTGAAAGTGCAGAGAGAACATCTGAGCGTTTCCTCACCTTATCACTGTTCCAGGGATCAAAACGCTAACTGGCCGCCGGCGTGGTTGCGGGGGATGGGGCTCGGCTCTCCCGCACCTCGGAGCTCAGAGCTCGGACAAGCCGTCCTCCCTGCAGCAGGGCTCAGAACTGGCTGGTGGGAACTGGTGCTGGAGGAATCTGCTGCCTCCACGCCTCCCACACTCGGGCCACATCCAGGGAGCAGGGCGGACTCAGCCAGCCCGAAGCAGCCGGCACCACCAGCATGAGTCTGGCCTCTGGACGTTGTTGTGTGCCAGTTATTGCACAATCCGCTGGCGGGTCCTGCCTCCAGGGACGCTGGAACGCAGGCTCCTGAGAGACTGGGTGGCAGGCGCGTCCCGGGAGAGGTGGGTTGGGGTCACACTGGCTGGCCCTGAGGGCCTGGCCTGCATTGGGATTTTCTCTGCAGTGAGCCAAGGGAAGGATACGGCTTGGGGGGGGGGGGGGCACCACTCACGGAGAAGGGGGGTTCCAGGTAGGAGAGGCAAAGGGCAAGAAAACCAACTGAGAGTCCAGAGGACACACCTTTAGAACTATCCTATGGGGGGTGGGGGGAGCTCTGAGCCCTTCAGGAAGTAGAACGGAAAGGATTAAGGAGCAGGTCAGTGTGAGGAGTGGAGGGGAGTGGAGAGTGACTCAGGGTTCCTGCCCGGCTGCGGGTGGGTGCGGTGCCACCCATCATGACACAGAATGAGAACCTAACAGGAGGAGGTCTGAGGAACAGAAAGAAAATCATGGGCGGCGTTTTAAAATACACTTTTTACCGGATTTTCTGATTGTAAAAATATAATCTACGGGGTGGGGCCAAGGTCGGTTTGCAGTCGGAATGGAAAATAATGCAATAATTAATGAATGATCATACAAGAATAAACCCTGTGCTTTGTGTACTGACAACTGTAAACTAACTTTTGCCCCACCCTGTACTTAGGAAATACAGCATTTTTAAAAGAATATTTAAAATCACCTGTAATTCTGTCGGAGAGAGCGGCTTCGGCTTCTTGGTGCATTGCTCCCTGGCTTCAGTCTCTCTTTCTGTACGTGTGGGCCTGTGTATGTTTGTGTGGGCATGTGTATGTGTGTTTGTATGTGTGTGTGCATGTGTATGTGTGTGCATGCACGAGAGTGCATGTGTATGTGTGCGTGTGTGTATGTGTGGGCATGTATATGTGTGTTTGTATGTGTGTGTGCATGTGTATGTGTGTGCATGTGTGAGAGTGCATGTGTATGTGTGCGTGTATGTATGTGTTGGCGTGTGCATGTGTGTGGTATGTGTATTTATAGAGGTGTGTGTGTATGTATAGAGGTGTGTGTATGTAGGCATGTGTGTGGGCATGTGTATATGTGGGTAGGTGTATGTGTATAGGTGAGTACGGGTATGGGTATGTGTGTAGGTGTGTCTATGTGGGTGTGCATTTAAAATTGTTGCTCTCACTGCATAGAGAGTTTGTCATTTTCCTCTTGATATAATATAATACAGTCATTCCCTGATCTTTAAATTATTAAGACATATTTTCCACGGCTGCTGAGGACTCTACCCCGTGGGTGCTTCTTTCCTGTGGAACAGTTAGATCACTTTCCTTCCACATTGAACAGCATGGCAATGAACATGTTTAATAAACCTTTATGTTTCAATAAAAGTTTTAAAATATTCAAATAACCTAACTGAGACATTTCTGTAGTAAAAAAACCCCAAAACAACAAACCCTGAAACTGATGTTGAAATACATACGATAAAAATCGGAGACCAAACTTCCAGTATGAGCTCAGCAACTTCCTCCTCCTTCTCTTGGAAATCACAGAAGAGAAACAAGGAAAACGAAACAAAACAAATGAATCACAAGCCGGAAGCCTGCGCTTTTAGTGAAAGCAGGAGGGAGAGGTGCGGTGCAGGCTGCCCCGACGACGCAGAAACTGCCAGAAGAGGCGGAGAGAAGCGGGCAGAGCCAAAGACCCGCAAGGGGCCTCGGGTCCCCCAGCCAATCTCAGGAGACACCAGAAAACATTCTGTTTCCTGAGCAGGGGCTCCTCCTGCAGTCAGCCTGGCTCCCTCTCTCCAGCAAGGGGCAGGGAAGGAGGGTGAGCAGGGCCCGGGCACCTCGCAGGGGCGCAGGAGAGAGGGCTGGGAAAGATGCACACACATGTTCCCCATGCCCAGAACACAGTCCTCTCGCTCGGCAGTAGAGAACGGGAAATATGACTGCTGCGAACCTGGGAGGTCAGGTGGGGCCCACTTCCTTGCTCCATCGGAACCGCCTGCAGACAGCTGCCCCACAATTCCACAGTGAGCGCGAGAGATTGGGAAAAGGATCTCAAGCAGAACTGACGAGTAAATGCTCTTTAAAAAATGTGGGAAAGAGCAGCAAAACTTACCGTTGAATGAAGGCATCAGAGAAAGGTCTTCAGAGAGCAAGAGAAAAACATGCATTTAATCAGAAATTTAAAACACACACATAAGATGGAACTGCCATTGGACCCAGTGATCCCACTTCTAGGCATATTTCCTAAGAAGCCAGAAACACCAGTCAGAAAGGACACATGCACCCCTTTGTTCATATAGCGCAACTTACAACAGCTAACATCTGAAACAGCCCAAGTGCCCATCAGTAGAAAATGGATTAAAAAGTTGTGGTACATTTACACAATGGAATATTATGCGCCTGTAAAAAAGAAGGATCTCGCCGAGGCCGGTTTGGTTCAGTGGATGGAGCGTTGGCCTGCGGACTGAGGGTTCCCAGGTTTGATTCCGGTCGGGGGCATGTGCCTGGGTTGTGGGCATGTCCCCAGTGGGAGATGTGCAGGAGGCAGCTGATCGGTGTTTCTCTCTCATCGATGTTTCTGACTCTCTGTCTCTCTCCCTTCCTCTCTGAGAAAAATCAATAAAATATATTTAAAAAAAAAAAAAGAAGAAGGATCTCTTACCCTTTGAGGCAGATGGAGGGACCTGGTGAGTATTTTGCTAAGCAAAATAAGCCAGGCAGAGAAAGACAAGTACCACATGATCTCACTTATATGTGGAACCTAATGAACAAAATAAACTGATAGACAAAATGGACCTAGAGACATTGAAGCATGTAACAGAGGGAAGGGGGAGGGACGAGATCAACCAGAGAATTTACATGCATACAGTCATAGCCCATGGGCACAGACAATAGTGGGGTGAAGGCCTGGGGAGGGGCTGCGAATGCAGAGAGGTGTCAATAGGGGAACAAGGGGGACATCTGTAATACTTTCAACAATAAAGATAAATTAAAAATAAAAAACGAAAGCATATTGGATCCACTTTTCAACAGAGGCCCATGATGAGGAAACACAAAAATTGGGGAAGATACCAAAGTAACAGGAGATGAAATTCAAGTTGACCAAACTCCAGAGAGACAGAAAAAAAAAAAAAAAGACAAAGTCATGAGAAGAAGCCCTAGAGAGCATAGATACTTGTGAAAACATAGAAAGGAATACAGTAGATAGAAATGAGGCAAGTGGAAAGATGTATGAAAATAAAGAAATATTCTTGAAATACTATAAAATGACAGACATAGAAGATAAGCAAAGCAGATCTAACATATGTAAAATTCAAGTCCACATAAGAAGTGGGAAGGGCTCTAGCAATAGAAGAGAAGACATATTGAACTTTCCTGCGCCAGGAAACTTGATCCCAAATGGTTATCATGAGCCCTCTCTCCTAGGCTTTAAAGATAAGAAAAGTATATTCTGGGCAGCTAGAAAAAAAAAGTCAAGTCACTTAAAATAAGAGGAGCCACGTAGAGCTGACCTCAGTTTCCCCCAAAGCAATGTTTAAATCAGAAGGTAGGGATGCCATACAACTTCCAGGACAAACATGGAAGAAAGGAAACCCAGAACAAGGCTTTTATATCCAGCCAAAGCTTCCTTTATATATAAAGGATGCAGGTGTTTTTTTTTCTTTTGTTAATCCTCACTCAAGGATATTTTCCCACTGATTTTTCGAGAGAGTGAAAGAGAGAGAGAAAGACAGAGAGACACATCGATGTGAGAGAACCACATCAATTGGTTGCCTCCTGCATGTCCCTCTTACCAGGGCCGGGGCCAGGGAGGAACCTGCAACCAGGGTACGTGCCCTTGACTGGAATCGAACCCAGGACCCTTTGGTCTGCAGGCCGCTGACACTTTATCTGCCAGGGTTCCTGTCCCAGCATCAAGAAGGGTTCAGGAATCTGGAGAAGGCTGTGCGTAGATGAAATAGGAGTCCAGAGATGAAATATAATTTTGAAAGGCATTTGGGGGTCAGAGGAGCCTAGTTTAAAGGAAACTAAGATCTCCTGTCTCAGGATCCCATGCTTTTTAATTTGTCCTGAGGCGAGGCAGAAATATACACTTCAAAGCGTCAGGGTTTCCTACAGAGTCCATTGTCAGAATAGGGGAGAATTAGCCTATGGCTGTTCAGGTGTTTGGCCAGTAGGAGGCAATAACATGTAGATTAAGATGCCCTGAGCTGTCTGGCAGCAAGCAATCATCCCTTTTCAGGTTTGGGGAAATGCCATCAGCTATTCCCAGATGCAGCCCTGCTGTCATGCTGGAATTGGCTTCCAGCATTATCCACTGAGCCAAACTGGCTAGGGCGTGGCTTCGCATAGTTTTAACAAACAAGGACTCAGAACCTGTTAGAAGTCCTTTTTGAGGCGACTCCTGGAAGAAAACTCTATCCATTCCAGAGGCAATTGGGGAAATGGCAAAAATATAATGCTGAACACCAAGGGGTAAAGAAATAGTTTTAGTAGCAATGTGTACCTGATAGGGCTGTTCTGGGTAGAAATGTCGTCATATACCTAATATGCATAGCTAAAATTTGCTGTTTAATAAATGTTAGCTCCCATCCTTCTATATTTGTTACATATATTTTCTCCATTATTTCCCCCTGTAGCATTTTGACTGCAGCATGCACCATTCTCAATTTTAAAAAGTAATTTTCCTTTCAATTTCCAATGTGAAACCTTATAAAGACAGTGGTGACCTAACCGGTTTGGCTCAGTGGATAGAGCATCGGCCTGCGGATTCAGGGGTCCCGGGTTCAATTCTGGCCAAGGGCATGTACCTTGGTTGTGGGCACATATCCAGTGGGGAGTGTACAGGAGGCAGCTGATCGATGTTTCTCTCTCATTGATGTTTCTAACTCTCTATCCCTCTCCCTTCCTCTCTGTAAAAAATCAATAAAATATATTTTTTAAAAAAAGACAGTGGCATAATGGTTGAGATCAGATAAGCTGGTTTATGGGTCTGGACTTTGCCACCCACGGGGAGAGCCTGGAGACTTCATGGCACCTCCGTGACAGTTTCCTTCCCTGGGGGACAGCCGGGTGACAGGCCAGGGCTGGAAATGTGTCCTGTGGATTACCTCCAAGACTTACTAGACATCGAGCCAGCATGTTTTGCAGATTTGTATTTAAAAGAATGGAGGGCTGGACAGCTTTAACGAGCTGCCGGGGTGTAGTATAATGACATGCACACACTTGGTAAAAGCTGCCTTTAAAAGCCACACAGAATGGGGGAAAAAACAATAGCACAAACTTCCCGCCACAAAGTTTCACAACAGCACCACCTAGTGATAAACACACAAAATCACACCTGCAATGCCACCCGCAACTTAAAAGATGGCAAAAAAGAAAAGAAAGTGAAAACTCACATCAAATGATCTCCTTCATTATTAGAAAGCAGATTTCCTATTCTGTTTCTCCAGTAACTACTGCTTCACCTCCTAATGGTTTGAAATGTTTTTTTTTTCTTCTTGTCTGGGTATTGTCAAATGAAATGTCCAATCATTGAAAGAAACCTGTTTCTCAAGGATTGGTTATATCACAGCTTGTGGACAGTGTCCCTCTCCATTAATCAAGTGTTTCTGACTCGCCCGACTTGGTGCAGACCCCTCCAGACCCACTCAGGGGGACCCTTCCGCCCCGGAAGGGGGGGGCAGCACCTGGGTGAGAGTGGGTGCAGACCAGATGTGCTTTGGGAGGGGCCGGGAGCGGGGTGCACTCTCACAGCAAACACTTGTCTTGGCTGTTTTGCTGGGCATGCGACTAGGAGCGGTTTCTTGTCTAGAATTTGGAGAACACCATGTCCCTGCAGAGGGGTGTGTGTGTGTGTGGGGGGGGAGATGGGGGAGGCGGGAAGCACAGGTGCCCCCGAGCGGCCACATTCAGTCTCAGCACCGGGCTGACTGCCCCGTCCCATCTTACGGCACTAAACATGCTTACTCGGTGTCTTTTCCACAGGCGCTTTCTCTGCACTCCCAGGATGGTTCTCACACTCCGGCTACTTTATTTTCCTCCCATTTTCAGTATATTCTACACCAGTGGTTCTCAACCTTCCTAATGCCGTGACCCTTTAATTCAGTTCCTCATGTTGTGGTGACCCAACCATAAAATTATTTTCGTGGCTACTTCATAACTGTAATGTTGCTACTGTTATGAATCATAATGCAAATATCTTTTTTTTTAAATATATTTTATTGATTTTCCACAGAGAAGAAGGGAGAGAGATAGAGAGTTAGAAACATTGATGAGAGAGATGGATCAGCTGCCTCCTGCACGCCCCCCAGTGGGGATGTGCCCGCAACCCAGGTACATGCCCTTGACCGGAATCGAACCTGGGACCCTTGAGTCCGCAGGCCGACGCTCTATCCACTGAGCCAAACCGGTTTGGCCGTAATGCAAATATCTGATATGCAGGATGTATTTTCATGGTTACAAATTGAACATAATGAAAGCATAGTGATTCATCACAAAACAATACGTAATTATATATGTGTTTTCCGATGGTCTTAGGCGACCCCTGTGAAAGGGTTGTTCGACCCCCAAAGGGGTTGCGACCCACAGGTTGAGAACCGCTGCTCTACACCTTAACAATCAAGCCTGGACCCTCCCTCCATTCAATTTCATCTCTGCTCCTTTCCAGGAACCTACATCCAGTCGTGGAGGTGCAGGGACCATGACGCATCACCCACTGTCCCTTCAGAGCCACGACTTGAACTAGATATTAAAAAAAAAAAAATTCCAAGCCCAACGTGTTGGAAGTATTATTTATTCAAACAAATCAAAGTCTTTTATCGCCTTTTCAGTGGTTTACCCTTAAACTGGTGGGACATACAAGTACAAAAACACGATCACTTTAGAAAACACGCTTTGAAGAGCACAATTTGGACAGTGTCTCCAGAGCGTCCGCCGAGATGGAGCGAACACCTCCTTCCCCAGCTCTTGATCCTACCGCGACTTTAAATCAGTGCCGTGTACTAAAGGCAGAGGGGAAATTCCAAAAGGGAGATACTTAAGCATTTTAAAAAAATACAAGTTACACTTAAGAATTGTGTATGAAAGGCTGTTAGTCTGAGAGATGTACAATACATTCTGCAAAGTGCGACCCCTGGCGGCTGCGTTAGAACACAGGTTTGCAGCCTTCCTAAGGAGAACACGAGTGTCTGCTGTAAGTGGCAGAGCACAGGGGCTTTCTACTTTCAGTATATTCATCTGTGCAACTAGCAGAAATAGTAGGACATACGCCATTTTAGATGACAAGAATCCAGCTTTCATTACATGACAAATCTGATTTCTTCTCTCTCTTCTCACAGGTACTAATGGCTACACTGAGAATTCCCGATCCCCACTGAGGAGAACATACGTCTGCAATGAGGAGAGTGAGGGGAAAAATGCCAAGTTGATAACACTAGCAACAAAGAACACAAAATTATATAAGAAATGGGAGTTGAGGGAGTTTATTTTGGGTGATTTTCATTATAGAGATCCTTCACTGACTTGGATCCCTTTTTCTTTATCACAAAAAGAGAAACATTTAATGTTTTCTTAACTTTCACTCAGAGGCGTTAACTTAAAAACTAAAAATTTCACTCTGGCAGATACAGTGAAGGGAGCTGAAACCTTGGTTCTCTTAGCGATCTTAGCCACCAGGTGCACATCCAGCCGACAGAGAAACATGCCCTGTGCCTGGGGAGACCCCTGCCTTCTCAAATACCCTGATCCGTGCCTCCATCACGAGTCAAAATACAAACATTCCAACCGAAATGAAGAACATTCTGTGGGAAAACACGAATGGTAAGGAGGCTAGGTTTCAAGGTCCTGGAGGGTGCAAGGCCCCTTTCCGTGATACCAGTAAGATGACAGCTGGGCTCAACAGACTCGGAATCTATTTCACAAACCTGTCATTTGTAACTACACAATCACACGTCTACAGTGGCCAAGTACCCTCCTCAGATTGACCTGGGTGGGGTACCCATGTGGAACCTACAAATTCAGACTTCGCCCAGTTGGTCTTATACAAATAATTTTCCACCTGCAAAGAGAGCCACCCACTCATCATCACTGCTTCGTAGGCACCGCAAACTCCATCCAGCAGGTATCGAGGGGCCAGACCGCCCTGGGACATCAGAGACCAGGCGTCCAGAGTCACTCTCTCCTGGGCTGGGTCTGAGTTTATCAGGGACCTTTCTGTGCCTCTTGGCCCAGCCCGAGCTGACCCACACTCGTTAAGAGCAAGCGTGCTGTGAATCACACAGTACAATGTAGTTTAGAAACACTGGCCATCTGCATATAATAATATCTGATTATAAGAAGCACAGAGAAAGTTTGGGGGTAGAGAAGAAAACACTGTATTGACTGGTTGCAGCTGGTGTCCTCACCCATACAGGGCTGGGCAAAAGTAGGTTTATAGTTGTGAGTCCGCAAAGCACAGTTTAGTCTTGTATTATTATTTACTAACTAGAGGCCCGGTGCACAAAATTCATGTGCTGGGATGGGGGCGGTCCCTTAGCCCAGCCTGTGCCCTCTCACAGTCCAGGAGCCCTCAGGGGATGTCCATCAGCCAGACAACCTTAGCGCTGCCACGGAGGCAGGAGAGGCTCCCGCCATCGCCGCTGTGCTTGCCAGCCATGAGCCCAGCTTAGGGCTTCTGGCTGAGTGGCACTCCCGCTGTGGGAGTACACTGACCACCAGGGGGCAGCTCCTGTGTTGAGCATCTGCCCTCTGGTGGTCAGTGCACATCACAGCGACCAGTTGTTCTGCTGTTTGGTCAATTTGCATATTAGCCTTTTATTATATAGTATTGTTGTATTATTTTCCCATACGAACAACTGTAAACCTACTTTTGCCCCACCCTGTATTTAGTTCCAGTAGCTGACGGAACTAGAGGTTTGGCATTCTGATGTCACTAGCAGGCCTGGCTCTGCTCTCCCTTCCACACTCCACGGACGTGGCTGACGACCACGGCAGGCTGTCTCTACCCGCCCATGATGGCAATCACGCTGACCCAGGGCCTTGCCCAAGGCCAGAAGCATGTCTGCGCTCCCTAGAGTCACCTGGGGATGCTCATCACCTGGCCCAGGCCATGTGCAGTGCAAGGGTCCACTTTCTCACTGCCCATGCCGACACTGGGCATGTGACCCCAGCTGGAATATTCCTGATGTTTGGGGTTGGCGGCTGTAGAAAACAATTTGCACCTCCAATCAATTCAGCAACTTTAAGGGTAAAAGACACCCGTGGGTTCCTGGAATTGAAGCTACTTTTTTAAAAGAGCCAGTTCTGCTTGTTTTGTTCCACACTGTTGATTATTTTTAAATTTCCCTTCCCCACTCTCAGCATGTCTTTTCCCCTTTGCTGTGTAATTGGTAAACAGCCATGAGTTTGAATGTGACATTCTCACGACCCAACAGAAACGCGCACAGTAAGTTCTGCCGCGTGCAGTTTGCTTGGCACTAAACATCTAGTATCTTTCTTGGCAAAACTGTAATTTTATATTTTATGGTGGTTAGGTTTTTTTCCCCTAAAAAAATAAAAATTCTCTTCGTGGCAGTTCTGTCATCAATTGTGATAAGTTTGCACAAGCACACTGCGATCCCAGGCAATTATCTGGTTTCCCTGAATGAGGATCAAGTCTGTGAAACTAGATTATTGTTGTTGATGAAGCAGGCTGCGGGGAGGTGATTTATTCCCAGCGACATCACGTGGCACAAGGCCAGAGCTGAGAAGAGAACCAGGTTTGGCAGCTCCGCCACGTGGGGGCCCGGACAGGGGAAATTAACAAATTCCCACCCTCCCAGGGAACCTATTAAATAATGCAACACTCCTTCCTCACCTTAGATGAGATAACGCAATCACAACTGCTTTGTAAAATCCAGGACCCAGAGCTCCACGGAGTGAGTGACGCATCGCTGGGAGCTACTTTCATAATTTGGAACCACAGTTAGTTAACCCCACATTGATCTCCAGCCGAAACCTCCGCATTTCACGATGCATCAGGTAAAATCCTTCCCGATGTTAGGGGGCGGACTGCGGTCAGAAAACCCGTGCTGTCACACGCAGGGATCTTTCACGCTGCGCACTTGTTTCAGGTTCAGAAGGAATACAAAATAGTGCACGGGACATGCCAGGAGACCCCGAGCTATCACTTGTCGTGCTTTCCAATTCCCGAGGAAAGAATGGGCCTGTCCTATTTCATAAACAGTTTTAGCCACTGAAGACAGGATTTCGTTTCAGGCTTCCAAATACTTCATCGGGATTACAGAGCATTGTTCCCGTAGAAGCAGCCATTGCCCATCAGAGAGCTGGCAAGGGTTTGACAACAGCCTCATGCTAAGCTGCAGTTTTCAGGCAAGAACCATCTCCCAGCATTTCTCAGTGTGTCACCAGCTAAGAATGACACCCTCAAACGGCTGCTACTTCCTTTCCTGCTCAAAACAAGCTCCTTGAAGGTGTCCCGAGCCAAGTCTCAATCTACGTAACGGGAGGAGGTGGGAGCCACTCACCGGGTTTTGACTCAGGGTCCAATTTTTGGCGGCAAGCTATGCCAAGAAAATGCCCCGCGTCCAATTGTCTATTTCATTCTCGGTGCTAAATTAGGCTTTTGTAATTTAAGTATTCCCATTAAAATGTCACATCCAATGACACCAGAGATGAAAAGGTAGAGAAACGTGAGACGAAATACAGAGAATTACAGCACACTTCATTCACACACCCCAGCTTGAAATCTAATTTGCTCTTAGCACGAACGCCGGGAAGGGTGTCTGCTAATGGGCTGCAATAGAAATATTCTGAGCTCAGACACCTAACGAGGGAAATGGCACGGAGGACACCTGCCCGAAGACACAGGAAGCAAAACTAACCGGGTCACATCGGCAACTCTCTCCTTACTTCAGCGGTTCAGGCTTTTCGAAGCAAGGGGAAGGTGCCATGGAGGGGCGCTGCCTTCCCTTCTAGGCAAAGTGGCCCACAAAACAGCTGCCCGGGAGAAGGCCAATAAGGCAAGAAGAGGATTAGGCTTCCAGAGAGTTCTAACTCTGAAATGTATCTTACCTGTATTAACTAGCTGAGACCAGACGTGATGATGAGCATCTGATAACGATCAGATGAGTTTTCTCCCACCATCCCCTCCTAAGAGGCTCATTCCTGCCGTGCTTGAACTGCAGCGAGAATAACACAGAAAAGTCATGTTTCTCCGCACAAGTACCTGTGAGAGCTGGTCTGCGAGGCCACCGTGACAGGCAGTCAGCGACCTCCCATCTCTTCGGCACTGGCATATATTTCTAAATAGGGAGGTGACCCTGGGATCCAGTGAGCAGAGCCGGTGGCTGACCACCCACAGGCAGCCTATTTTGAACACAAAAAACACTCCAGCCAGAGGAGATCCTCCACAGTTAGCCCTTCCAGTGGGATTTTATTATACATCCAACTCACCGCAGTAGCAATGCAGAGTGAACATTGAACTTGGCACACAGACAGGAGAGAAGGGACGCTGGCCTCGAGCCCTTCTCCCAGTTACATCAGATCATATAAGGCTGATTATTTCGAGTTACAGGTTTTTGGCTTTTCTTTGGCAAAGGCCTCAAATGATAGCAAGAGGGGATTTCCCCGAATAAAGACACCCCCGCACACCCAGCGGGCACAAGGACAGAACGCGCCCAAGGGGCGAGCATGTGGGCCACCCGCTCCGCCGGTTGGTTTAAGCGGATGCAGGCGGGCGTGCTGGAGTCCAAGGGGTTCTGCCAACGGCAACACGTGGTTTCCCAGCACAGGAATAGCCAGAAGGTCCCTCGAGTCCTTGGCATGTCTTGCGTCTTCCTTCCCCTGCGAGCCGGTCAGAAGTGCAGGCATTTAGCCGTTTCCTACTCTCAAAAGGGTAACTGTCAACCTACCTTCGTAGAAGGTCTGGGAAAAGGAACCACTGAGCCCGTGACATGGACTGTGTTTCTCTCACTGAAACGCTGTTTACTGACTGTAAGATGAGCGTATGAGCTAGTGCCCGGCGTGGTGGCGGAAGCTCCCGACGCACGTGCGGTTCGGAGCCAGCCGCTGGCCTGCTGGCAGGAAGGTTCTATCAGGACAGGGCGACGCTGGAACCAGCCTCCTGCACCCCCACCTGGGGTCGGACCCCGGGCGGAGTCATGGTGGAGGTAGCGTCTGTCTTTGACCTTCACGCCAGCAACACTATGGAAGCACTAATGGGCGAAGGCCTGGCATCTTCAGAGGGGCTGGTGAGGACCACTGGGTGCCGATCTCCCCTCAGGGCCCAGAAAGGCCCAGAAAAGCGGCCTGCTGCTGTCTCCGACTCAGAAGGAAGGCCGGTTCTATCATCAGGCCGCAGGCTGCTTCTCCTGCCATCGTGTTGTGAGCCTTGGACCCCTCGGACCCTGGTGGACGCCTGGTGCAGAACACCCTTAAGTGCAATGGGTGCCAAGCTTCCCGGGAGCCGAGAGGAGAGATGGACTATATGCCCTCCCTTCTCCAGAGATGGGAGCGGAGCGCAGCGCACCAGCCACGGCTTGCTTTTGGTTTCGAGGCACAACAAGACGGTGTGGTATGCCAGTCACATGGTCTGAAGCCCGATGCACTCTGTTTTGGTTTAGATTGAGGTGGTTTTATTATCATTTTTCTCGGAAGAAGGACGCTAAGAAATCAAGAATCAAAATACAGTGAATCTGGAAGGCATCTGGGAGCAGAAGAGAGATTTAAGAGTAATGGACATGGGGAGCACCCTGGCCGGGCGCCCCCTGCCTGCTGCACTTAGGATTTAATTCTCTTAGGAGCTGAGTTCAAGGTTGCTGGAGTTCAGGCTTTGCTCTTCATTTCCAGCGATGCCGGACCAGGGAGGACTCATCGTTGACAACTTCGGGGTCCCGGGGGCCGTGCCGACACCGGACCGGGAGCAGTAGCAGGATGATTAAGGTGAGAAGGATGATTCCACACACACTCATGAGAGTATAGGAGACGATCCACAAGATGGGCTCGTTCAAAGGCAGGGTGGGGACACAGTTGCTGGCTATGTCGTCTGTTGAGAAAGGCCCAGAAATTTCAGACACCGGGGTACCTGCAATTTCTGAGGAGACAGAAGGGGGAAACGCACAGCTGTGAGATGAGCAGTCCATCACTAACATACGACAAAAGAGATAACCCCGTGCTTTATCGAGCCACAGCCACGTGGCACCAGGCGCAATGGCTCAGGCACCTGGGCGAGCCCTGGGGGAGTCTCGGTGGCAGCGTGCCTTCGGGGGTCCATCCCCCGGGACTGGAACGACAGCAGGTTTCAAGGTTCAGGTGTGGAAACCGCCTGGTAGAAGGGCACCAGGGAAGCACCAGGCATACCACGGAGGGCAGGTGAGAGCATCGGTCCGTGCCTGGCAGGCCCAGCTGGGTTGGTTGGTTGTGAGAAAGGAAGAGAACAGCAGTACCCACAGCCGAAAGCTCAGCTGAACCCGCCTGCATCCTGGGGACCTCCCCAGTGGGGTCACCTGGGTCCATGCTCTGGAGGACCCTCATTCTACAATGTGATAGTTTTACTTTTAGTTTTTAGAGGAATCGCTACACTGCTTTTTCATAATGGCTGCACCATACAACCCAGAAATTCCACTTCTGAGTAGTTCTCCAAAGACAAACACTAATTCAAAAAGACATATGCACCCCTGTGTTCATACGGCATTATTGATGACAGCCAAGACATGGAAGACACCTGGGTGTCATTCATAAATGAATTGACAAAAACATGGTACATATGTACAATGAAATACTACTCAGCCATAAGGAACAAACAAACAAAGAAAAACGTAACCTTGCCATTCATGACAACAGGGGTGGACCCAAAGGGTATTACGCTAAGTGACATAAGTCAGACAGAGAAAGACAAATACTGTATGGTTTCACTCATCTGTGGAATCTAAAAAAACCCACAAAATGAAACAAAACAAAAATCAAACCAAAAAGCCTCCAAACAGACCAAAAAAACAGAGATTAAAGTGGTGCTTGCCAGAGGGGATGAGGGCAGAGGGATGGGTGAAAAAGGTGAAGGGGGATATAGTGAGTGAATACTGTGATGTTTGCATGGTGACAGAGGCTCGCTAGACGTAATGTGCTGAGGTATGTAGACGTCAAATCACTGTGGTGTATACCTAAAGCTCATATAATATTGTGTCAACTATACTTGAAGACAGAAGTACTTAAAAGAGTATATTCAACAACCACAAAACCTCTACAATGGGCAGTGTCCTTGCTTCAGCCTGACCCACACTCTTCATGGAGTCCATGGCCACCGGGGTCAGACTGGCCCAGGTGCTCCTTCTCCACCCCACACTGGTACTACGTCAGTCACATGTACAGCGTACGGAGGACCCAGAATCGAGAGTGGTAAATGAGTGCACCATCGGGTTCATGACGAGTGGTGAACAAAGAGAAAGCCGGGTAAAACCAATTCCGTGGCTTCTGCTGGCCGACACTTAGACGAGGCTCCCACCGGGGAGGCAGTTGCAAATGTCTTTTCACAGTAGGTCATCTGTCTTTTAAAACATTTATTGGCTTTATAAATAGTGATGCTTTAACACCTGCAATTATGAGAGTGGAACATGCATAGTGCAAAGACCCTAATCCAGGAAGGCATAAAGAACTTAAAATGACCTGAAATCACTTCTATTTCCAGACAAAACAGAGTAGGAGGGACCAGATTTACCCTCCCACCTGAAATAACTCAGAAATTGGACAAAGTGTATGGAAAGAAAACACTGGAGATCTTGGAAGCTGGGCGAGGAGTGACGGTTAAGTCCTGAGAGGCGGGAGACAGATGAAGTGAGGACAGTCGCTCAGCTTACTGACTCGGGAGTTTCCGGGTTGTGGAGCAGGAAACAGAGACATGGGCAGAAGCCAGCAGAGCTCCCCGCGCTGGGGAGACAGGTAGTCGAAACTGGTAGAGTTTGCAGGGAGAGTCAAGGACAGAGGGCAGCTGTGCAGAAGGAAATGCCACACTTCTCAGGGGCCTTCATCTGGGTGCTGACCAAAAAAAGAGTGACGTCCAGGGCAAGAACCACTGGAGAGGATTAGAAGACACAGTGCTTGGGGCTCACATAGGGCTGAGAAGAGTGCCTATTGCCAACTGTTTCCTGTTCACTCTCTTTCCCAGGAAGCAAGAGAAAGAACAAACCCAACTCACAGGGTATCCCTGAGAGCACTAAGAGTCTTTTGTCTGTCACAGGAAAAATTAACCATAGATTAAACACAGCTCTCATATCATCGCATGATGCTCAAAGGCAAGACAGGGCAGGATCAACGCTTTTTAAGTAACGTAACTGATCAAGAACAAATCTCAGGAATATTTGTCAAGATACAAAAGTATTGAGCACTCTTTTGGGCTCCTAAGCCCAATTTCAATGTGCGGAGGGAGTGGTTCCAACACCAGGAAGCAATTCTTGCACCGTCCAAGGATTCAACTCAATGCTGACACTAGCTATTTTTAGAAAAGACCTAAATCAAACTTCTAGAGATAAAAACTGCAATGTGCGAGATAAAAACACACTGTGCAGTATTAACAGCAGATGATACACCGCAGAAAACAAGACTGGTGAACTTGAAAACATAACAGGAGCTATCCAAAATGAAATACAGAGGAGCAAAACATTTACAGAAGCTCGGTAGCATGTGGGACTACTTAGAGGGGCTGAATATCCATGCAATTAGACTACCCAAATGAAAGAAGGGGGTGAGGAGAAAAAAATACTCCAAGATCTAATATAATTTTTCTAAATTTGATGGAGACTATAAACCACAGATCCAAGAGGTTCAAAGAACCCCAAGCACAAGAAACATGAAGTAGACTACACCAGTGAATCCCTGAAAACCAGTGGTAAAGAGAAAATCTTAATAGCAGAGAGAGAAAAAAAGAAATATTTTGTACAAAGAGACAAAAGGGATTAAAGAAGATTTCATGTCAGAAATAATGCAAGCTATAAGGCATGGGGTGGGTGATGGTGGTGGGGGAAACATTGCCAACCTAAATTTTATACCAGGCAAAAATATCTCTCAAAAAAATAAAGATAAAAGACATTTTCAGACACACATAAGCTGAAAGAATTCATCACAAGAAGATGCACACACACATATACACTGGAATATTATCCAGTCTAAAAAAAAAAAAAAAAAAAAAGGAAACCTTGTCATTTGTGACAACATGAATGGACCTAGATGATACTATGCTAAGTGAAATAAGCCAGACGCAGAGAGGCAAATGCTGGGAGATCTCACTTATATGTGGAATCTAAAATAGTCGAACTAAGCAGCCAAGAGTAGACTGGTGGTTGCCAGGGGCTGGAGGGAGGGGGAAATGGGGAGATGTGGGCCAAAGGGTATATAGTTTCAGGTATGTGAGATGAACAAGTCCTAGCGATGTAATATACAACACGGTGATTGTAGTTAACAATATTATATTGTATACCTGAAATTTGATAAGAGGGTATATCTTCAATATTCTTACCAACACCACCCCCCAAAAAAGAAAGAAAATGGTAACTGTGTGAGGGGGGTGAATGTGTTTATTAGTCTGATTGTGGTGATCATTTCACAATGCATGTGTATACTAAAACACTGAGTTGTGCACCTCAAATATATATGTCTTTTATTTTTCACTTATACCACAATAAAGCTGAAAAAAAGAAAAAAAAATCACAGCTGACCTGCCCTATAAAATACACTAAAGGAAGATCTTCAAGCAGAAGATCAACGATACCAGGTGGAAACCTAGATCTACACAAAGAAATGGTCACTCGGAGGCCATTCGAACACCTGCATGCTGAACTGTAAATAGGTAAGAAGATAACTGATTTAAAGCAAGAACAATGACAATGTACTGGGTGGTTTAACACAAGTGAACTGTAGGACAGTGACCACAGGGGGGGCAGTGGGGAGAAGCGGAGGTATACGGTTGTGGGTTCTTCTGCTGTATGAAGTGGCAGACTGTGATAAGGTGTACACTATAAACCCTAAGGCAACCACTAAAGTAACACAACAAAGAGCGATAGCTAATTAACTAGCCGTGGAGATAAAAAAGAAATAGAAATAATGCAAAAGAAGGCAGGATAAGAGGAAAACAGGTGGAAAAAGAACAGACGAGACAGAGAAAACAAGTAACAACATGGTAGACTTAAACACAACCATACCGATCAACACATTAAACACAGCCTACACGGGGGGCTGGCACCCTTTCTCTGTAAGGACCACATAGAAAACATGGTAAGCTTTCTGGGCCACATACGATTTGTATCATATACTCTTTTTGATCCTTTTTACATAAGCCCTTTAAAAATGTAGAAACTATTCTTGTTTCAAAAACAGTCTGCACGCCAGATTTGGCTGGCACGCTGTTGTCTGCCAATCTGTGGTCTAAACACCCCAACGAGAAAGCAGAGGTTGTCAAATGAGATAAAAAGCAATATTTAGTTTCATGACTATATGCTGCCTACCAGTAACCCGTTTTAAATGTAAATACTCAGATATATTAAAAGATAAAGGATGGAAAAAGATGTCTCATGCTAATGCTAATCCAAAGAAACCCAGAGTGGCTATATTAATACTAAACAGAGTAGGCTCAGAGCCAAGAGTATTGCCGGGGATGAGGATAGTAACTTCATAATGATAAAATGTTCAATCATAAATAAAACATAACACTAAATGTTTATGTACCTAATAAGAGTTTCAAAATACATGGAAAAAGAATGATGAAACTGCAAGGAGAAATGAACAAATCCTCAAAAATAATTAAGAGATTTCAACATCCCTTTCTCAATAATAGATAGAGCAAGTGGACAGAAATAAGTAAGGACACACAGCCTACCTTACCAGCACTACCAATCAGCTTGACCTAATTGACAATTGATAGAATACGCCACCCACACAGCTGAATAGACATTGTTTTCAAGAGCAGATGAAATATTTAACAAGATGGGCCCTATTACAATCTATCAAACAAGTTTCAATAAACTTAAAAAGGCTGGGTTTATACTATGTCCTCTGACCACAGTTGGAATTAAATTAGAAGTCAATAACAGAAAGATACCTGGAAAATCCATAATCACCTGGAAACGAAATAACCCAGCTCTGAAACTGTAAGAATTCTATAAGGAAACACAGGAGGAGAAGTCCCAGAGTTAGGCAAAAAGTGTCTTTAGTTACAGCACCAAAAAGTACCAACCGTAAAGGAAAAGAAGAATAAGTTTTACTTTATCCAAATTAAGACCTTCTCTTTGAAAGATGATATTCAGAGACGGAAAAGACTGGGAGAAAAATACTTGCAAGTTACATTTCTTATAAAGGATTCGAATTCTGAACATACAGAACTCTGAAAACTCAATAATGAGAAGGTAAAGAATTCAATATAAAAATGGGCAAGAAAATCTGAAAAGACACTTCAGCCAAGATGTGTGAACGGCATATACACACGTGAAAAGAAGCTCGAGGTTATTAAGGAAATGCAAATTAAAACCACAATGAGATACCACCCAGGAGCTATTAAAATGGAAAAGGCTGACCAGCCCTGGCCGGTGTGGCTCAGTTGGTTGGAGCATTGTCCTTCTTGGGTGAGGATTTACAATTTTTTAAAATTAATTTTATAGAAGAGACTGAGCCCTGTTCAGCATGGCTTAGTGGTTAGAGGTTGGCCTACACACCAGAGGGTCTCAGGTACGATTCCTAGTCAAGAACAGGTACCACGGTTGCAGGGTCCATCCCTGGCCCCAGTTGGGGCACGTGCAGGAGGCAACCAGTCGATGTGTCTCTCTCACATGGAAGTTTCTCTCTCCTCCCCCGCCATTCTCTCTAAAACTCAATGGAAAAAATAGCCCTGGGTGAGGATTAACAACAACAACAAAAGACCGACCATCTCAAATGTTGGTGGAATGTGGAGGAAGTGGAAGGTAACTCTGGAAAAGTTTGGCAGTTTTTTGGGAAGTGAAACATACCTGTCATAGGACCTAGCCATTCCCCTCCATGGATTTACCCAGGAAGAATGAAAATACATGTCCGAGGACGTCTACACTAACAGAGAGCAGGGTGGTGACTGCATAACTGGTGATGGAAAAAATGAAATAAAAGAAAACAATAAATAAACAAAAACTAGAATGGCCAGATCTTTTTCACCGTAGCGTGCAAAAGCAAGTGAACCGTTTCCAAAGACTCGGTCCTGAGATGGTTTCTGAGGCGGGCTCTGGACCTGCAGGGCCATTTGCTCCGCAGGCACGTGAAAGCCACTGTTGCTGGGCGCCGTGGTCCCTCCCGTGAAGGGAGGAAGCAGGGCTGCCCAGTCTCTGCCCTTGGGGCCCTGTGGCTTTGACATCTTTTTTTTTTTTTAATATATTTTTTTTATTGATTTCAGAGAGGAAGGGAGAGATAGAGAGATAAACATATCAATGATGAGAGAATCATTGATCGGCTGCCTCCTGCACGCCCCCTACTGGGGGCTGAGCCCACACCCTGGGCATGTGCCTCGACTGGGAATCGAACTGTGACCTCCTGGTTCATAGGTCGATGAACAACCACTGAGCCACACCAGCTGGCTTTGACATCTTTTGATTGAATTCTAAGTAGAAGGCAGAGCACAGCTCTGCAACTCTGTTCTTAACAGCGAATGTTCCTATTTTTACACATGAACATGTACCAGATGATCCACTTTCAACCTGCAGCAAAGAAAATTCACAGTGATGACTGCCAAATCCACGGTGCCTCCAGTTGTACAAGCTGAAATCCACACGGCGCTGGTGCCGAACGTCTCCAGCTATAAAAAGAGCTGGGTGGCATTTCAGAAGCTGTGGACACAGGGAGAGTTGTCAGTGTGAACGCTAGTGTTTTCCTGGCTGGAGGACACTTGGCCCAGGAGACACGGGCCGTTGAAAGCCCGTCTCCAGGATCTGTGCCAGGCGTGTGAGACTATCTGCTGAGGATCCAGGCTGGCCAGCTGCGTGCCGCACCGTGACTGCCACCTCGTCTACCTGGCTCTGATCGGAGGCTGGAAGAGTGCCTCTCTGCAAGGGTGTGGCCAGGGGGCAGTTGAGAAGAGGCAGGGCAGCATAACAGAAGCATCTGGGGATCTTTTCCCCAAAATCCACCACCCTCCCACCCACCGCCGTCCTGGTGGACCCTGGCTGAGACAGGAGGTGAGGACGTGGGCCACGGGCATTTATCAAGCTCACCAGGCGGTGAGCTCTCACTCATTGGCCTCCGTCCCCCCCTGCCCCAACCTCACCGGAAGCCCAGTCCTTGGAGCTCAGTGCTGTCTGTCAGACACAAACGAGTAGAGAACCAAGACACTGCGAGAGAACGGCAGCTCCCAAAGGGTTCTGGCTCCATCGTGTGCTGGTTGGCACAAAGGTGGCACTTCCTCCAACGCTAACACACAGATGTGAGGATAAAATCTAATTCCCATTGTTTAAATATGTAGCTGAGCTCAGAAATAGGCCCTAGGGATTACAAAGCCCAGGTGTGTGTGTGTGTGTGTGTGTGTGTGTGTGTGTGTGTGTGTGTGGAGGGGGATTACAAAGCCCAGGTGTGTGTGTGTGTGTGTGTGTGTGTGTGTGTGTGTGTGGAGGGGGATTACAAAGCCCAGGGGTGTGTGTGTGTGTGTGTGTGTGTGTGTGTGTGTGTGTGTGGAGGGGGATTACAAAGCCCAGGGGTGTGTGTGTGTGTGTGTGTGTGTGGAGGGGGATTACAAAGCCCAGGTGTGTGTGTGTGTGTGTGTGTGTGTGGAGGGGGATTACAAAGCCCAGGTGTGTGTGTGTGTGTGTGTGTCTGTGTGTGTGTAGGGGGATTACAAAGCCCAGGGGTGTGTGTGTGTGTGTGTGTGTGTGTGTGTGTGGAGGGGGATTACAAAGCCCAGGGGTGTGTGTGTGTGTGTGTGTGTGTGTGTGTGTGGAGGGGGATTACAAAGCCCAGGGGTGTGTGTGTGTGTGTGTGTGTGTGTGGAGGGGGATTACAAAGCCCAGGTGTGTGTGTGTGTGTGTGTGTGTGTGTGTGTGTAGGGGATTACAAAGCCCAGGGGTGTGTGTGTGTGTGTGTGTGTGTGTGTGTGTGTGTGTAGGGGGATTACAAAGCCCAGGTGTGTGTGTGTGTGTGTGTGTGTGTGTGTGTGGAGGGGGATTACAAAGCCCAGGGGTGTGTGTGTGTGTGTGTGTGTGTGTGTGTGTGTGTAGGGGGATTACAAAGCCCAGGGGTGTGTGTGTGTGTGTGTGTGTGTGTAGGGGGATTACAAAGCCCAGGTGTGTGTGTGTGTGTGTGTGTGTGTGTGTGTGTGTGTGTAGGGGGATTACAAAGCCCAGGGGTGTGTGTGTGTGTGTGTGTGTGTGTAGGGGGATTACAAAGCCCAGGTGTGTGTGTGTGTGTGTGTGTGTGTGTGTGTGTGGCGGGGGATTACAAAGCCCAGGGGTGTGTGTGTGTGTGTGTGTGTGTGTGTGTGTGTGTAGGGGGATTACAAAGCCCAGGGGTGTGTGTGTGTGTGTGTGTGTGTGTGTGTGTAGGGGGATTACAAAGCCCAGGGGTGTGTGTGTGGAGAGGGCATTACAAAGCCCAGGGATGTGTGTGTGGTGGGGAGATTGCAAAGCCCAGGGGTGAGTGTGTGTGTGTGTGTGTGTGTGTGTGTGTGTAGGGGGATTACAAAGCCCAGGGGTGTGTGTGTGTGTGTGTGTGTGTGTGTGTGTGTAGGGGGATTACAAAGCCCAGGGGTGTGTGTGTGGAGAGGGCATTACAAAGCCCAGGGATGTGTGTGTGGTGGGGGATTGCAAAGCCCAGGGGTGAGTGTGTGTGCAGGTGGGGGGCAGAAGACTTGACCCCAGCATCACGGAGATGAACCCTAGAGCCGAGATGCCAGTGATATCCTGGTCCACTGGTGGAAGGAGCTGGAAAACTACCAACATAGAAGGCTAACTGTCCGAGGACAGTTATGAGGAGTGTGTGTGTGTGTGTGTGGGGGGGGTGGTTGGGTGGGGGGGGGGAGGACAAGAAAGAATCTCCATGACAAATGGAGCCTCCAAACACAACCTCAAGATTCCAGGGCTTGGTGCAGAAATCCTGAAGTTTTCACGATCTGAGGACACTCAGCAGAAGCAAATGCAAAAGTGCTTTTTTCATAAAAAAATGTGTTTTATTGATTTTAGAGAGAGAGAGGAAGAGCGAAATATTGCCGAGAGAGAAACACCACCAATCGACTGCCTTTTGCATGCTCCCCAAAGGGGATGGAGTTGCAACCCAGGCGTGTGCCCTGACTGAGAACCGAACTGATAATCTCCTGGCTCACGGAGTGATGCCCAACCCACTGAGCACACCAGCCAGGGCCAAAATTGCTTTTTAGCGACACTTTACAACCCAAGGTGCACTACGGTGAGGGCGGGGTGGGGACGCCCACTAAATAAATTCACAGCAAAAAATTGCAGACCAAGTGAGAAAAAATCCACCAAGTCAGCAGACACAAAAAGGAGGAGATTAACCACTCATCGATGACAGAAAAATATAACCGGCTGCTTGAGATTATGCAGTAGCTGTGTTTAAAGTGATTGAAAACTCACTAACATACCAATAAAAAAATTTTTAACTAAACAAGCTGATTCAAAAGTTCATGAAGGAAAGAAAATTAAGAGAGACTAGGAAGGAAGTTTTGAAAAGAAAATAATAAAAAGAAACTAATACTATAAGACACATCAATGGAACCGAGTTGAAAAATACATAAATAAATATGTATCCTAAGTATTTACTGGAATTTAATGTGAAATCATAGTGGGATTTCAAATTAATAAAGAAAAGATGGATTATTCAATGTTATAGGCACAATGGGGTAGTCATCTTGGGATAAAATAGTTCACATACTTAGTACATTCTATGCCAAAGTAAATTAAACATGAAAGTCCTTGAATAAATCACAAAAAAATTTTAGTGAGCAAGACCATTTAACATATGACATGAAACCTAAGAGCCTTAAAGCAAACGACTGATATATTTAAATACATAAAAGCAAATATTTTCTATTAAAATTCATTATACGTTCAAAAATAACTTACCATTGAGATATGAATTAAAGTTTTTTTTTCTCCAGACAAATGATTAATTTCTTAACTACAGAGGGAGCTCCTACAGATAAATACAAAAAACCACCACCAACAAAAATACACTAAAAACCTAACAGGAAAAAAAAAATGGGAAAAAGATATGAGTGGATAAGAAAAGGAAAAACAAATGCCCTTAGAAATACAAAAATAAACTCAACCTCACCCACATAAAGTAAAACACATTACAGTCACACTGAGATCATGTTCTACACCTATCAGATGGGCACAATTCCCCAGCATGTGACGATACCACGTCGGCGAGGCTGCCTGGAGAAATAGGCCGAGAGAACTGGCATAGCCAGATATAAAGAAGCATCTCTCTACCGCAGCCACGGGACAACATTCATCACGGTTACAGATGAATCCCCTTCCACCCAGCAACTCTACTCTAATCCTCTCACTGAGAGGTACACTCCCGTGTGTGAGCAGACATATATAAATGGTATCCATTGTTTCTAACAACAAAAGATTGGAAACAACCTAAATGTCTACAAATAATGACTGGTCAAAGAGATTAGGGAACATTCACATACTAGAAGATCAGAAGGCTGAAAAAATAATCATGAGGGAGGCCTTTCTGCACTCTATGATTGTCCCTGAGTGGGGCACTGCATGATTCATTGTAGCTTTTGAATATTACCTAGCCAACTTTTCAAATAAAATTAAAAATGATAACGGAGATAAAGGAAATAGAAGCCACAACAAATTATAGAACACTACAAAAACTGAGCTAGTAGGGTTGAAAAAGTGCAAAATAGTATTTCTAGAATGAAAACTAGAGTCGATGCAATTAAAAACTCACTGAATAGGTTAAACAGAGTGAACACGGCTGAAGAAAGAATGGCCAATACATACACTAAAATTTTTCATAATAAAATATTGAGAGGAATCAGAGGGGAAACTGTATATTCAGTAAATGATGCTGAGAAAATTGAATATCCTTATAAGAATTAGATTCCTATTTCACATGTTAGAAGAAAAAATTTAGAAAGTATACAGTATCTTTAAAAACAACTCTATTTTCTTAGATTAAGGAAGAATTTCTTAAATAAGAGCAGAGTAAAACCATAAGAAAGATTAGTAAATTTTATTTCACAAAATTTAAGAAAAAATGCAAATAAAAGACACCAAAAACAAGCAAAAAAAAAAAGGCCAGAGAGATCAGAAGAAATTCACCATGCACACAGGCCAGAAAAATTAATCTCAAATATAGAAAGAACTCATATGTCAATAAAAAAAGTAGAAATCCATGCAAAAGCTGTGAATAGAAAAATTCACCATCTGAGAGAAAGCTCAAACATCCCATAAGCAGATCAAAAGGTACGTCATCTCAGATGTAATCAATTAAAATGTGACACTATTCCACACAGATTGGCAAAACAACTACGATAATACTTTGACGGAATGGAGATTCTGGTATAATTCTGGTGGTCCAGCTACTTCGAAGACCAATTTGACAGTCGCCAGTAATGCTGACGCCCGGCACACCAAATCACTTAGCAATTCCACTTCCAGATCTCATCTGCGTGCACAGGAGGGTCACCAAAGTATTGTTTATACTCGCAGACGTTAGAAACCACCGGATGTAAATGAAGGCGGCACTGGGTAAGAGATCTGGGTATACTCACGCAATGGAATACTACACAGCGGTCAGAATGAACGACCTAGGACTCATTGGAACATGGGGAACCTAGGAAAAGTAATGAACAGTAACGCAAGTTGACAAAGGACATCCACCCTACAGCAGCCATCGTGTAAATTAAGAAATACCAAGAAACCCCAACGACCAACTTGTGTTGTGTTGTAAACACTGCTCATAGGTATATGATGGCCAGCTTCTAGGATGGCCTTCAGTGGCTCCGCTTCCCGGTACTGACTCTTGTGCACGCCCCTCCCCCATCTACCAAAGGAATCGGGCAGGAGTGACACCGTGTCACTTCCAAGATGAGTTTACAGAATGACTGCGGCTTCTGTCTTGGGTGCTCTGTTGCACACGCTCTCTCTGCGATCACTTGTTCTGGGGTGACCAGGAACCCATCGTGGGGACATTCAGATAGGCCTGTGGCAAGGTCCGCATGGCAAGGAATGGAGGGGCCCTGGCAACCACATGACAGAGCTTGGAAGGGGACCCCCCAGCCTTCAGGTGCTGCAGACTTAGGGGAGACCCTGGCCCAGAACGGCCCCGCTCAGTCCCTCACCCCTCCATTCCCCACCCTCCCTCCGCACAGGCTCGTTAAGTGCGGCTACACTGGGGGGCAAGTTGTTGCATAGCAATAGATAACAGTCCAGGGTACTGTAGCGATGCACTGAAATTATGAGAATATACACCAGCTTCAGGATAAAGGGTGACTCTGGGGAGTGCAGTGAGGTGGGGCTTTGGCTATACTTATTTTTATTATTATTTCTATAACAAATTTTTGAGGATGACAAAATGATAGCATTTGTTCTATCTGGGTGTTCAGTAAGTACACGATTTTCTGTGATTTCAAGCATTTTCTTTGTTACTTAAAACATGTTTTAGCCCTAACCGGTTTGGCTCAGTGGATAGAGCATCGGCCTGTGGACTCAGGGGTCCCAGGTTTGATTCCAGTCAAGGGCATGTACCTTGGTTGCAGGCACATACCCAGTGGGGAGTATGCAGGAGGCAGCTGATCGATGTTTCTCTCTCATCGATGTTTCTAACTCTCTATCCCTCTCTCTTCCTCTCTGTAAAGAATCAATAAAATATATTTAAATAAAAACACAAAAAACACGTTTTAGCCCTGGCCGGTATAGCTCAGTTGGTTGTCGTCCTGTGCACCGAAAGGTCACCGGTCCGATTCCCGGTCAGGGCACATGCCCAGGTTGTGGGCTCAATCCCCACTTGGGGCATGTATGGGAGACAACACATGAATGTTTCTCTCATCGATGTTTCTCTTTCTCCCTTCCTTTTGCTCTCAAATCAATGAAAACATATTAAAGTAAATAAATAAAAAGTAAGATTGAAAAAATGTTATAAACAAACACTTGAAATAGAACAAAAGGCAGCACTTCATTCCGTTTATTACGGTGCCACAGACCATGCCTGGCTCCTAACCGCAGCCCTGAGGGGAGCCATTACTTTAATGGCTAAGCGATTTGCACCGAAGAGGAGACTCAGTGTGCATTCCCACCGCAGCTAAAATCGAAGGGCTAAGTGCCCACACCTTAGCTATATTTTCAACAAACAGCAGAACCAAACTTCAATACAAACACCTGACCAGGAATTCAGGACGGCTCGCAGGAAAACGTCTCTGCCTAGAGAGGCTTCGTGTTAGCTGTGCCCAGAGCGCGCCCGCAGCAGCAGACAGGATGGCGGGATGGCGGTCTCCGCAGCAGCCACTAAAGTGGACGATGTAGCGGCTGTTGCCATAGCAGCCTCGATCTACTTCGGTGGCGTTTAACCAGGGAACAGGAATTGTGGGCAAACTGCGTTGGTTCTTAGATTCCCTGGTTTTAAAGAAGTAAAACGCCCACAGTTGGGAGACACGGTGTTTCAGGTTGTGCGGCCCCAGGGAACGCAGGGAGAGAGGACCCCCTTAGCGGACAGCAAACGGGCTGGAAGAGTTAGCACCTGTCTGAAAGGGTCACCTTTGCTCATGACCAAGATTCAGAAATGACAGGTCTCCAGCCCCCGAGTCTGGTCACAAGTACACGTCGAAGAACTCCGCGCTGACATTTCAGAAGGTACATCACAGCACCGCCCATGCCCTCATGGACGGGGGATTTTATTTATGTAGAATGGGAACTGGCCTAAGGATTCCAGAGGTAATTTTCCCTTCTCACATTTCTCTCCTGTTCTCCACATTCCTTTACTTTTGGGGATGGCAGTGCGTTGGGACAAGAATATGACGCATCACTTGCCAACTGTATCTCCCAGGACTCCCATTTTGAGACCACGACTTCGGCAACGAGAAATAATAGCTGGAATCTCTCCCTCCTGAACAAATCAGCTGTGACTGGAGTTCCCACTCACCCTCCTCTCCATGACTCCCCCCCAAACTCTAGTTAATTTTATTTTTAATTTTTGTTGTTTTAAAAATATTTTTTATGAAAATTTCTAGAAACATCAATGATGAGAGAGAATCATTAATCAGCTGGCTCCTGCACACCCCCTACTGGGGATCAAGCTCACAACCCGGGCATGTGCCCTGATTGGGAATTGAACTGTGACCTCTTGGTTCACAGGTCGATATTCAACCACTGAGCCACACCAGCCAGGCAAACTCTGGTTAATTGTAGATCAGAGTGAAGGTCTGGTTGGTCAGCGTTCCTGCCTGTCCTACAACTATGTCTCAAGTTTAAGGCTTTCTTTCATCAAATTCCTGTTCCCTTTCCTCTACTACATGGTGATCGTGTATTTCACTATCACCCCACTTTTCTTCTGTTCCACCCCCTGTCATTAGTTCTTTTTCCTGTCTCACATTTGCTTAGTTGTTCTATCCCTGAGCACTTCATTCATTCTGTGCCTGACCCTGACCGATGCCCCAGACCTTTTCAGTCCTCTGACACCCGACTGGAGACACGGTGGCCTGACACACACTTCCTGGGCACGCGCTTCCTCCACTGTCTCCCGCTCTCCATCTATGACTTGCCTTTTCCTTACCAGCTCGACTGTTAGTTGTGAGTACCCGTGTGCGGTGGGGACACTCCATCTCAAGCCTACTGTCACTCTGAAGACATTTTCAAGTTTAAGGAGTGTCACCATCCTATCAACTTGACTGTGCTCTGGTGGCTTCTCCGTAGATCTGGCTAAGCCTCAAGCCAGGCTTCGCAGAACAGTGCTGCTCTGTCACCGTCCTGCCGTCTCACAAAGGACTTCTGTCAGAAAAACGGGCTCCCTGGTCTCATTATTTTAGGTTTTTGAGAAATAGCTGTGACAAGCATTGATTTCTTATTTTATAGGATTTCTCTGAGGAAACAATATACATAGTTTATCTGTGAATTTTCTGTTTCAGTCCTTTCACTGTCAAACACTGACGTTCCACCCCCAGGCCTCTTGGAGTATTTTTATTCCTGGGATGAGGTGCCCATGCAAGTTTAATATGAGAGGGAACAGGAAGGCCAACACTTACTAGCCTTTTCCACGTGCCAAGAACGGCACTGAGAGTCTTACGTGGGTGAACTCGCTTTTTCCTCTCAGCAAACCCCAGTACATTTTACCAACAAGACTTTGATCACGATTACAGGCATGAGTGGGTGAATTCAACACAACTGACTTGTCGAGAAGTGCTCCCAAGTGAGTGAACTGACAAAAGCTCTGGAGGCAGGGCTCCCTGTCCGACGCCAGCATCGCTCACCTGCACAGGTGCTTGCGGCGAAGCCCACCCTCTTCCGAGCTCTGTCGAAGATCACGTAGAAGCCCTCCATCACGGTAGCACCAATCACCAGCGCGTTCGTGGAAGGTGAAATGCCGAATCGGTAGCACTCATAATTCAGGCCAGCCCTCATCATGGGCTGAATGTAAAGCTGTTGTTTAAGAGGAAAGAGGAAACAAGCAAGAAAAAGCACAAATCAGTCAACATCACACAACTGTCATGGTCACAGGGGGCTCAGAACTCTCCAAGATGCTATGGGGCGCTACAGATCTAGGAGTTGAAATCGTAAGCATGGTGGTGATAAACATTAGTGACAGGAACATGTACACCACATGTAACTGTATACAGGGACAACCATAAGCAGACTTCCATCCACCTATGTATTTAGTCATCCATTCACCAAGTCATCCATCCATCTAGCCATCCATCCATCTGTTTGCCCATCCATCCATCCATCCATCCATCTATCCATCCATCCATCCATCCATCCATCCATCCATCCATCCATCCATCCATCCATCCACCTATTCATCTATCCATCTGTCCTTCCATCTATTCAACCATCTGCCAACCAGTTATTTTTTGAGCCTAGACACTGCCCTTGGTACCAGCACTATAAGGACGAATAACACATGGTTCCTGTCTCAGCCAAGCTTCCCATCTAAGGGGGAGACAGGTAAGTAAATATTGAGTCAGAAGTGTTCCAACAGGTCCCTTCTATTGATAATGTTGACCTGCTAGTTCTCTCCTCGCCAAAACTCTCTTCATCTCTAAGAGAGAGTCCTCGCCCTCCTCCTAACTCACTGGCTACCCCCTCGCAAGCACTTGTACTGGATTTGCTTCACCTTCCTCGCCTGTCAGTATCTGAGAACTGCGGAGCTCTGGCTTCCTCTCTCTCTCTCCTCCCAGGTGGCTCATGCAGCCCCATGGCCCTCAGTACATCCCGTGTTTACGCCGAGACTCCCAAATCTTTATGTCCAGCCCAGATCTCTGCTGCCACTGCCACACGCTTCTGTCCACCTGCCCACCCACTCATCGCTCAGTTGGCATCTCAAATGTACCATTAAGAAAATGACACTGAACTTTGGCTATTGCCCTGATCTGCTCATCTCAAGGCTCTCTGTCTCAGTAAATCCACGACGCAGCCTTCACTCAGGTCCCAGAGCTCAGGTCAGTATCTCTGACCTCCCATCGAAACCGCACACAGCGCCTGCAGCCTTCCTTTGAGACAGAACCTGAATCTGATCACTTCGCCCATCTCCATCACCACCACCCTGGTCCAGGTCATCGTTGGCCCCTTCTGTCCTGATCATGTACTGCAAAGGTTCCTAACTGGCTCCAGGATACCACCTTTCCAAAGCGATGGTGTCTTCTAAGAAAGAGTCAGCAGGCACAGGTAGGATGATTCCCTCAGTGCGAGAGGGGAAAACCATCACAATCAGAGAGGAGACATGGCATCCACGGATAAGAAGTTCTGACAGGTGTGAGGCCCATGTCCTGAGGCCCCCAGGAGGCAAGAGTTACTGGGGACATGAGTTAAATCTTAAAACAATCAGTGAGCCAATCAATATCATATTAGTAACAATTCCTCTATTTTTTAATGGAAAAGTATTAAAATGTAGGCAGTTAAGAAGAGAGAATGGCTTGGTATGACATGACAAATATTTGGGGGAGGGAGGAAAGCAATAAAGCACAAAGTAAGTGAGGAGGACTTTGCCCTAAAGGATGAAAGCACTAAGAAAAACTTGGGAGGAACAAGGCACTACTCATAGGTAGGCAGTCTCAGGCCTTGTGGGATGTGAGAGGGAGGGGTTTGGGAGGGATGAGCAAAGATTGAAAGGAGACCAGTGGGAGGGACTTCCATATGATGATTGATGGAGGCGGAGGAGGAGGCAGACTGGGCGAGCGTGGGTCTTTTGGATTGGTGGGCACAAGAACAGTATTTAAAATCTGAACAGAAAAGGAAGCCAGAAGTTGTGCTGGTGAAAACATAAGTGATCAAACTGTCCCTGAGGACGGTGAACGTCACTGTACTTCACGGGCAGGGCAGATGGGAGGGAGAGGAGCTGCAAGGCAGAGAGGGGAGCGAGGACACGTGGTGGCAGTGCCTGGAGTCACCGACTGCTGGGCATCAAGCAGCTGCTGTGTCCAGGCAGCTGTTCCGGCAGGTAGAACCCTGCACTGATTGGTTTGTCTGTCTGCAAACCCTTCTTCCAGGCCAGGCATCATTCTATTCCTCCCTGTGTGCCCGCCACCTAGGCACCCAGTATATGCCAGGCATATAGGAAGACCTCAATACATGCGTGTCAATGAATGAGTGGGGCTAAGCTTTGATCAGTGTTAAATTAAGAAAAGGGGGGGGGGTTGGCTTAGCTGTTACAGAAACACACACACACACACACACACACACACACACACACACACCCCTACTTTTGAATGAACTAATTCCATAATGAAAGTATGATGCAACTGATGATACTGATGCGAACAGAATTTGTATCTTTTCCTCTGGCCTTTCTGTGGGTCCCAGTCGACTCCCAATAAAAATTCCAGACTGCAGATCTGTCACATGTTGGGAAAGCTGCGGTATTTCTGGATCTCAGAAGAAACTGTCTGCCTTAAACTGAGTACAAACGGGCGAACCAGTAGCACCAAGACTGAAACTATTTACACGTACAGGGTTATGTGAAAAAAAAAAAAATCAGAATTTGTCTGAGAGCTGGAAATTGATTTTTGAACAGGCCAAATAGAATTCAGCTCGTGTGTGTTTGGAAAATGGTGTTGGTGACAAATCGGACGCTCCTGCTCTGACTGCTCGCCTAGCTCTGACTGCTGGTGCCTGAAAGGTACCAGGTAGGGACCCCAATCTAATACTGTGGCGACAAGAAGCCCTGTGACTGCCCTGAATGTTAGGAAAGGGGCTGGGCAGGCAGAGCTGAGGTGTCAGATGACCCCAGTGCGACCTTGAGGGGTGTGGCCAGCATATGGAGTGTGTGTGGTTCTCAGCCGGGGATGGTTCCAACCGCCCATCCACATCCTTCCCAGCAGGCACCGGAAAGCAAACATGGTGATGTTGAATAAAAACTCAGAAGAACAATGGGGAATGTCGGTTTTTAAAAATCGGAAATGTGAACATGTCAAAGTCAACCCCCCAAAAATCTACCGTCTCCTAAGTGAGAATAAGCCTGGATTCTTACTCAGAGATACCCACATGGATGCCACCTCCCCAACCTGCCTCCCTAGGTCCCCACACTCACCCCGTGCCGGATATTACCTGTCCTGGACATAACGATTGCCTGCTTTTTTCCTCCTGCTTCTTGTGAGTCCCTGCCTCTGCAAACCACCCACGTGACGTTTATTTGCCAGAACACGTCCACCTGTGTCCTCAAGCGAGGCTTTAACTCTAGTTACAAACCACACTGATGAAATAATGTCCACATTTGGCGGTCGGCAGGCCAAAATATAATCAGAAAGAGTACATTATTTTAAAGATGCTGAAAACACAGTCCAAACACATCACTCTTTGCAGTGCCGTTCATCCAAGGACATGGCCGTCTTCTGAAAATGGAAAATGCCACCGAAAGTACTACTATTTCTCCTTCATAGTTAAAGAGGCAGACGCAGACAGGGCGAGTACGTTCAGGGCCGTGCCCTCTGCCGGGCTGTATTTCAGTCTTTTCCCCAACAAGTGCCCATTTCTGGAATGCCACCCCCTCCCACTATGTAAAGTTGAAAATGGAGACAAGGCAGTATTATCACTTACTTCTTTCTTCTGAAATTATTCCTCCTTTCCTACCTCCCAGCCACACTCCTTTATCTCAAATTCACCAGATTATATGGCAAAGACACAAGGGCTTAGCCATTTAACAGTTACAGGGCCCTACCCTCCACTGCATGGCAGTGTTGGGGAAAGGAGGGTGGTCTTCAAAACTCATGGTTCTCATCTTCAAGGAAATAATTGAGAAAGAAACAGAAGTGTGTGTGTTTTTTCAGGAAACAGAAGTCAAAGAAAAAAAGGCAACGGCATAATATACACCCTAAAGACCTGGCCCCATGCCCGATGAGTAGCCTGGAAAACTCGCATTATGGGTTTGAAGGGCAAGCTCACAAATGGGTTATTCTGTTCAGCAGAGGTTCGACAAAAGATGGGTTGTTTGAGTCCGGTCTTCGAGGACGGGAAGAATTTAGATACACAGATGGAGTGGGGACCAGAGGGCATTTCAGGCGAGGGGTGGGGAGTGGCGAGGGGTGGGGAGTGGTGAAAGCGAAGGTTAGGAGTCGGAGCAGGCACAGTCACCAATCAGTGGAGGGTCAAGGGCGCAGCAGGAAATAGGCAGGAAAGCAAGGAAGGGCCCAGCCAGGAGGTCCTGGAAGGCCACACCGGGAAAGAGACCATCAGCATGTAAACAGTGGCACTGAAAGCTGCGGTTCAGGAATAGTGACCTGGAATAGTTGTAAAGGGAAACAGTGGTGACATGGATGCCTGGAGGGCACGCTGGAGGCTCCTGAGGTGATGGAAGGGGGTGTGAGTGACATAGTGAGAGCTGTGGGAAGAGGCAAGAACATGACTAAGGAAGAGAGAAGTTGGTCTATTTAATTAGATGCCTGGGATGAAGAAGGAATCAATGATTTATTGCATATGGGGGAAATGATGTCTAAATCTCTGAGAATCCAGTTTTATTTATTTATAAATAAGTAGGAAAAACCCATCTACTGGTATTGTTGTAGATGTGGCAAAAATGTCCTCAATTCTTCACCTTTCCTTGTAGCCACCCCTTGTGATGTGACTTTGCAGCTCCTCCCATTGGGAGGTGGTGTCTACTTCTCCACCCGGGACCAAGACCATCCTACACCAAGACCAACCTGGACCAAGGCCAACCTAGACTAAGACCATCCTAGACCAAGGCCAACCTAGACCAAGACCATCCTAGACCAAGGCCAACCTAGACCAAGACCATCCTAGACCAAGGCCAACCTAGACCAAGACCATCCTAGACCAAGGCCAACCTAGACCAAGACCATCCTAGACCAAGGCCAACCTAGACCAAGACCATCCTAGACCAGTGATGGCGAACCTTTTGAGCTCGGCATGTCAGCATTTTGAAAAACCCTAACTTAACTCTGGTGCTGTGTCACATATAGAAATTTTTTGATATTTGCAACCATAGTAAAACAAAGATTTATATTTTTGATATTTATTTTATATATTTAAATGCCATTTAACAAAGAAAAATCAACCAAAAAAATGAGTTCGTGTGTCAACTCTGACACGCGAGTCATAGGTTCGCCATCACTGTCCTAGACTAAGGCTAACATAGATCAAGACCATCCTATACCAAGGCCAACCTAGACCAAGACCATCCTAGACTAAGGCCAACCTAGACCAAGACCATCCTAGACTAAAGCCAACCTAGACCCAGCCAACACCAGCTGACCAGACACAGGTGAGCAAGCCCAGGAGATCAGCAGACCCACCCAGGCTCCTGAGCAGGAATTAACGCTCACTGAGAAAGCTGCTGCTATTCGTGGCTGTTTGTCACTCGGCACCACTGTATATCCATGCCTGTGTTAGGTATCGATGATTAGATATTATGCATGAAGGGCTTTACTTTTGCATGTTACACGTTGAAGAGAGAAAAGCCCAAATCCAAGCTCATACCTGAGGCAGGATCGTGATGCGGAAGGATCTGCTGGAGTTCTCCTCTCTCAGGTAGATGGAGATTTTCGGGAAGTAAGACCAAGGTGTTTCGGAATTCGCCCAGCATGCCAGCTGGGACCCAGTCCAGAAACCATCCGAGAATTCTGGAATCTAGACAAAACACGGTAACGTGAGAACTAATGACTAGTCTGGCACGTCAACAGGAAACAGCTCCCGGCTTTTCTTGTCACCTCGCCAGATGCCCACGGGGATAAACAGGGCTTAATTTGGACAGCGCAGCGGAGCCATCAGTCCTCTGGGGGGTAACGGTGCTGACAAATAACAATTATTAAAACACTGAGGCTTGTGGAGCACTCGCCAGCATCAGGCACCTTTATAAGCGCTTTGCAGTCATAATTACATCAATCCTCAAACACCGCCATCAGTGCGGTAACATCACCCCCTCTACTTCACAGACGAGGACACCAAAGCACAGAGAGGTGAAGCGGCCTGCCCAAGGTAACACAGTAGTTGGCAATGACCCTTTAAAAGAGAGGCCAGATCCTAAATGTGGACCTCAGGACCTTTCAGGCATCACCTCTCCTTTGAATTCCCCGTGCCCAGCGAGCTTCCCCCAGGTGCAGAGCCCCCTCTGAGCTCTCCCCTCTTCTGGAACATCCTTCTCCTCTCCAGATCTCAGCTCAGATGGTGCCTCCTCCAGGAAGCCCTCCCCGACTCCCCCACATAATGCTGGTCCTCCACTGGGTCTCCCCCGTAGCAGTTACTTTGACATTTACTGTGTTTGGTTCACTTCTATTTCCTGCACTAGGATCTGAGCCCTCTAAGGACAGAGGCCTGCTGTCTGCATCCACTTCCGGTCCTAACACCTAGCCCATCAGAGAGATTCAGGAAAGATTGTGGGAAACATGAATGGGCGGGGACACAGAACGTCCACCTGTGCCTCTCGTCAGGGGACTGGAAGGACAGTCGCCCAAGCGTGTCTACTAGTTGCTGAATCTTGAAGTGAATTACAAGTTCCAACCACGCCATCTCGTCAGGACCAGCGAAGGCACCAGAGCAGGCCTGCCCTGGGCCTGCCGGCTCCCCGAGGGAGGACTGTGTGGGAGGCTCTTCGGCTACCACGCGTGCCCCTTCCGGCACAGAGCCCTGCTCCGGCGTTAGCTGGGGGCGTATGCGGTGGGGACAGAGCCAGGAGAGTATTGATGGGGAGGAAGGTGGGTGTTTGTCCCTGAGGTAGGAACACCTGGGCTGAGTTGAGGGACGAAAGGGCGAAAGGGCATTGGTGAGGTATGGTGGTGGTGGTGGTGGGGAGGGCAGACGAGAGCACTGGGGACACGGATGACAGCCACGGAGGCTGGTGCAGAGGACAGGAAGGCGCATGAGACAGGCAAGGACAGAACCAGGGCACCACTGTGCATTTATCAGAAATCGTTTCTCAGAGGCCTGGGCTCCGTGGCACACCGGTGTCATTGTGGCATTCGAGTGGGACTTGCAGGTCACTTGTTGACGGAGTCCAGACTCCGGGGGCCGAGCCAGGATGAGACGCTGAATTCCAGAGTCCCGGACAGGAGGGTGGGACGCGGTGATGTGGCCGTGGACAGACCACTGAGGACAGTATAGGGAGGAGCGGGGCCTAGGACCCACCCAGAGAAATGGGCAGGGAGAGAGACCCCAAAAAGGAGGGCCCAGGGCTGGGAAGAGGTGCCGGGAGGAGGGTGTGATGGAAGCCGAGGCAGTAAGCACGCTGCCGTGGAGAACACGTGGGGCAGGTACAGAGGACACCGTGGCGGGACAGCATGAACCAGGGTGTGTCCCGTGCTACACAACTGCACACACAGGCGCCAGCCCTCCCTCCCGCCGGGAACAGAGCAAGAAAATATCCTGTGTCTCTCCATCCATCAAGGCTGCCTCCTGGACCGCCCAGGAGTGACCTGCAAGACCTCTAATGCGGGCTTTAATGCAGTTTCTCCTTTGAGAAAAGGGAAGTCGATTGGAAATGGGCATCCTAGGGACGAACCTCTTGCCAGACGATGAGGCGGGGCAGTCATTTTGCTGGAAAGGGTGGCTCGGCTGCCCCCCGGCCCACAGCTCTAACGTCAGCACTAAGAGCAGGTCCAGCCACAGCTGGCAAATGCGGCTCAGAGAGGCCAAGTAACTGGCCTGAGGGGCACAGCTCAGAACTAGCTCCGGGACCACCTGCCTCCAAAGGAGTCTGGAAAGCCTCGGGGGCTAAGCCACGTGGGGGGTTCAGGCCTCAGGTCGCAGAGCTCTAATGCCAGAGGTCATCCGGAAGCTGGGTCCTCTGCTTGTGCGTTTTAGAAGTGCAGAGGCACGCGGCCTGAGACGCACGGTGCCAGGAGCTGGGCAGGCGCGGAGCCCAGGCTCGGCCACACACCAATCCCCACCGGGCTCATTTCAGAATACACACCCACCTGCCGGGGTCCAACCCCAGCAGGTCCAGGGGTTCCCAAAGGTGTAGACGGAGTCGGCGAAGAAGGAATGACACGGAGACAGCGTTCAGTTGATCAGTAGCCTAGCCAGGATCTCCAGCCAAGTTCTGGTCTGGATCTCCAGAGAGGTTCTGCTTAGGATCTCCAGCCAGGTTCTGTAGCCATGTTCCCTCGCTAGGTTCTCTAGCCAGGTTCTGTCTGAGATCTCCAGCCAGGTTCGGTCACCAGGTTCTAGTCAGGTTCTCTTGCCATGTTCTATAGTCAGGTTCAGTCCAGGATCTTTTGCCATGTTCTCTCCAGTGAAGTTCTTCTGTCTCCAGGCTCCGTGTAGGTTCTGTCTTCTGAATTCTCTTCTAAGCTCTGTCTCCTGAGTTCTGTCTTTTTCTGTCTTGTTACAACTGTATTTATACCAGTTGATTCAATCCTATCAATCTCTATTACAAAGGTTAGGGCGTTTCTTATCTCCATTCCAGGGAGTAAAGATTATGTAGCTTAAGCATGATTGTTCGTAGTTAAAGTGATTAATTACCCGCCTGGCACTTAGTTGAGGGGTTTTATTCCCTCCCTAACTTCAGGGGAAAATCCCTACCTGGGGATTCAACCTTTCTCGGAGAAGTGACCTTGGTTAAAACACAGCGCCAAGAAGGTGAGCAAACATATTAAGAACCGTATGCCATATATGCCAGGTCCCTTGAAACAGCAAGCATGGACTGGCTCCCGGCACCCACCCACCATGCATTTCTAAAATCCAAGGCGACAGTCCACGCAGGAGCCAGAGCCCAACGTCCGTCCTGTGTTCGCTCTCCGAGGCCAGCCTTTCCCTGACCCGAAAGAAGACCAGGCCGGGAGCGGCGCCCGGGGCCCGGCCCAGAGAGAACAAACGCGCCTTTGGTGCGCACACAAAGGCCGCAGAGCAGCGCACACCCTGCCCCAGACAAACCGCCTTCCCAGGTTGCTCCTCCTGACACAGGCTGCGGTTCACAGGCTCCGGTTCACAGGATCCGGGACGACAAGGCAAACAACATCCTAACTGCCTTCCTCCACCTCGTGGTTTTCCTACAAAGCCAGGCACTCCCGAACGCGTGATCCGATGACCTCGGGGCACCAACACCTGCCAGCCACAGCCCCGCGCTCTCATGGCCTGGCCCACAGAGGCTCCGCTGGCGTCAGGCACACGCCCAGGCTCCGGGCACTTCCTTGGCCCAGGGAAAGCGCTCACAGTTCGCAGCTCAGAGCATTACACCTGACCAGGCTCGTGCGGACGCTGCTGCGGACATTTTCACTGTTGGGGGAAATGGGCAGATGGCTCCGTAATTCGAGCATCGAGCCTGGTCTGATCTCCCGCCAGCATTCTGAACATCAGGCTCTAAAACTTCACCGCCGTTTCTCGTCTGATTCAGCGGCTATCAGACGGCTCTGGGCTGCCGCCTTGAAGACCTTTCAGTTCCAAAGGGCTGCCATGTTCTTGCTTTTTTATTCCCCCTCTGCATTCTTTTTGTTTGCCTGCTGCTCTTCCCAGGGCAGTTTTATGTCTGTCTGTCTGTCTGTCTATCTATCTATCTATCTATCTATCTATCTATCTACCTATCTATCATTAATCCTATCTACCATTAATCCTATCTACCATTAATCCTATCTATCTACCTATCTATCATTAATCCTTACCTGAGGAAATTTTTCCCATTGATTATTAGGGAGAGTGGAAGGGAGGGAGGGGAGAGAGAGAGAAACATCAATGTCAGAAAGAGACATCGATTGGTTGCCTCCCGCATGCGCCCCAACTGGGGCCAGGGAATGAACTTGCAACCCAGGTATGTGCCCTTGACCGGGAATACCCTTCAGTGCACAGGTCAATGCTCTACCACTGAGCCACACCGGCCAGGGCCCCATGGCAGTTTCAGGCTTTTGAAGTTTCTATTCAGGACAAGCCCTCTCTCCCTTCCCAGGTTCCTGCCATCACCTGTAATAAAGCAACTGCTGTGCCTTCTCCTATCAATCATCCTTTGAATTTGGCCATCCCCGAGGAGCGGTGAGATAACCAGCCGAGTTAGTAATAGGATAACGACTCTATGGGAAACACTCATTTCTGGTGACTTTGCCAGGGTGGCCCTGCATGGACAGATGTTTATGATAAAGACACCCAAGCAGCTGGGAGAAATGTGTATCTTGCATTCACACAGTAGCAGCACCGCAGTGTGGACACTGGCTAGCAGCTCCTCTTTCCCGAGCACCTGGGTGCCAGGCACTGGATCCCAGACCTCAGCACAACCCCGCTGACAACGTGGGCCTCTCAGAGGGCCCGAGACCCTCCCCCAGGCACCCTGCTCATCCAGCCAGAAACCAGACTAAATTCAATTCCATCTCACCCCAAAGCTGTGTCCTTCCCAATCCATGCCAGCTGGTCCACTCCGATGCCCCAACCTGGAAAATTGGGGTCACCCTGGGAATACCATCAGCCAGGTCCCCAAAAGGTACTTGTCTTTGACCACGATTTCAGTTGTGTTACTGAACGTGACCATACGGTAATTATTATATTGGCCTACTAGTCCTTGTCACCTATAAATCACACTCTTTTACAACAGAATTAAAATCCCAACATGGCTTTAATGAGGCCTGAAAGGAGCATGATTTTTGGTTTATTTATTTAGTTTTAAAGGCTACAAACATATTCCTGGTTTACTATTTTAACGTAGCATATTGTCAATTTTTTTCTTAGATTAAAAAACTGTATTGCACCAACTGCACCATCATTTGAAATACAAAAAAAGGCGCTGCACCTTCAGATCCCAGTTCTCCCAGGTTAAAATGAAATAATTATTTGCCAGTTAACATCAAATAATAAGATTGTGAACTTAATAAGTAATAGTTAAGAAACACACACAACCCTTAAACCCTCAGAGGGAGACCATTAGAGCAGTGATGGCGAACCTATGACACGTGTGTCAGAGGTGACACGCACTCATTTTTTTGGTTGATTTTTCTTTGTTACATGGCATTTAAATATATAAAATAAATATCAAAAAATATAAGTCTTGTTTTACTATGGTTGCAAAGATCAGAAAATGTCTATATGTGACACGGCACCAGAGTTAAGTTAGGGGTTTTTAAAAGGCTGACACGCCGAGCTCAAAAGGTTCGCCAGCACTGGAATAGAGGGTAACACTGCCCAGCACGGGGTCATGACCTGGTGTTCTCCGAGGTTCACCCGCGCCCTGAGACTCACCAGAGACGCGCGGGCCACGCCTTCGACCACAGCATCGAACACCTTGTGGGGCAGGCGCAGCAGCGTGGTGCCGCTGTCCACGATGGCCTTGTCCGCATTATACTGAAAGGGGAAGGAGGGGAGAGAAGGCGCGTGAGTGACACGGCACCAGTCCCCCGTCACTCGGCATCCGTTACCTACAAGTGCGGGCAGCCACGGCCCCTCCTTGGTGGTTACCATGAATTTTATATTCTCAGAACTAACTTTTAGCCCTGTTCTCACTTCACAGATGAAGAAACTGAGGCCAGAAAAGGGAAGTGACGTGACCAAAATCCACAGCCCTCCCAGTGCAGAGCCTGTCCCTTATGTAGAGGTGCCCAAATGCCCTTGCCCGGGAGCCTCCCACGCAACCAGGGAAGACCCCCTTGTCCTCAGAGGGTGCGATGGCTCATGAAATGCCATTTGCACAACTCACACAAGCCAACCCTCCCTTATGCTGCCCATGGAGAGAGAACCAGAGCCACATTCAGTCAGAGCCTCACACACCCGCACAGTTTTTATTTTATTTCAGGCCCTTGGATTCTACCACGGGATTCCTTCATGGCGAGTAAGTGCCCTCTGTCCCTAAACACAGAGCAGTGGACGCGCAGTCTCGGTGGAACGGACCACCGTCTATCCCGTCCCCGCGGGTTTCTCAGAGGCGTCTGTGTGCATGGGCCTTGGTGGGGGACTGTGACGGGGCGTATGAAAGGGCGGGATGCTGAGGCTGGAGGCACGAGAAAGGGATATAATGAAATGCTGGTGGTTTTCATAAGCCATTCTGAGAATATGGTAGCAGACGAAAGCTCCTTCAAGTCATCATAATCATGATGCCATCATGTGCCACAGATACGCCACCATGCTGTGAGCGGTGTGAGCAGGTTCGTAACGGCTCTGGTCTTGCAGCCCTGCACACCGGCCTCCTTTTAGCATAGCAAGTCATTCACATCCTTAGGGCATAACTTTCCTATGAGTGAGAATTATATAGGGGGTGGGGGATGGTTAACTCTGAAGGAAAGATGAAGCTGATGGTTCATTTTTGCTTTCGTTCAGCTTACTTTTGTCCCCCTCTGTCCCTGGCACTGATGAGACCTGTATAATGCAGCCTCTTCAGCAGAGTCAGGGACCACCAGGCCCGTAGGAACGGCGAAGGTGTAGCTCCAGGTACTTCTCCTCACTCACCATGTTGTGCTAATTTTTTTCCTATTAAGCCAAGTGATGGTGAAAAAACATTTTTATTTATTTTAGAGAGGGGTCGATTTAAACTTGTCATACAACTGAAGGCCCTGTAACTTTTAACGTCATGAGTCTTTGATTTATCTTGTGGTGTAATGTACCTTCTGGTTTTTCATATGCAGGTCCCAGCTGCCATATTTAGGTGCCTCGGGCACACACAGACAGGTAGGCACAAAGAGCTCTCAGGGTACGTACCTCTCTGCAGTCCAGATTAAGGCTCTGGCCTCCGATTTCCAACTTCAGAATTTCGATCTGATAATACCACTCCTCCTTAATCGGGGTATACCAGATGTCTCCTTTGTACAAACTTGGCTCAATTCCTCCCAGGACCTGGGAAGGAAAATAGTAACAGGGATGAGAGAGAAAACACCCAGGCATACAGCACGTGACACAAAGCAGCGTGCCCTTGTAAGTCAGTCCCTCACTGGAATCGCACTTTCACTCGAGTCTGATGTCACAAAACAAATGTACTAGTAGATGCTTGAAAAGTGAACAGGGACCGTTAAGGAGGTGGTAGCCACAGGTCAGACAACACTCTGCCCCGGTCTAACCAAGGTGCGCTGGGGTTTCCCGCCCCGACAGGAAGCACACGTAACTCCGGCTTCACCGTACGCAGACTGTGCCCCAAAGAAATGCAGTAACGTGGTTAACCACCCAGCCTGGCCGTGGCTTAGCCCTCGGGACAGAGGACGCCCCCCCCCCCCCCCCCCCCCGCCCCAGTGCTCGGAAGCAGAACACAAGGGAGCTTCCTTAATTAAAACTTCATTTTGCAGAACTACATAACCTTGCTCCACAAATCCTAGGCCCCCCTCTCCCCTGAAGAGGGGGTAACCAGGTATCAAAAGCAGCTGCACTGCCCTAGCCGGTTTGGCTCAGTGGAGAGAGCATCGGACTGCGGACTGAAGGGTCCCGGTTTGATTCTGGTCAAGGGCAGGTACCCGGGTTGCGGGATCCATTCCCGGGAGGGGACGTGCAGGAGGCAGCCAATCAATGATTCTCACTCATTGCTGATGCTTCTATCTCTCGCTCTGCCTCTCCCTTCCTCTCTGAAACCAATACAAATGTATTTTAAAAGGAAAGAGCAACTGCACTGATAGCAAATGCAAGTGGCCGAGCCTGCTTCTCACAGCTGGAGAGCAAAGGCGTAGGCAGCACCCACCCTGAAAAAGGCACCCTCCTGTGCATTCACCTGTCACCTCCTGCTTGAGACATCAGGGTGCAGGTTCTATCAAGGGACACTCAGGGCTGATGGCCTTGAATGATTCTGTTTCACTAACACTTTAGCTCTGTGTGTGTGTGTGTGTGTGTGTGTGTGTATTGGGGTGTGTGTGTGGGGGGGGACATACAGGTGTTCTTGTCTCCCTAAACGTATGAAATCACAGGCACTGCCTTTGTGTCCCCTCCCCAGATTGAGGCCCACCTGCACACCCCCTGCTATTTCTCACCTGCCCCTCCCTCACCCATCAAAACCAGTTACCTTTCAAAGGACAACTTTAAAAAAGCTTTAATGGAATTTGGGGGAGCCATGAGAATCATCTTTTGGATGGCAGGACGATTAGGAAAGGTGAAAATAATAGCTAATTTTATTCATTTTAAAAAAGGTTCTATAATAAGGATTATCAAACCCTTCTAAGACCTATGTTTGTCTACATGTCTAGTATTTCTATCAGGGTCTTTAATAAAATAAAATAAAAAAGAGCCCCAGTGGTTTGTGAGTTTCTTTCGCCTCTTTCAGACGGAAAGATACCCACAAGACTACCTCCGTTGGTACCAGATCCATCCACGGGCAATCCCGCCCCACACATCTGCATGGAGAAAACGTTGGGGATCCCGGCTTGCGTCACGAGGGAATCGAAGAACGTCTCCAGAGAACTCGATGGCTGCGGAGGGAGGACAGGAACAAGGCTTCAGACTCACAGGCCAGACGAGGAGTGACCCAGGGTCAACACCCTGCGTATTTATATTTCACGTTTCTCGTGGCTAAACAATGAACAAGCTCAGGATTAAGTACCTTCAACAATAACTCACAACCCTCCAACAGGACTTCCTACCACGTGGCATTTTTCCTGTTGGATGTAGGAGTGAGAGTGCTCCCGGAAGCTATGGGGAGGCTGTCCCATTTATCCTCACGACTGACCGGCGAGGCGGTGTGAGAAGCTGGGGAAGTGGGTTTCCACGGTAGCGGGTGGACTCTAACTGCAGACATTTCGGAGGAAGGAGAGAGCAGGGTCTCCCGGGCCAGAGGTTGTCTGCACCTCTTTCAGCCACAGTTGTCCGTCTATCATGCAAGTTAGAGATGCCGGACCCAGGGGACAGTTTGTCTCAGATCCCAGACCAGGGACAGGGCGTGGCTCGGCCAGCTGTCTGCTGAACTCTGGTGAGCGGGGATTTAGCAGAAAAGGAGCATTGCTCTGCTCCTCAAGTTGAAAAGCTGGATCATTGATTCCCCACCGCCGAATTTCACTCGACGCCTTCCTTACACGGAGCCATCCGTGCCGAGGACGCCCCCACTGCTCCAGGACTCAGAAGAGAGAGGGATGGTCTACAGACAGCTCTGAGGTGGGGGTGGGCCACGGGTGCTGGTGGTCACAAAGGAAGGTCATAGGCTTGCATTTAGATTTGGGCTTTGACAGCTGGGAGATAGGAGAGTTAGTCACTGTGAGGGTTAGTTTTTGGTGGAAACTTAATTGTAGTAGCATGGATGCTATAGGCACAGTCCAACTACGTGTGGTTCACAGAAGGCACGGTCATTTATTATTGACAAGATAATAAAACTTATGATCTATAATTCTGGAGGGAGGAAGGAGAGAGCCGCCCTAGCAAATATACATCTTCCCATTTGTTGAGCTCATTTGCACAGTCTCCCACTCAGCTCCGGTGGAATCTGGGGAGTCTAGGACGATGTCTCTATGTCTTTGTTGTAGGACTTTGTGTTTGGGTCAGTGAGACAAAGGCGTCTCTGGACACAGGTTGGGCCGGTGCTGACCCAGGGGGTGTGGACACGTGTTGGGCCGGTGCTGACCCAGGGGGTGTGGACACGGGTTGGGCCGGTGCTGACCCAGGGGGTGTGGACACGTGTTGGGCCGGTGCTGACCCAGGGGGTGTGGACACGTGTTGGGCCGGTGCTGACCCAGGGGGTGTGGACACGTGTTGGGCCGGTGCTGACCCAGGGGGTGTGGACATGTGTTGGGCCGGTGCTGACCCAGGGGGTGTGGACACGGGTTGGGGTGGTGCTGACCCAGGGGGTGTGGACACGGGTTGGGCCGGTGCTGACCCAGGGGGTGTGGACACGGGTTGGGCCGGTGCTGACCCAGGGGGTGTTCTTCTGTCATCCATCTTAACCCTGGGACTTGCCCCTTTGTTTCCCTATCTGTGAAATGGGATGATAATGGGCTCCTAGAGCGGTTCTCAGCTTAGATGGGTGTTATCTCATAAAGGCTGGGCACAGAGCCTGGCACAGTCAGGGATCTGTTATGATTCCGTCAGGTCACCTTCAGTAGAACTGTGCCCAGCACCCCTGTAGAGGTTTCAAAGCACACTGTTCCCATGACCAAGAGAACCTGATTCAGGGGTGTGCTTGGACCTGACATCTGCAGGAGGGGGCCCCTGCGGGTGGTTCCTCGGTGGGAAGCATCTGGGGTCCACCAGGGACCGCCACACACCATGGCCACCACCCACCGTTCGTCAACCCACTTCAGAAACGCTTGCGGCCACCACCCAACCGTCCTGCCTGTCCCTGCTCCCTACACATTCTCTCTCTGTCTCCCCAGCTCCACGAGTGTGGGGCCAATTGTTGCTCGTCTTGGAATTTCACAGATGAAAAGATAAAAGGTCACGTGGAAAGTCTGGAAACCCCCACGTAGTTTATTCCCATGGAAGTTTCACATGTTACTTATTCCGGATCATTTAGCTCGCCTCTACCGTCTTCCAAATAATCAGCATGAAAACAGTCAGACCCACATCTTTCACTTTCAAAGTCACATGAAGATGAAATGATTTGCCCGGGGTCACATGGTTGGTGAAAATATATTAAGAAATGAAAGTCACGCAAATCTCATACCAAGCTCGGCCTATGGTACCGAGAAAAGAGGGGGTTCCGGAACCGGTCTGGGTCCCACAGACAGTGAGACATGGCAGCTGGGGCTCTGACTCACCTGGGCCAGGCGGAACCTCTGATCCTCAGTATACACACCTCGAAAGTGGGGTAACTTGACCTTACACAGTCAGCTGAGAGAGCTCATGAGAACTGACATCTTTGATGTTCTCAGCCGCCTGTCTCAGGCAAGTCTTTCTCCTTGAGAAACCACAGGACTGGGGACCATCCCCCCCCTGCCCGCTCACTGTCCCCCCTACTTCCCAACCCTCCCCCGCCCCTGCACCATTTGCTAGAAACTTGAGCTGGAACAAATGTCCTTATGAGGCGAGAGAGCAGGCCTTCCCTCTGGGACCCTCAGGGACCCTGGGGCTCTGTGCTCACCGGCCTGCTGCTCCTGCCCGGCCTCCTGTGGTTTCCCACTTAGCTCTGCTCAAAGCCTGACCCTGAGCGAGGAGGTGTGGTGCCCGGGCACAGGCAGGAGGGGTGCCCTCCTTCTGCTTTGCTCAGGTGTCTGCAGACCTGCCCAGAGGTGCTCAGTGTCTAAGCCGCCTGCCCCTGGCAGCCCTTCCCTGTGGAAAGTCCCCGGCCTCGGCCAGCCCGCCTCCCTCTCCCGCCCGCCAGCGGCGCTTCCTCCACGGCAAACACTGGAGAGCGTGCAGCCCTGCCCTTCCTGCTTGCGAAGGTGCTGATACTGCTGAGAGCAAGGGTCCGCCTTTTCCTCGGCCTGTGACTACTTCCCGTGGCCGGTGGTCCCAAGGCAGGCTTGCTCCCCAGGTGTCCCCGCTCCGGCGCAGGTGTCCCTCTCAGCCTGCCGGGTCACCCCCTGCCAAGGTCCCCGTGTCCCCTGTAGGTTCCATCTTCATAGGAGCGTCTGAATGTAATAAATGTGTTTTCTCTGAACCCTACGCTAATAAAAACTCCTAAACAAAACCGCAAAGCCATTCAGGTTCTCAATATTTTCAAACTATAGAGCAAAATAGATAAAAACAAGACGAACAATAAGTAATGGTACCAGGTTATCTTGCAGGAAGATTCAAAAATTGTGCCATGTCCCTTTAATTTTAAAAATGCCTAGAAATTTCATGAACCGTGTGACCAGTGGTGGGTTCAGCCTGTGATCCTGTCTGACCATCTCCGACGGCCTGGACCCGTTCACCGGCCCCTCTGATGAGGGGTTTGCAGAACCTCCTCCCATCACTGGGTTCCTGCGGCCCCGATGATGCTCACCTTGGCCAGGGCCGCGTAAGCGAGCCCCAGGATCCCATTCCACTGAATGCCAGGCAGGAAGAAATTCTCCGACTCGAAGATGGTGGCGATGTTGACGAGGAAGGAAGTGTTAAAGCCCTTTGTGATGGTGACCACGTCCTCCCCCACGGAGCCCGTCCAGCTGCCTTGCGTGTACTTCACGGTGACATCAAAGCCCTTGGGACGGTAAGTGCTGGACCTGGAGGGAGGAGAGAAGGCAGGGTCGTGTTCTGCCTGGAGTCCGTGTCCCGCTGGCCGGCCGTGGTGGCTGACAGCTGTCCTAAACCCAGTCGGCTGCAAGCAGTTCCCACCACTGCGCACTGGACACAGCCACATCTCCCCGACACGGATCGCTACTACTGTGTGGGCGACAGCTGTAGCAGGAAATACTGGGTTAACATGTGGCCCCTAGGCATACCCCTCTCGCACCCCCGTAAAGGCCCACAGGCCAGCTGCTTCACGTTGCCGGGTCAGCCTGTGAAGGCACAACTGAGTGTGGGCCCCTGCCTGGCCGTCTGGCTGGGTGGGGGCCCTGCACCGGGCTTGGTGACACAGGGAGGGGCGAGCAGCGCCACCAGCTTGTGCCAGCAGCGGCCGAGGGCTCAGATTCACACAACCAGTGAAGTGAGTAAAGACGAAGCCATTCCCACCAATGCCACAGGCCTCCCTCCCCCTCAGGCACCACACTACCCCCTGATGTCCCAGTTCCTTCAGGGCTCCCCCCAACGTCCCCAAGTTGATTAGACTCACAGCAGAATGTGGGGGGTGAAGCAATGGCATGCTTGATACAAATCATTGCACCATCTCCCACCCCATATGCATACAGCCCTAAGCGCAGGAGTTACTCAAACACAGTGACAGAACGAGATAAGACCATGGACAGGACAAATGACCCAGACAGACAACAGGCAGGTGAACACATAACACTCCCGGGGTGAGAGCTATCCAGGGGATAGAGCTACAGCAAGCATGTCAAACCCAAGGCTCACATGGGCCAAGTAAACATGGTTTAAGTCTATGTGGGCCGCAAAAAAACAACAGCTTCAATTTTCATAGCAACGTGGGTTTATTTCGATAGAGACACAGTGAATACAAAGGACTGAAATAAATGAGTCATCGTTAACATAAAATAATAGAACATTTTAATAAAAAATAATATTTTTTCTTGAACATTAACTTACCAGACACTGAATAACTGCACAAATTAATCAGCGTAATGCAAATAAACCTATTTTTCTTGTTCTCCGAAGGTGAAATATTTCCTGTTGCGCACACCAAACAAGTCAGTCCAAGACTAATGCCGTGGCCATCGACTGCTAAAATATTTGCTGCTAGTATTAGTGGAGAGAAATGGTGCGCCTGCGCGTCAGGCATGTGAGGGAAATGAATGCAACACGATGATAGTAATCAGTCATTAGCGAATGTTATAGTTCATTATTAATAATTATGTGTAACAGGATATTGTAAAAATTAGGTTACAAAATTTGTATTAAAACGTTTCTTACATACCGTTAGATTGACTGGGCCGCAAAAATATTCGTTGTGGGCCACATGCGGCCTGGGGTTCGTGAGTTTGACATGCTTGATCTAGAATGTTCTTGGTGGCCTCCAGTTTTCACTCCCCCTCTGTCCTAATATTAAGTCTCTAAACATTAATGTTAACACGCCTTTGTGTTAGAATTCCATGAATTAGTGCAGTCCTCTTTGGAGTCGGGAAGCAAAGGTAGTCAGAGATGACAAGACCTCCTTTTTTTTGGTACATCAGAGAGGTTTTAAAACAATGGCCTTTGATTCAGTAAACTGCACTCCTGAGACTCTGACCGTAAGGAGACACCCAGAGAGCAGACAGAGGTTTATGCACAAAGACAGTCACTATATTTTACCGAGAACAGTAACAACTGGAAACCACCCACATGTCCACAGAGGAGCTGTTTAGTAAATTATCATACATCCATACGATGGAATATTACACAGCACTCAAAAACAGTATTTACTGAGAAATTTCCAATGACAAAAAAAATTAAGGTAAAGAAATGTATATATGTGGCAGAATCTTCTTCAAGAAGCATGGTGGGGTTTTGTGGGGGAAATGCTTGCTCTTGCGGTTAGGCCCTTCATACACGTAACTTTCATATTTAGGAGAACATAAGTAACTTTTTAAAATATGTTTTTTATTGACTTCAGAGAGAAGAAGGGAGAGGGAAAAAGAGACAGAAACATCAATGATGAGAAAGAATCATTAATCAGCTGCCGCCTGCACGCCCCCTACTGGGGATCGAGCCCGAAACCTGGGCATGTGCCCTCGACTGGGAATCAGTCTCGGGTGGCCTCCTGGTTCATGGGTTGACACAACCAGTGACCACCCCAGCCGGGCGAGAGAACACATAACTTTTATAATTAGGGGAATATATAACTTTAACAAATATCTTCACCCGACGGTATGCTTATTGATTTTAGAGAGAGTGGAAGGGAGGGAGGGAGAGGGAGAGGGAAAGGGGGGGAGAGAGAAATATTGATAAGCTGCCTCCCATACGTGCCTCCACCAGGGATCAAACCGGCAGCCTAGATATGTGCCCTGACTAGGCATCAAACCTGCAACCTTTCAGTATATGGCATAAAGTTCCAACTCACTGAGCCACACTGGCCAAGACTCTAACTTTCATATATGTAACTTTTATAATTAGGGGAAAATTATTTATAACTTTTATCATCAGGGGATATATATATGTATATATATATATATATATATATATATATATATATATATATATATATAACTTTTATAATTAGGGGGAAAAGTTATTTTAAGAATGTCAAGGCAGACAGATTTTGGAAAGACTTAATTCATTCTAACTTTGTAATGGAATGTAGACTATGAAGAACGCATAACTTTAATATTTACTACGTTAGCTCACATCCTTAAAGTGAGAGCTGCTTGACGTGCACAGTCCTGACAAGGGCAGGTACAGAGGACACTCGAGAGTGGGGAGCCCTGGGCCTCTCCAGAAATGACTTAGGGGATGTGCAGAGTCCTGTCAGGGAACGGTGGGCGCCTGAGGACTGGTGAAATGCCAAGCGTTAGTGCCAACAGAAACTCAGGCGTGCTTGGCAGACAGCTGGGGCTGCATTCGCTTACGCTGAATAGTAACAAAAACAGTGAATTATTCAGTCCCTTCTGACAACTTGGGGTCATCCCTCAAGTTAAAAACACACGACTGCTAACAGAAGATGCTAATTATTTTGAAATGCTCGGAGAATGTGATCTAGCACAGAGTCGGCACCCCCTTTCTGTAAGGGGCCAGAAAATACATAGTTAAGTTTTTGTGGGTCACATGACCTCTGTTTCAGCTACTCAGCTCTGTGAGGATAATGAGCAAGCAGCATCTGACAATACATAAGCAAATGTGCCTGTCTGGCTGTGTTCCAATAAAACTTTATTTACAAAGCAGACAGGAGGTTCCATGTAGCCTGTGGGCCCTAGTTTGCCAGCTCCTGATCTTGGAGATCAGCTATCTCCCCCAAACAGTGGAAAAGTACCATCACTTTCTTTTGAGAAATGGTTTTACTTTCACTGCGTCCAGGCTACAGAGAACAATAGAATCTGCTCATGTTCGTGCTGAGAGCCTGAACATCTACTGAATATGTCTTCTGTAGTTTTCCAGCCAGGCTGCCAGTCCCCTCTTGGCGGGGGACAATCTGGATGTTTTGTTGTCATTTGCAGAGAGATGAGAGGCAGTTGCAGCTACACGGCTCAGGTTCAAATACCAGGGCAGCCACTTATCAGCTGTGTGACCCTGGGTCACACCATTTAACCTCGCCATGCCTCAGTTTCCTCAACTCAAAATGGGGAGAATATAGCACCATCCCTCGTGGGGTTAATTTTGAGGATTAAAGAGTGAATATGTAAAACACTTGGAACAAAACCCTGGAACACAGCAGGTATACAACAAAAATAGCTGCTGTTATAATGATCTAATCACTTGTTACCTTTACTCAATGTATGAATTATTAGAGAATGTAGGATTTTTTCCCCCTAGAAAATCTTCTGTACAGCTACTCTTACTGAATATCCAAAACTGTCTCATTCTGAGGTCTAGCCACCCCCACTGGAGGGGGAAGTGTGTGGGGAAGGCTTGGTTAAGGCGGCCAGGAAAGTGGAGAAGCCTTGCAGGTTTATAGACGGTACAGTTGGCCCTGGCTGGTGTGGCTCAGTGGATAGAGCACTGACCTGCGGATTGAAGGGTCCCAGGTTCTATTCCGGTCAAGGGCACATGCCCGGGTTGCAGGCTCGACCCCCAGTGGAAGGTGTGCAGGGGGCAGCCAATCAAGGATTCTCCTTCACCACTGATGTTTCTCTCTCTCCCTCTCCCTTCCTCTCTGAAATCAAAAATACATATATATTTTAAAAAGGTAGGGTTGTGTTTCAGACCAGCACTGCCCACGAGACCTTGCTGTGAGAAACAGTCTCTGGATGCCATCCCATACGGCAGCCATGGTGGCTATGGAGCCCTTCAAAAGTGATTGTGGTGTGGCCAAACACGGAACATTTACTTAACATTAATTAACGAGCCACACGTGGCTAATGGCGGCCCTGGCGGAAAGCACGGCTCCAGACAAAGGGAGAAAGCGCTCCTAAACCATATCCCCTGGGATCCGCAAACCAACCCAGGGCCCAGAGACGAACCGTAAGCAGCTCTGCCGGTCATCAGCACTCAGTTTCCAGCACTAAATTAAAAAACAAGTGCGTTCCTCCCTCCTCACGTTCTAACGTCCTACCTCTTGGCGTTGAAAAGCCTTGGCTCTCAACTGCTCTGCACATTAATTAACCAAATCGAGAGGGAGCCCAGATCGGCTTCTTCTTGATAGCATCCCTCTGCGTGCCCAGAAACAGCAATCCATCAAGGACGCGGGGAGCCAGGAAAAAGTCCACGCACCACAATAAAATCGCTTTGCACCAAATTCAGGATACCTCTCCTCTGATAAGGGTGTTCAGGGAACTTGGGATTGAAAAGTGAAATCAATGGGACGGAGAAGAGAGCCCAGCACATGTCGTTATTGCAAAAGAAACCTGGGTGGTTTCAGAAAACATGAAAGAGAAGGAGAAGGGCTCTCCTGAGTCATGCCACCCCGGAGGGTCCCACAGGACTCCGCCAACTCCTTCCTGGGGTATCTCTGCACATTTCAGAGTTACCTCCAGGGTGGTTGGCCAGGGACCAGATCCCCCCTGACTCTTCCACGGTCCTGGAAGTGACCGGAACAGTGGGTTGCAGATGGCCCGAGGGCTCTCAGTTAGCCTGTCTGACCTGGTGGATCATCAGCATTCTCAACAATGCGAGTGGGCTCCAATAGGGCCAGTGCCCCCTGGCCACTCAAACAACGGGGCAGGCTCAATACCTTATCTAAAAAGTCAGGCAAGCCTGGCCGGTGTGGCTCAGGGGTTGAGCGTCCACCCATGAATCCAGAGGTCACCAGTTCAATTCCCAGTCAGGGCACATGCATAGGTTGCGGGCTCTATCCCCAGTAGGGGGTGTGCAGGAGGCAGCTGATTGAGGATTCTCTCTCATCATTGATGACCCCCCTCCCTTCTCCTCTCTCTAAAATCAATAAAAACATATTTGGGGGGGAAAAATCAGGCAAAATGTCTGTCATTGTCACATGCACCGAAGAGGCATTTGGTCTCGGGTTGTCCAGCTCAGCCTCCTTCAGGTCACCAGGTACTTCTCGCATATTCTAACTCCACTGACAGGCCCCTGTCGAGGAAAGAAATTGCTCCCATGCCTCACTGATCTGTGGGCTCCACCCCAGGTGGAGTGTGGGAGGCAGGGAAATGCTAATAGAATTATACTTAATTTCCTGAATAGATTAGTGGGTCAGGAAGGATGAGTATATTGAATCTCTCATCAAGCCAACTGGCTGGAGGCTGTTTTATTGGCTGAAAAAGAAGCACATTTTGAAAAGCACACCGTCTCCCTTTTGCTGCAGAGTAGTTCGCGCGACACTCGCCGCCCTGGGCAGGGGCGTCTGATGGGAACGCGCCACACAAATGACTCACGGTAGCCTGACGTCTCATCTCATAAATCAAAGCGACCTTGTCAAAGGGCCCCAAGCCCAATCCCCAATTACTGGGGAAATGCTTCAGGAAGCATGAAGCCTGAATACCCAATGTCTGGGGGACTTGAATCGGAGGCCGACAAACCCAACCGAGCCTTGTTAAAACCGAGGGAGATCAGAGGGCCAAGCAAGCAGGCAGCACAGCGCAGGCGCTGCGCTCAGAGCAGAAGCCTCTGAGAAACTGGGGAAGGCAGCGAGAACCTCCTCCCGGCCTCCACCGAGTGCCGACTTGCACTTTTCTAGAGCGAATCTCGTGAGCATGTACAGAGACGATTAGAATTTCCTATGGATTCCCCTGGAATGAACACAGATGCATGCACACATATACTATACACATACACATACACTACACACACTCACAAACGTATACACATACACACAACTATATACACACATACATCTTCCTTAAGAGGAAACAGACTTTGGGCTGTTCTACTCCAGGGTACTTTGAAGTATTGGTGTGGTGCCCCCAAGCCTGGCCAGGCCCACCACTCACCTCTGGGTGTCAAAGTAGGAGTCTATGTAAGGATGCGGGGCGCCGGCCACGGCGAAGTTGCTGCTCCCGGTGTCAACAAGAATCTGCAGCTTTTATTTTTAAAGGGAAAAGAGAGAGACCATCAGGTTACTTGAATAGGACCATACTCTTGAATGATTCTTCTAAAAATTAACTACGAATCATTTATTGCTTGGAACACATGTATCGATTGGAAAATTTTTAAAAAGCTGTTATAACACTGACATGTGAACACAGCCCATGAAGAAACTTGCAGCAGGGAGGGGAAACGGTTTTGCCTCCGACCCACAGCAAGCCTTACAGAGAACAAATTCCACGAAATAGCGGGGATTTCCTTCCTAAGCCATTGGCACGAACAAGGCAGGCCCTTCTCACCCCAGCTGTTGTCCAGGTCTGTCACCTGACTGGGCTCACCAACTCCCACCTTTCCCATCTCACTTGGAATTCCTGATCCAACGGGGCCTCCCTCATTCCCGCTGCATAGCACCTGGGAACTCTGGTCACAGGTCTCATTTTTGTTTTAATGAGGTATAATTTACATATACAGTGGGGCCTTGACTTACGAGTTTAATTCGTTCCGAGACCGAGCTCGTTAAGGAGCTCATTAACTCAAATTACTCTATCAACTCAATGCAAAAAATCGGCCAAGAGACAGCTGGTATCTCAAAAAACTCGTTAGTCGAGACACTCCTAAGTCAAGGCCCCGCTGTAATACAAATGCATGATCTTAGATTTTCCACTGATGCGTTTAGACATGGTGTCCACTCAAACCAAGATAGACATTTCTACTCTTTCCAAAAGGTCCCTTTACGCCCCTTCCCAGTCAACCCCTCCTGTTCTGCAATTCCGATCACTTCCTATGTCATTTAGAGTTTTTATGGAGGCCTCCCACTGGGCATAATTGACGAAATCTTTGGCCACTGGTGACTGATTCAGCTTCTAACCCGCGCCCCGCGCCATCCCCCCCACCCCCCCAGGAGGGGTGAGGCTGAAAGTTCCAGTCCTCTATCCCAGGTAGCTCCCCATCCTCGGGGGCTCTCCAAAGGCCAGCTCCGGAAGGTACCTGGGTGTGGCTGGAAGGGGCTTGTGAGGAATAACAAAAGGCACCTTTATCACTCTAGTCCAGTGATGGCGAACCTTTGAGCTTGGCGTGTCAGCCTTTTGAAAAACCCTAACTTAACTCTGGTGCTGTATCACATATAGACATTTTTTGATATTTGCAACCATAGTAAAACAAAGACTTATATTTTTGATATTTATTTTATATATTTAAATGCCATTTAACAAAGAAAAATCAACCAAAAAAATGAGTTCGCATGTCACCTCTGACACGCGTGTCATAGGTTCGCCATCACTGCTCTAGTCACTTAGGAACTTGCGAGGGTTTCAGGAGCTCTGCCAGGAACTGAGATGAAGACCAAGTATATGTTTCCGCTTACGCATCACAATAGCACACGTGATCCGTGAGAAACAGCAAGGGCCCGACCTGATCCGCCATCAGAATGAAACTTGCCCAGCACCGGGGCCACTGTCCTAACAGCGGACGCCTGGTCCAGGCAACATGAGCGAATGCAGAGTGTCCCCCAAAATGTATACTCACTTTAACAGCTGACCGCTCAATTCTGAGAATGAAATGTATTTTCATAAACGCTGCCTTTATAATGATTCAATGTGTGTGTACCCATTGGGGGGGGGCACCCTATATATGTAGCTCCCAGGGCCCTGAGTCTGCATCACTGTCTCCAGGGTTTAAATGTTTCCTGGAGGCCAGGTGAGCTCTTCAAGTTGCCTGGGTGGAAGCAGCAGAGACGTGGAGGAGGAGGGGGAATAAAACCCCAGAATCCCTTCATGAGGCCAATCGGGGAATTTCAGGCCTTTCAGAGAAGGGAGTGCAGTGAGGATTTCTCTTTCTCAGTCATGAAAAGTCCCAGATAACAACATATAGATTCCGGAACCAACATCCCTCCTCTCCGAGCTGGTTGTCGGTGAGGAAAGCGAGCCATTTCTACATCAGTCCCCTGAGTCTCACTGGCAACCACACAGCCGACAGCCCGGCAGGAGTCTGGTTCCCAGGCTGGCATTCCACATCCCCGCCCCCAGCGCCTGCGCACGGGCGTGGCCACAGTGGACACAAGGCTATTGTCCTTGGCACAATGGCCCCAGTGACTGCCAGGGACTGTCTTGGCAGGCACTGCCCTTCTTTCCTGGGTGTGGAATTCCACCCACAGCCTCTGCATCATATCAGAACCACGTCCTTGACACCCCCCCGTCCTCACGATCCTGCCACAGAGGCAGGGCCACAAAAGTGGAGAAAGCTCCCCAAACACAGGCTGTGTGACTTCACAGACGACTCCAGGTGCCCGGGCCTTCTGTCCAGCCTTCCCGGCCAGCTCAGCAGAAGCCGGCTTTCAAGAAAATTCAGAGCCACGGCTCGGCAACGTTGGTCACCGCCTCGGCCGTTCCTACAGTGCGATTCAAGGAGACAGATCACCCCGATAATTGAGGCAGCCACCCCATCAGGCGAGGGATGGACATCCAGGGAGCAGTAAACATGCGGGGAGGTGGAGGGTAGGGGTATGGTTGCTTCTAGTAATGTTGCTGAGCAGTAAACCGGCCAACCCCTTCTCCTGCCCAATGATGCTGGTTGATTTCTCCCCAGGGCCAGGGCAAGTAATGTCAACTGAAAAGGAAAAAAATAAAGAAGAATGCCATTTGCCCTATAATTGTGCGCGATCCACTGTAAAGGGTCGGAACGCGGAGGCTCAGGGTGCAGGTTTCGTCTGGACACCACACCCCACTCCACAGGCCAGCAACGTCTCCTGCTGCTTCCCTTATCCCGGGAATTCCCAAAACCAATTGCTGCCACACACACGACGATCTCACCCCAGAACACACCAGTCAGCCCCGTAAGGGACACTGAAAGACACGCAGCCTCAGATTCGTGGAATGTTTTGTGCTTTCGAAGCACAGCCATGCCTGAGAAGCGCCTGAGGAAGATATTATTCATGTCCCACAAGGAGGAAGGCAGAAATGCAGTATTTATTGTAAGTGTGTTGAGTGACCGGGGAAAGGACTTGGAGATGAAACTTGAAAAGGGGAAGCAGCAGAGATGGGAGACGTGTCCTGGCCCCTGCAGTTGGGAACCCGGCCGGGAGGAATGAGGTGCCCCCGGTCTTTCCCTAAAACCTGCCTGTGACCCCAGTGGCAGGACCCAGAAATGCTCAGAACTAAGGGCAGGAGCTGATGGCAAACTGTGGGTCCACTTCTTAAAAAACAAACAGCAACACCCCAAACACTCTGCCTCCAGCTCCTGCCTCTCCCCCTCTTCCTGGCCGAGCATCCGTGGGCCTCTCCTGTCTCAGTTCTCTCTCCACAGCCTGCTGGGACGGGGCTTCTGCCTCGCTGTCCAGTGCCAGCCAAGGTCACACTGACCTCTGCACACTCACCCCATCTCCCCCACCTCCAGCCTTCCAGCACCACCGGCCACTACGAACCAGTCCCTCCTGGAAGCTCTGAAAACCCCACCTTCCCGGTTTCCCCCACAATCCCCTTGTGAGCCGCTATGGCAGATGTCTTCCTCATCGAACTGTGCTCTTGGAAACACCTTCCACGTCATTTCTAAGAATTCTCCATCCCAGACCCTGCTGTGTCGTTTCACACTGCAGCCCCGCTGTCTTCTCCAGATGACGCCCCCCTCCGCGAGAAGGGGGGTCGTGTGTGGCTCACCATTTCCTCTCCAGCACCTCGGACAATGCCCAGGGCTTAGTAGGTGCTCAATAAAAAGCTGAAGGAAGGAAACTAGGGGATAAGACAGCCTTTCGCTGAGTGGAGACTACGTAGCAGAAATACATATTCTGGGGAAAAGGAATGTGCTCGTACATTTACGGCACAAATCGGCACGGCACACCTACCAATCAGACACAGAATATTGAGAGGGCAAAAGGTCTTAAACACTCTATTCCCAAGACGGGAGGTAAGATCTGTGGCAATTCTATTACCCACCCCCACAAAGACCTCCTTCTTCGACAGTATCCTCAGTCCTACCGAAACCTGCACAGTAAGAGTCTGCGACCATGAATCAAGAGCCACCATTATATCCACGTTACAGGTGGTGGGAACTGGACACGTTTAGAACGTGATCGGTTTTTCCTCCCATGTTGAGAGTGCTGCCTTCACGCCCATGTGGCTCTTCACTCAGCGGAAGTGACGGGCCACAGGGCCCACCTGGGTCAAGGCCACTCCACCACTCAGAGCAGGCGCCCGGGCAGGTTCTTCTCCTGCCTGTGTCCGCTCCCTCGCTGAGGAGGGGGGTGGTCAACCCTCTCACGGGTGCTCGTGAGGAGTAAACACAGTCACGTGAGCTAACTGCAGGCTCTCAGCCAGTGAGTGATAAATGCTAGTGTTGATGATAAGCCCAGCTTCAGCAGGAGGGGGGAAGACTGAGATTGGCCACTGGCAGCCATCGAGGCAAACTCCATGACATCCCAAGGAACTCTGGCCAAGGACTGGCTCTGGAGTGACTGGAATCCAATGACCCTGAGGAAGAGTCCTTTAGGAACATCGTTGGGGACAGTCAGGATGCTATCACCACACCTTGCTCCTCCTGGACAAAGCTCACTCGTCTTTAAAATGAAGTATTTGGTAGGGCTTTATTTTCCTCACTAGAGGCCTGGTGCACGAAATTCATGCACAGGTAGGGCCCTTAGTCCTGGCCAGCGATCAAGGCCGATCAGGTTCCCCGCCTCCCTACCTCCTCCTTCCCTCGCCACCGGTGCAGCCACTGGAGCGCAGCCACCACAAAGTTCCCCCACCTCCATGTCTCCCCTTCCCTTGCTCCCTCAGCGCCCCGCCACCGCTGCTAGTCACCCGCCATGTTCCACACCACCCCCTGGTGGTCCATGCACATCATAGCAAGCAATCGAACTCCCGGTCTCCTGGTCGAACTCCCGAAGGGACACTCTGCATATTAGCCTTTTATATATAGATTTTGTGTTGGTGCATTTTGTCACCTTTTGTGACATTTATAGCCTTTGACTTCCTCCAATTTGCCTATGTTTTCTCTCAGTGAGCTCCTGCATTGCTTGAGGACAAAGTCCTTTCTCTTTGTCTCTTTCTGATGATCCCCAGAGCGAAGGCAAGAGGGACCCACTAATCCCCATCCCTAAGATGAGGACGAAGAGGTGGGAGCTCCCAGTGGGGGTGGGGGTGGGGGAGAGGCAGACAAAGAGGCCACACCTGCCAAGAAGCTGGAAGAAGCCGGAGAGAGCTCACCAGGCCGAATTCCCACTCCATGTGTGCCAACATTTTACTTAGATTTTGTAGAACTGGCTAGGATGGACTACCTTAACTAAGGTCCCCGCTGCTCTATACAGAAAGCTCTTAATTTTCAAAGGAGAGCCAACGAGAAGACAGGGGAGGTGCTGAAGGTGCCCACCGCGTGCCCTGGCAGCTTGCTCTGGCTGCAGGAGGAAGCCCCTCCAGCGTCCAGCACCAGCTGAAGTGAGGGTCACGGAATGAACATTCCGGGGAACAGCTCTCACCCCCAAACACACAGCAGCTGATGGACCGGGACCTCCATCTCCTCGCTCCTCTGGTGGACAGCTTTGAGGGTGCCCATGCAGCTCCCTAGAAGTCCCCCAGCAGGACAGGCCCAGGTGCCCACGGCTCCTCCTTTCTGCCTCAGCTCTTTCCTCCATGCCTGTCTCAAGGGCAGAGAGAGGAGAGGAAAGGACGAGCCATGCACACCTCGCCTTATGCACCCCAAACACCAAATATCCTGTAACTCAGACCCTGAACAAAGCAAAACCAGAGTGGTCGGGAGGCTAAGACCCTCCTGGGGCGAGGAACCAGCCCCAGGCACGCGGGCTGCATGCCTCCCACGGCCCCTTCTCCCCTCCTCCCCTCCTGGGGATGCTGGGGCAATCACCACGCCGAAAGCCACGCGCTAATTGCCGCAATAAGGTAACACGCTGCCTTCAGGGGAAGAACTGGTTATGGATCCAGTGAGCGATAAGCAGCCCGAGACTTCTCAGATATCACTGTCTCTTTTTCAGCAGGTTAATAGGAAAATTAGCAGATAATTTAAATAATGGCTCATTTAACACAACGGCTCCTAATTACATGAGCAGCCCATCTGCCAGCGTCTGCTGCCAGAGCCCCCACGCAGCGGCCTTTCCGGCCCAGCCACGCGGGCTGTTTGCCCACAGTTTTTCCACGGGATTGTCGGCGCTGGTCTCGTTAATCAATCAGGTCCTTTCAGCGCTTCGGCTGTAGAAATGCATCTCATTCACTTCAACACATCTTGTTAAAGACAGGAAAAATAATTGCCACGCGCCATTTCTCCACAATCTGAATTGAAATTAAGGTTGTTGCTCTAAAGAAGGGGGGAACCATTTCCAAAAGGGCTCCGCTTAACACAGCCAGATGTTGAAGAACTTCGCGAGGAAGAGCTGGATGGTGCGGTTTATCCGGGCTCGGCACATGGCGCGCACACACATGCCTGTGCTTCTGCTCTTGCGCGATGGGCCCGACTAGAAAAACATGTGTCAAGAGTCATGCGGATGCCTTGGCTCCTTGGAAGACCACAGCTGCCAAGGGCACGGTGGGGAGGGGAGGGGAGGGCCAGGCCCAGCTGCCTGCTTCGGGCGAGGTCCCAGCTTTCCAAGGAACGCTGAGCGCGTGGCAGGTGAAGACGGGCTGTGGAGGGTGAGGCTGAGAGCGGGCTCTGGGGTGTGGGAGGGTTGGTGCTGGGTCCCCGTTGGAAGGGCCTAAAAGTCACGCCCAGATCAGAATCCTTCTGGACTCGGGAGCTGCCACCGCCTCTGTTGCCGAAACCTGTTCCCGGGGTGGTGGGGCGGTGACTGGAGGGAGGGGTGCTCCCCGAGTTCTGGAACTTTCCAAAGCACCCCTCGCTGGTAGGAAGCGTAGAAAGGGTAAGGTGGCGAGATGTGATCAAGGACCCATAGCTGGCGAAGACGGTCCATTCCTACCCAGGGTGCTGCTCTAAGTCCATCTCCCACCTGTGGCCCAGGATGCACCCTGCAGTGTCTCTGAAGCAGAATAGCTTGAAAAAGACCAGCGTAGGGTCCGCCACACCTGGGTCTGAGCCCGGGCTTCGCCTCTGCTGGCTGTGGAACCTCAGGGGCGTGGCACACCCTCTCTGAGCCTCAGTGTCCTCGCCTGTAAAGTGGGGCCAGGAAGGGTGCTGCTCTGAGGGGAGCACCTGGCGTAAGAGTGATGCACCCAGGACAAGGCCTGGCCACTGGGGAGCTTTCATTCCTCGGAGAGGGCGGGGTGCCTCTGTCTTTCCTCGTTACAGGGCTGACTTCTCCCATCACTGTGCCGACCGACCTGTACCACACCACCCACCAGACCTCACTGGGGTCCAGGCGCAGATGGGAAGTGGGCGCACCAGCCGCACACCTGGCGGGTGTGCCCAGCGGTCCTTCCTGGGGCACAGCGGCTGGTCCTGCAGCAGGTGAGGCGGAGATGGATGTGACCGTGTGCCGAAACAGCGGAAATGACCCGTGGTGGGCAGTGCCCGCCCTCAACTGGAACAGGAAGAGCTCCACTCAAGCTCTAGTCCCAGAGTCACCCATTCTGTCCACCTTGCCTGCCTTTTCTCCCAGCCCTGGTCAGCGGCCACCCTCTCGCCTGGCTGCCTAAGCTCCTCCATCCCCTTTCCCCTGCGTCCGCCTCCATGGATCTGCATGTCCTGTCCCTCTACCTCTGGAATTTCCCTGCGGCTGCGCACGCTCCCCTCTCCCTTGCTGCGCCATGAGTCACCCCGTGGCTCCGTGTTGTGGGCCCTGAGCACAGAGCTGGGCACACAGTGAGTGCTCAGGGAAAGCTACTGAATGAATGATGGACGGATGAATGAATGAATGGATGAATGGATGGATGAATGAATGGATGAATGGGTGAATGAATGAATGGACAGAGCCCGGACGGCACTGAGGCATCCTGTCCAGTTAGTTTGCACTCTCTTGCCCGTGTTTCTCAGGGTCCTATGCCCTCCCGGGATTCTGGTGAGTCCGCATCTTCCCATCCCAGAGTGCCCTGGGCTCTGAGCACGTGTTTTAACAGTAGCGTAGTGACATCATCACAGCATTCCGGAGAAGGAAGAGAAAACCACCCCTAAACCCACCACCTCCATGAAGCTGTCCAGGTGTCCAGCTCCAGGTCTCATCCTGACATGTGAGAGTTGATCCCTGGCTTCCTCACTTAATATTCTAGGGCTCCAGCTGTCCATTCAGGCTGTTGAGACTCAGAAAAGGCATCCACACACAAGTCCCAGGGGTGTGAACACGCATTCAGGGCGGCCCCCGGGCCAGAGACCGGCAGAGCCATGGCCAGCACGGGGCACCGATGCACCACTCAGAGCTCACGGAGCAGCCAGGGCCACACCTGAAGGAGGCGTCCGGTCTGCCGTGGTGGCTGCAGGTGGGGGAGTTACCCTCAGGGATCCCAACATGTGGTGCCTGGTTCTCTGCCTCTCGGACGGAGAAGCCAAGCAGGGGCTAAGGGGGAGCTGCCGTGAACAGCCTCACATGGGCCAAGCCTCTGGAAGTCAGAGCGGGAAGCCGGGAAGCGCTTGTTTGTTGGCAAGATGCTCCGGGACAGGGGCCTGGCTGCTCCCGTCTACTTGTCTGCGGTAGATCCCTCCCTCCCTGTAGGCGAACTCGGGACGGGGCTGGGAGGCAGAGATGAGCATGGGGCACCCTCTCCATGGAGCATGTCGGGCCCCTGAGCACCCCTGCCTGGGCTGCGGGCATCTCCCTCAGCCTCCGAGGTTATACAATGTACCTGCTGGCAGGATGCCACCCCGTTGATGGAGGAATGAAGGCGGATATTTAAATAGTCACGAGTGAGAATCACAAGGCTGGGCCTCACTGACGCCAGTGAACATAAGGATCCTTTTTCACGGTAACCCGCGCCTCCGAAAACGCCAGCCAAAGGGACAAACACAGGTTCGTCCCCATTTTCTGGTGCTTACAGGGGGAAGGGGACAAGCAGGGAAACTCTATTAACAGAGGGCAAGCCAGTCTTTTCTTCCCCAAACAGACAGCTAAAAACACCCCCCAAGTCCTTCCCACCTTTTCACGGATTTTTAGAAAATGTCACTTTAGCTAAAAATCAGCTCTTTCTGCTCATTTCCCACAGGAGCTGAAACAGATTCCCATGCAAGGTGCAGTGTCTTAACCGCAGGCTGTTTCTGCAGCCCCTTTAGCTTGAGTTGGTCATGGCAACAGAAAAGGATTTTAGGTCTGAACTTTCATTTAAAAACACGGGATTAACTTCATCTTATTTCTCAATGTTCAGATATTGTTAGTTTTTAGTAAATGTTGAAAAAAGAAAAAGGAAGATAACGCGAACACACACAGCAGCAGCAGGCACAATTTTCAAGTTGCTATTCCAGTCAACCTCAGTTCTCGAATGTCTCCCAGCTCCAACAGTTTGCTTCTCAGCTCGGTAACCCGTCATGCCCATACCTGTATGACCAGTCAGTGTCTCTCGGGTGACAAACAAAGGAGAGAATGCACAGGTGTGGGTCAGCTACCGCTAAACCTTGCGTGGTTAACATCTCAGGAAATTGTGCTGTGAATATTTTCATGGATTTTTTGTGGGGGGTTTTTTGTTTTGCTTTTTTTTTCCTCTCTCGGAGGTCTGGAATGGATTAATTCAATTTACATGATTTCTAATGGGAAAAACGATGTGGTTGGTTTCAAACAAATTGCTTCTCGAACGAATTAAGTTGGAGAACCCAAAGAGACAACTAAAACAGTGGTCCACTCCCCACTATTTGCTTACTCCTCACTATCATTCCAGGAATTAAGATTTCTTTTTGTTGTGGTAAAGGACACGAAACATACCACTTACCATCGGAACCAGTTCTGAGTGTACAGTTAAGTGGCGCTACGTCTAGTATTCACATTGTTGTGCAGCCACCGCCACCATCCATCAACGGAACGCTTTTCTCTTGTAAAACTGAACCTGTCCCATTACACGAGTCCCGTTCCCCCCTCCCCAGTGCCTGGCACCCACCAGTCTGCTTTCTGACTCGATGAACTTGACTTCTCTATGTCCCTAATGAGTGACTGGCTTACTTGGCTGAGCTTAATGTCCTCAAGGTTGGTCCCTGCAGGGGCAGGTGTCAGAATGCCCTCCCTTTTGAAGGGTGGATCATAATCCATTAAATGTAGAGGCCACATTTAAAAACCCATCCATCCATCCATGGACACTTGCTCGCTCATTTTGGATGTGGTGAATAAAGCTGCTTGAACACAGGTGGACAAATGTCTCTTCGAAATCCTGTTTCAAGTCTTCTGGGAGGATTCCCGCCCTCTCCCCCCATAAATATTTAGTGAGCAGCTACCACACCCCTGGGCCACGGGGATGAAGACGATAAGGTGTCCCTTACAGAATCCACCACCTAATGATCAGATATAAGACCAGCTCCTCCCGCATAAGGTTTTCAGTCTGTTGAATTGACTGAAGGACTGGCGAGGCTTAACGTGCAGGTAACTAGAGGTAGTTCATTTGAGGTTTATCCATAATTTAAAGGTTTAATTTCCCAGCGCTTTCCCCCGCCACTCAACACACTTAAAAGAAAAAAAACACTACTGTGTGTTTATGATATTTACCAAGGCACTATCGCCAATTTTAACACTGTAAAACGAGAACCAGAAAAGCAAGTTTCCCAATAGGAAGATGGACTGCCAATCACACACTCTGTCACTCTGAGCTGTGCATACAGACGGCTACGTAATGGCTGTGCTCTATTTAAAACTCACCCACCAAGGGGACCTGCTAGGTTAGCCTCTCAGAGTTCATTCTATGAAAATACACATATGACACTGACCAACACGACGGGCTTTGAAAGCAGAAACTATTACTTCAGTCCCAAGTGTCAAAGGCACAAACACCTCCCCGCTCCATTGATGCCTGTACATGAGCATGCGGACAGAAGCGAGGGTAACCCAGGGTTCTTCGCGTGCAGCTGGGTGTGGGGGCTGTGGCCCGCCTCCCCGCGGGCACCTTCTGAAAATCTACAGCATTACTCCATCTCCTGCTCTGTGCCTGCTGGTCTGGCCAGCCCACACGCTTGGACTTGGAACCCGGAAAGGCCACTGTCTTCCGTGTTGCCGCCCTGTGCGAGTTCCAGGGCAGCCACTTAAGAAACAGGCTATTTCTATGTGGTTTGCAAAAGGCTTTGGTATTTCTTTCTTGTTAAGCCCATGAGAAAAAAGCAAATATTTTAAAAGGCATAGAGCAATGACAGACATCTTTCGCTGCTGAGACTCTTTAAAGCCCTTCCAAGTACGTTCCTTTCAGAAAAGACCTTAAATCTCCACATTCTTATGGCAGCGGTTCTCAACCTGTGGGTCGAGACCCCTTTGGGGGTTGAACGACCCTTTCACAGGGGTCGCCTAAGACCATCAGAAAACACATCTATAATTACGTATTGTTTTTGTGATTAGTCACTATGCTTTAATTATGTTCAATTTGTAACAATGAAATTGGGGGTCACCACAACATGAGGAACTGTATTAAAGGGTCACGGCATTAGGAAGGTTGAGAACCACTGTTCTTATGGTGTCCAGCTATTGGAAAGAATGCTAACCCAGAGGAGAAATCACAGGTGCACCTTCCTTTTGCATCCATGCCAGTGAAATACAGTGTTTTCCTAACTCAGATATAGAACAGTCACAGGGAAATCTTTCAGAACATTCTAGTGATGAGAGACACTAAGATTAGGCAAAAAAAACACAACAACAACAAAAAAACGCTACATCTTAACCTTGGCAAAGTCTTCCTACCCCTTCCCATCATGCACCTTATTATCACTGTTCATACATGTCACCTAGACATTAACCAGGCACGACACACAGCAAACATGGGTTGCAGCCACAACTGCCCATTGTGCACAAAAACCTGTGAAAATAATTCTTAGTAAAAACTGTATTATATGATTTCATGAGTCCCTAAAACACTGAAAGCAATATAAAAGCCAACATGGGGCAAAGATGGGGTTTGCAGAAAGATTTTGTAGCCCTCCAATACACCTGCCCCAACCAATCAGAGCCTCTAACTCAGCGGTTCTCAACCTGTGGGTCGCGACCCCTTTGGCGGTCGAACGACCCTTTCACAGGGGTCACCTAAGACCATCCTGCACATCAGATGTTTACATTATGATTCATAACAGTAGTAACATTACAGTTATGAAGTAGCAACGAAAATTTTATGGATGGGTCACAACATGAGGAACTGTATTTAAAGGGCCAGAAGGTTGAGAACCACTGCCTAACTGGTAGACCCAACTGAAGTCTTAAAACAATCAAGTTTTAGTCACTGACAGTAATTCTTTAATATATATATGTATATATATATATATATATATATATATATATATATATATATATATACACATATATATATACATATATATATATATGTATATATATAGATTTCAGAGAGGAAGGGAGAGGGAGAGAGAGATAGAAACATCAATGATGAAAGAGAATCATTGATCAGCTGCCTCCTGCACACCCCCTACTGGAGACCAACCCCGCAACCCAGGCATGTGCCCTGACCAGAAATCGAACCATGACCTCCTGTGTCATAGGTTGACGCTCAACCACTGAGCCACACTGGCGAGGCCACTGACAATGATTCTAAACGATGCTGGGCTTGCTAGTTTGGGAAGTATTAATGACTCTTAGAAATTGACATTAACTCAAATGATTTCTCCCAGGGCCAACACAAATTTCCCTCAGAAGTGAGTGTGAGTGCAGACTTTGGAAAAAAACTCAGCCCTCAATTTCCTGAAGTCTGATTCATAGGAAGAGTCTCCCAGCCTCACTACAGGGCGTTACCACGCCCCCACCGTGCACACGGCCACACGTCTGGTTCCGGACAAAGTGGAGACGTGCGCACGCTGCTCAGTCTGAGTGTCCTCTCCTGGAGGGGCCAGCGGGGACGGAGATCAGTGAAGTGCCCAGATGGCAAGGAGTCACAGCCAAAAGCCTCATGCGCTTAAGGGCCAGGTTTCACACTAAACATCTCAATCCTCTCTGTTTCAAGAGCTCAGAAGGGCAGGCAGCTAGATGGTCTGGGCCCCCGGAGAAGCAGCCGTAAAAGAAGCCATCATTTTCTGGGTCACCCGAATGTCACGATTTCGCCCCAGGTGGATGTGCCTTGACTTGTGGAAAACAAGCTTAACTCCAGTACACGCGCTTCTCCTCCGTCTGCCTTCAGTGTGGGAAGAGCAGGTGCGCAGCGGGTGCTCAGTCGCTTCTGTTATATTAACACGCATTTATTGAAGAACAAAAGACTTAATAAGAAAATAGTTTTTATGATCCAGAAAATAAGCCCGGGGGATGTCATAGCATAGGCTCAGCTCTGTCCCAGGGGGCCCGCCCCCTCCTTCCTGCCAACATAAAACGGTCCCGCAGGGATCATGGACCGGAGGGGTGGGGGACCTAGGCCCCCGCTCCCTGGAACCAAGTGGGGGCGGAGGCAGAGTTGGAAGGGCATGTGCTGTAGGGCCTGCCCGGTCAGGGGCTGGGACGCCAGCAGGGTGTATTAGCTTGCTCAGGGCGACATGACAAAATACCACAGACCTGGGCGGCGTCAAGAACAGAAATTCCTTTCGCACAGTCTGAGGGCTGAAGTAGAGATGCCCGCGGGTCCTTTTCTCCTGGGACCCCCTGCTGCCTCTCCACGTGGCCATCACTCTGTGCATGCGCACACCTGGTGCTCTCTCTCTCTCTCTCTCTCTCTCTCTCTCTCTCTCTCTCTCTTCCCCTCTGCCATCTGTTCTTAAGGGGCACCAGTCACATAGGATGAGGGCCCACCCTGACAGCCTCGTTTTAAGGTAATTACACTCTAAAGGCCCTCTCTCCAAATGCAGTCACATTAAGGTGCTGGCGGTTAGGAGCTCAACTTATGATTGGAGCGGGGGAGGGGGAGACATAATTCAGCTCACAGAGAGGGTGGGCCCGCACACCCAGGGATGAGGCCCTGAGCCCCTGCAGGTCACACGGCTTCAATCCAACCCCACGGGCCTGCGGACACTTCGGAGATCGGATGAAGGCTGACTGGACGGTGACTTGGATCTCTGTTTCCCTGACCTTCTGCAGCTCAGCATGTTCAGCTATTTGCTGAGCACCTGTGTTTACCCAAGAACGGGCTGGGTACCAGGACACTGGCTCTGCTCAACAATGAGCTGTTTCTCTTGAACCAAACCAGGCCCACCCGTCCTTATAAAGGCTCCTAGATTCTCACAGACTAGTGATTCTGAAATTTTGAGGGTAAACTATACCATCAAGAAAAATATTTCTCACTACTCAACCCTATGTGCGTGCACATCTGTAACGTATGTGCTAGCAGGTGGCTGAGTGCGGTGGTTCAGAGCACACAGTGGAGGAACACCCACCCGTTTTCCAATCCTGCTCTGCCCTCAGGAGTTGTGTCGCCTCACAATGTAACCATCTGTGCCTCAGTTTCCTCATTTGTAAAATGGGGACATGAACGGTAAACCCTCATCGACCCTAGCTCTAGTGAACTAACCAGAAGGTACTACTTCTCTCTGTTTGTTTTTTCTTAAAGAACTGAAATTGTTTGGAAGATTTTTACACAGGTCATACATTTAGTGTCTGGACTGAATGTTCAAAGTGTTTTTGCGGACAGCAAACTTCTATCATCTCTGGTAGTAGACAATCCAATAATGATGGAAACATTTAAACATCCTATATAATAAAAGCCTAATATGCAAACTGTCTCCTCGACGGGGAGTTGGACTGCTCGCCATGACGTATGCTGAACACCAGGGGGTGGCGTGGAACACGGTAGGCATCAGCGATGTGGTGCTGGCAGCGGGCGGCAGTGGAGGCGCTGCCAGCCCCAATGGGCCCTGACGAGAGCAAGACCGCGGCAGGATGGCGGAGCAGGTGAGTGGGTAGTGTGAGGCCAAGGCAGGGTGCCAGGCAGGGCTGCAGGGCTATGAGGCTGGGAGCACAAGCTGGGGCTGCGAGCCTGGGGCACGAGCTGGGGCCCGATCCCCACAGGCCACCCTGAGGGACCCCACCTGTGCATGAATTCATGCACCGGGCCTCTAGTATCTTTATAAGACTCTCTCCACCGCTGGGTTTTCCTTTGAAAAGCAGTTTCTAACTTGGTGCTAAAAGATCACCCAAAGGGACCCATTTTCATTGTGTTTATATTTTTTTCAGTGTCTACTCAGTCGCATACCTCTGCCAGCCCATTGTGGCCTCGTGAAGTCAGCCCTTCTGGGCCGAGGCTTTCTAGGCAATAAACACACGCACCTTGTCCTTAAAAAGCACACCACACCAAGATAGTGCTGAAGTCTGCGGATGGTCCAACAGGCTGGGGGCAAAGGAACGTGCGAGGGAGAGACCGTGCTCGCTGAACCGCATAGTCACCCCCACTCTGGAGACCTTCGTCCTGGACAGTCTCCCAAGTGAGACGCCTGGCAAGCCTGTCCGCTCTCCTAGGTGAGCAGACACATTAACCCACTCTCTTCTCCACCTGCTCTCCTCCCCTGAGACTCTCTAAGATGGTCCTCACTCATTCCAGCTCGGTCACGCTCCATGGTCTATGTCCTACATTCCACCAGTCAGTCCCTTTTCTTTTTTTTCAAAGTATATATATATATATATATATATATATATATATATATATATACACACACACACACACACACACATATATATATATATATAAAAGTCTAAGTGACCATTACAACCAGTTAACTGAACAACCAGTCGACCAGTTGCTATGACTTGCACTGGCCACCAGGGGGCAGACACTCAATGCAGGAGCTGCCCCCTGGTAGTTAGTGCACTCCCACAGCCAACCTCCTGTGGTCCCTCCCCACAGCTGTCCAACCTCCTGCAGTCTCTCTCCTCCAGCCAGCAGGCCCCAACCAGCCCCGATTGCCGGCCAGACTGAGGGACCCCACCTGTGCACGAATTTGTGCACCAAGCTTCTAAAATATATATATATATATATATATATATATATATATATATATATATATATATAATCTTTTTATTGATTTCAGAGAGAAAAGGAGAGGGAGCGAGAAATAGAAACATCAATGATGAGAGAGAATCATTAATCGGCTGCCTCCTGCATGCCTCCTACTTGGGATCAAGCCCACAACCCAGTCATATGCCCTCGACTGGAATCAAACCTGGGACCCTTCAATCTACAGGCCAATGGTCTATCCACTGAGCCAACTGTCTAGGGCCAATCAGTCCTTTTTTGATGAACGCTGTTACAATCACTTGCTGTTACAGTGGAAATACCGTCATAGTGAATCAATTTGTGAATTGCTTTTCATAGTTTTTCCCAACCTAACTTTTGTGGAAACTCCTAGAAGTAGATTTCTGAGTCGAAGGATAAGTGTGTATGGAAGGTGGCTAGACGTTTCCAAACTTCCCTCGGCAGGGTTTGTGTGATGAGATAGCATTTTAATAGGACTTTCCCTTGTCCTACAACTAACTTCAAACAAGCTCTGTAAATTGTTCTTCTCCATCCTTGGATGAAATCGCAGGCAAAGCTTGTATTTTTTTCAATAGCTTTGTGGTACTACATTTATTTTTAGGTATGACAAGTCCAGTCCTAGGCAACATCAACGCTGCTATCTGGCATCCAGTAACATGGGCTTGTCTTGGACTCAGAGACTCCTGAAGGGAAGGGGAGGCGTGGTGGGGACTCATTTCTATGTCCCCACCTTGCTCATGACGACACCTGATTCCTTCAGGACAGAAGGAGGAGCCTGGGGAGGATCGTCCTTAACTTCACGGATGGTTCTGGGTATGGCTGATCTATTTGCTCAACCTTGCTTTTGTAGGGTATGCAGTGGGCTCCTCAGAGCCACCATCTCCCCCTCCCCATACCCACCAGGAATCCCCCCACCTGCAGCTTCCTGATGTGGGCAAGACTGCTGCTGGCCAATGGCCACTTGCACTCCCTCCTTCGTCTCTCTGGACCACCTGACAGTCTAACCCTGAGGACAGCAGTTGTTTTCTGTAGAGAGTCAGGCAGTGGAGGGGGGAGGCTCCCGCAATGTGGTGTCCGTCTCAGCTACTCAGTTCTGACATTGTGGTGGGGAAGCTGCACAGACCACGCGGAGAGAGTCGGTATGCCCACGTTCCAATGAACTCCATTTACACAAACAGGCAGATCTGACCCACGGGCCTTAGTTTGCCGATGCCCGGTCTAGCCCATACAAAATCCCCTCCGGTGGTCCTCTCATCTGGGGCTCCTTTTGTGGTGACCAAAGTTTAGATCCCTGTGACAGGGTCCACACCTTGCCCACGGGAAATAAGGGCCTTGTCCATAACAGCAGCAAAGACAATAACAGAAGACTTTTAGACGTGTCCTTTTCTCCAGAGATTTCCAGGAGAGGAAAAAGATGGCAAATTGCCTTAAACTAATTTTTTAAATTATTAAGCTTTTTCCCCCCTCTTCTCAGGTTATGATGATTCATCATTTGGAATGTTTTTAGAAGGAAGTAAACAGGAAACTATAGATTTAGGGTGGATCAAACAACCAGAGGTTTGTTTTTTTCCAAATCAAGACGTCTCTAGGGATTGTTGGGACTGGGTCAACATCTCAAGTAAAATCAGGGCAGACCACCCTGGTCTCCCCTGACCTCTCACTCAAGGTCAGAAGTTGGCTGTCCCCATTGAAAGCCTTGCATTTTTATCAAAGGCAGGAGGCAGGTGTGGACGAAAGGGGCCACATGCTGACCTGACAAGCTCAGGGGAAGCCTGCATGGCAGTCTTACAAACTCAGAGACCTAAAGTAACCACAAAGGATGGTCTGAAATTAAACTTTAACTAAAAGCAGTTATGGTGGGTAGATACATCCTAGGCCGGTATCTTCACTGACAAGGTCAACCTTTACCTTAACTGAGCCTATCTGTCTTTTTGCATCTCTGATAACATACCCTTGAAATGTCTGGGTAACTTGTAACTTCCCTTTTTCTGGAGCCCCTGGGGCACAACCAAATGTGCTGGGCGCCAGGATAGATACCACAGATTCCTTCATCATCATGTTAATTGATCCTGCACCCACCTAAGTATGTGTCCATCATTTTACTTTTTATCCAATCCCAGGGGTTTCCCTGCTTTGCTTATCCCTCCTCCTTAATCTATCACCAATGAATTTCATGTTACTCACCTACGTCCCTTCTTTGATTGCAATGTATAAATACAAATGTAATCCCGCCATTCTCCGGAGCACTATCTCAATTCCTTGAGGTTCTGCTTCCCGGCATATGTCCTCAGTTTGGCTCAAATAAACTCACAAAAATTCTTTACAGGTTTCAGTGGTTTTTACGTTAACACAGGAGAAATGATCATTTCAGCCTTATCTGCCACTTTTATCAGGAAAACATAAGCTTTCCTTGAAATCCCCCTGGGGCCCTCCATTTAGGTCCATGTCCAGAGCTGTGTCCTTGTCACCAAGGAGGCCACAGTGAAAGCTTCGGGCCAGAGAGAAGGCTGAGTGTTGGGATGGTGCTTGGGTTTCATCACCCAACTGAAAATACCTGCCACAGGTCAGGTACCAGCACCGTCATCATTGCCATGTTTCAAAAGTTAGACTTGAATATAAATAATGAAAATAAACTGTATACTCTGCCTACAGGGTACAGCCCCAAACTTCCAATCAGCCCTTTAAATGCTTCTCTTTTAAGTACAGACAGTCAATGCTTGCCAGGTATTTGAGGAAAGCCTCTAGTGCGAGACAGAGACCATGACAAACACCCCAAGGAAAGGAACTCAGAGACAAGAGAGAAAAGGCAGGAAGCAGAAAGAAAACTGCCAAAAAAAATCATAATTTCCTCAGAACAATAGAAGATACATGCCGGGAGCCGGTCCATCCTTGCTGTTTCAAGGGACCTGGCATATATGGCATACGGTTCTTAATATGTTTGCTCACCTTCTTGGCGCTGTGTTTTAACCAAAGTCACCTCTCCGAGAAAGGTTGAATCCCCAGGTAGGGATTTTCCCCTGAAGTTAGGGAGGGAATAAAACCCCTCAACTAAGTGCCAGGCGGGTAATTAATCCCTTTAACTACAAACAATCATGCTTAAACTACATAATCTTTTCTCCCTGGAATGGAGATAAGAAACGCCCTAACCTTTGTAATAGAGATTGATAGGATTGAATCAACTGGTATAAATACAGTTGTAACAAGACAGAAACACTCAGAACTCAGAACACAGAACTAAGGACACAGGGCTTGGAAGACAGGACCAAGAGAGACACAGAACCTACACAGAACGTTCTCTAGAGACAGAAGAACTTCGCTGGAGAGAGCATGCCGGAGGATCCTGGACAGGGACTGGCCTCGGAGCCTAGAGACAGAGCCTAGCGGGAGAACATGGCAAGGGATCCTGGACTGAACCTGACTACAGAGATTGGCAGGAGAACCTGACTGGAACCTGGACACTGAACCTGACTGGAGAGCCTGGACAGAACCTGGCTGGAGATCTGAAGCAGAGCCTCTCTGGAGATCAAGACCAGAACTTGGCTGGAGATCCTGGCTAGGCTGCTGATCAACTGAACGCTGTCTCCGTGTCATTCCTTCTTCGCCGACTCCGTCCACACCTTTGGGGAACCCCTGGACCCGCTGGGGCTGGACCCCGGCAGATACACAACTCTGAAATAATAGGGAGCAACAACAAAAAACATCCTGAGGGGAACAAAGTGCTGTTAAAAAGAAAAGTTAAGATGGCAGAAGACAAAGAAAGGCAGAACAGGAGAAACCAAAGTAGAAGGCCCAACACATGGACAATCGGAGGACTGAACAGAGAGAACAGACATTTTACTAGAAAATTTCTCAGAACTCAATGTCATGAGCTTCTAAACTGAAAAGACTCAGCAAGTGTCACAATAAAATCTATAATAATAAAAGCGGAATATGCTAATTAGACCAGGCGTCCTTCCAGACATCCTTCCGGATGACCTTCCAGACGAAGCTAGGGTTGAGAGGGAAGCCCGGGTCCTGGGTGCCAAAGGGAAGCTGATGCCGGCAGCTGGAGGAAGGAAGGCCTACTCTTGCACGAATTTTGTGCATCGGGCTTCTAGTAATAATAATACTCTTAAAATAAAAAATTAAAACATAGAAGGCCATCCTAAGATATTCTCATGAGATTTTGGAATACCAGGTTTAATAACAGCACATATACAGTATCTCCTACATCTCAGTATCTCATATACAGTTAGCATACAAAGAATCAAAAATCCCAATTTCACTGGGCTTATCAACAGCATTGATGTAGAAGATAATGTGAAAATGGCGTCAGGACTCTGAGAGATGGTGGAAACGCTGTCTGGCCAGTGAAGCCAGGATGGCTGGGCTCTATATCTCCGGTCACTCACAGGTGGGGTCTGAGGTGGTGCAGCCTCCAGGAATCACAGGAAGTGGGAAGGAGCGCCCCCTGCAGCACAGGCCCTGCTAAGCACCGGGCACCTAGAGGAGCTCTGGTGAAGCTGGGCGGGAGCAGGAGGCCGAGGTAAGGTGTCGCAGGTCCCTGTCTTCCCTGAGGCCTGAACACAAATCCTGGGATTTTCTCTGGCCAGCCTCATGGGTCCAAAACCCAGCACGCTGACGTATGTGTTCAGAGAGACAGAGGGGAGCAGCCCCCAGGGAGGTGTCAGCTGGACGTGGAGGAGAGGCGAGGCCTGTCCGTGGGCACACAGGGAGCCCACCTTCTGTGAACAGCCCAGCGCCTGGCAGGCAGCCTCTCCTGTTTGGGCACAGTGAGCAGGAAGGTGGGCAACTAGAAGTTGATAGTCCGTGTCCCTCATGGTTAACATCCTAAATGTACTTGCCTTTACTGATCGAAGGACAATGAAAAATATTTTATATATTTTTTGAAATTTGTACACACTTAAGAATTGATGTTATATAAAACACCCACAAGCTGTTCGGTAATCAATCCTTATGCACACAGAACATACGGGAGCCACGCTTCGGTAAACTCAGTTATGGCTCCATTGAACTTGTGGGATCAGGTGACTACTTGGAGGATTAGTAGGCAGCGGGCACTAGCCATTCAGAAGTCCTAGGTTCAGAGCGCTCAGCCATCCAAGGAGGTTCTGTGGTTGTTTTTAACCTCAAACAATCTCCTCCCACCCAGCCATGTTGTCTTGCTCGGTTCCTACATATCACCTCTTCCCCGTCTAGAAAAGGGTTCAAAGTGCACATGGTCACGAGAGGCCCAACCAGACTGGCACAGAGGCTGCGGGAGCTGGACCCTCGGTCGCTTAGGGAAAGTTCTAAGCCAGTGGTTCTCAACCTTCTGGCCCTTTAAATACAGTTCCTCAGGTTGTGACCCAACCATAAAATTATCTTTGTTGCTACTTCATAACTGTCATGTTGCTGCTGTTATGAATCGTCATGTAAAGATCTGAGATGCAGGATGGTCTTAGGCGACCCCTGTGAAAGGGTCGTTCGACCGCCAAAGGGGTCGCGACCCACAGGTTGAGAACCGCTGTTCTAAGGAGAGCCTTAAAACTGTCTGCGGTTCCTCGGTTGCAATGATGTTCTCAAAAGCACTCGGTGGTAGAAGGTATTTGTTTTTTTTTTCCTCGAATGTTAGCCTCTCTTCTGCTCTCACAGCCCAAACTATGCCTCCTCAGAGAGGTCTTCTCCAGGGACCCTCTCTAAAGCAGTCTTGTTGGTTTAAGTCCACAGCATTACGCGCTTGTATTGTCTTCATAGCCTTTGTCTGAAATTCTGTTTGCCTTCTTACAGTCTGCCTTCCCAACAAGCACACGGGCCCCACAGGAGCAAGGAGCACCTTTGTCTATTTGACTGTTGCCTCCCAGGGCTTAGAACGGGACCAGGCATTCAGACGGTGCTTCATAAATACGCTGAAGGAACGAAAGCACGCTCATTCCTTGAGTCTGGTTCAAAACTCTTCCTCCTCACCCTGGCTGGTTTGGCTCAGTGGACAGAGCATCGGCCTGCAGACTGAAAGGTCCCAGGCTTGGTTCCAGTCAAGGGCTCATGCCTGGGTTTTGGGCTCCATCCCCAGTAGGGGGTGTGCAGGAGGCAGCCCATCAATGATTCTCATCATTGATGTTTCTATCTCTCTCTCCCTTCCTCTCTAAAATCAATAAAAATATATAATAAAAAATTCTTCCCTCTCTTTAATACCCAATCACTCCAGTTAGAGATGATTTTTAACACTCCCGATGCGCCTGGCTGTATCTGGCAAGAAGCACATGATGCCGGGACAAGACCAGACTGTAAAGATGGGGGCGGGACTCAACAGGGGTCAGCTGCCCTTCCCAGCATGCTTCCGACAGGCACCTTCCCCTTCCTGCTCTGGGCAGCTGCTCCCTTCTATCCACTAGATGCCAATGGCACCACCCAATTATAACAACCAAAACTGTCTCGGAGAGTGCCAAGGCCCCTGGAGGGCACCCTTTCCTGGGTTGAGAACCACTGAGTTAGACCATTGGCCAACCCTGGGGAAAGCTCTAGCCCCAGGCCCCCCGGAGAGGGCTGGGAAGCCCAGAACCCAAGCCCACCACATTTCCCGCTGGCTTTAGCAAAAACCACCACTGCCCCACTGAGGGGAGGAGGCCCCAACAAAGCTGTTACTGGAACCATTCGCAACAACTTCTCATTTGTCCCGCCCCTCATCCAGCAAACACTTCTTAGAGCCCCACGCGCTCTGCTAAGGCACCAATCCACACAGAGTGACATATCTGCAACGAGGGGCCCTAACCCACCGCCAGGGAACAGGGAGAGGAGGAAGCCCCAGAAACGTTGAGACCCGTGCAAAAGTGGGATGTCTGCTGAATCTAATAACTGAAGAAGTGGCGCTAGTATTTGCATGTCTTTCTTTCCTTTTTGTTTCCCTAGGAATTCATGTTTATTGAATTACAAATTATTGCTCGGGGGACTAGAAATTTGAAAGGCTGCCATCAGCACGGAGACTGAACGGCCCGGCTTCCGAGCGCTTCCCCAGAACACAACTCACTCCAGGTTCCACCTGCCAACTTGAGGAAGCTTCGGGAACACAGGCTGCGTGAGGTAGAGATTTCCCAACGGGCAGAGGAGATAGTTAACCCAACAACCGCGTTCAGGAGGATGAAAAACACACCCATTTCGCACAGAAAACCGGGAGCAGAGGAGCCCCTGGCGCCGTTCAGTGTCCAAGGGCTGGGCCGGCGGCTGCTCAAGGGGAGCACCATCAAACGCAGGCTCTCAGGGCCCAGGGCAGCAGGTCTCCCCAGGAAGTCTGGATGGGGTCACAGGAATCTGAGTTTCTAACCAGCACCATCCATCTCCCTTCTCCCCGGCACTGAACAGGTTCTGCACCTGAACAGAACCCGGGGCTTAGCTTAGCTGCATTACAGCGGATGCAAATCAGGGCCACGGAAAGCGCCCACAAATAACATGCACTGTGGCGGTGGCGGGTTCGAGCCTGCAGCTTCTCGGCTCCCCTGGTCCACTCGCTTGGTTTACAGGAGAGGAAATGGAGGCTCCACACCCAGCACCTGGCAAGCAGCAGACCCGGGATTGGTACCGGGAACACCCAATCCCCAGATGACCACACCAACCACGCAGTAGCTTGTCCGATCGAGAAAAGCCTACGACTCGCCCCAGGAGCAGCTGGTGTGGTGGGAAGGGCCCTGGGTGCCCCTCCGAGGCTGTTGGCACCCTCGCCCACCTTCTCAGCAAGCAGCTTCTGTTCCAGCAACCGGTCCCCACCTTGCCAAAGGGCCCGGCCAGATGACCCCGCTCTCTCTGCTCTCAGGGAAAGGTGTCCATTCACGGCCTTCCACCTCTTCTCCCCAGGGCACCACCTTCTGCGGGGGCTGCCCATGGGCTAGCATCAGGCAGGGGTTTGCACAGGTGGGAAGTGGAATTGCTTCCCTGTCTGCTGCTAATAAGGCCATTTATCGGCTAGTTGGGAGGGGCTGGAGATGTGCAGTGGGAGCAGCAGGCATAAATCTCCCACTCTGTTTAGTATGAAACGGAAGCGGGCTTCCGCCACCCTGCACGGCTCCCTGGCACGATGGAGCTGGCCCTGGGCACTGGGCCTCACTCTCCAGACAGCCCCCCTCCTCCTCCTACAGTGGCCGCCCGAGGCCGAGTACCTCCAGCCACAGGCATATGACGTGCCGTACAATAAACACCTGCAAACATCCGCCCGGGACCTGAGCTGCGGAGCAAGCGCTAACTCAAAACCGAACCGGCTAGTGTTGTGCCCTTAATGTGGCCATTTTAGCACTGAAAGTATTTCCCCCGCTTGGAGAATTCCAAGAGCAAAACGCGACCCTTTTTTATTGAGTAGCAATAGGCAAAGCCTCAAATAGCCCATCTGGGCCAGGAGAGGGCGAAGGGGAGCCGAGTGACAGGCAGGCCGACTGTGCATCACACACAAATTCTCCACAGCCGGGGAAACCAGCCCGCAATGCGGGCCTCACACCCTCACGCCCCTCCCCTCCGCCCCCATAAATATGGATGCGCGAAGGCACAGGGGCCACGGCGGACCAGCCTCACGGGTGTGTTGGGGCTCCCAGGTGGCATCTGCTGTCACTAGCGTACAATGAGCCCCAGTGCCAACGTCAAGTCCAGCTGGACAAGCAGAAGTGTGGGGAGGAAGCTGAGGCAGATGGCTTTGGAGCAGAGGCCCACTGTTAGCAGTAAAAGGAGCCCTTAGGTGGAAGGGACGGTGCCTTGCTCACTGTCACACAGGACTGGGCGCCGACTCCCGCTGCGCTCTGCATGGGGCTGGGGCAGAGTCAGCAGCCACCTCCCGCACCCTCAGCCCAGGGGGACGCTGAATCCAGGGCCCAAGGGCTGGGCCTGCTCCACCCAGTTCTGAGATGGAAAGTCAATCCCAGGGCACGCTGCCAGGCGCCACGGGGGAGGAAACGCCCCCCGGAGGTCCCCTCCTGAGGTCCTGAGCAACTGGGCATCACCACGACAGCTGGCCCTACTTTCCTTCTGGCTTTTAGTTAGAAGGACGGCCAATCGTTCCGAAGGAAACAGGAAGCCGAGGGGAAGGAGGTGAAGCCCAGCTTCCTGCAGCGAAGGAAACGGGACAGAAGTCAAGACAGCGCCGGCGAAGGTGGGAGGATGAACTTGAGGAGAAAGGTGTGTGTTTCACATCAAATGCATCTGATTGGAACCGGGTGACAGACGCCTCCCGGTCTTCCGAACGCGGAATCCGAGCTGTCAAGCCTTTCTTCATCTGTGCTGCTGGGAACATGAGAACCGGTTTGTCACAGGTATGTAAATGCCGGGGCCTGGGCGAGTGGGCTTTTCCCGTTACATCGTAACGCCAGCAACTCCAGAAGCAGTGCGATAGAGAGGAGATTCTTTAACATGGTAAGCAATTGCTCTCTAGTGAGGAAACGGACACAGAAATGCAGGAAAGAATCTACAACCTGCCTTTCCAGCGTGGCTCAGTGGTTGAGCGTCGACCTATGAACCAAGAGGTCACAGTTTGATTCCTGGTTTCGGGCTCAGTCCTCAGTGTGGGGTGTGCAGGAGGCAGCTGATCAATGATTCTCTCTCCTCATTGATGTTTCTATCTCCCTCTTCCTTCTTCTCTGAAATCAATAAAAATTTTTTTTTTTTAAAAAACAACCAAAATCTAAAATCCGCCCTCATTCTGCCACCCGACTGTCCCCCAGGGCAGGATCTTGTCACAGGCTCCATATGTCCCCGACGGTCACAGGCTCCCTATGATGGCAATGCTACTACCTTCAATAAAAACGATATGTGAATTCCAAGTCAGAGTTATTGGCAATTAAAAGATGGGTTAGAAACAAAGAAAAAAATCCATGGAACAATAAACTCAGAACAAACTTGTGCGTTGAACTGTGTCTCCTCAAAAAGACAGGTTGGAGTTCTAAACCCCGGTACCTGTCTTTACAGATGTCATCAAGCTAAGACGAGGGCAGAACAGATCGGGGTGGGCTCCAGCGCAGTGAGACACACACACACACACACACACACACACACACACACACACACGGCAGGGAGACTGTCATGTGAGGATGGAGGTGGAGATCGGAGTAATGCAGTGAAGAGCCAAGGAAAGCCAAGCCCTGCAGCAGCCACAGGGGCTGGGAGAGGCAGGAAGGACCCTCCCCTGGAGGCCCTGGAGGGAGCAGGGCCCTGCCCACACCCTGATTTTGAACTTCTGGCCTCCAGAACTGTGAGAAAACACATTTCTATTAAGCCACCTAGTTTGTGGTCATTTATTGCAGCAGCCTCAGGAAAAGAAAAACGCAAAGATCATTAACTAATGAGAAAAGGAGAACATGGGGGAGAGGGGCTTGATCACCTGCCCGTGACCTTGTGTGCAATGCCACCCGCGTCCAGGCCCCACAATAAGTCCAGGACGCTTCCCACTACACCCACACCACTCACAGCGAATGAGGGTGGTTGGTTATTTATTTTTAAAAATATTTGTATTGACTTCAGAGAGGAAGGGAGAGGGAGAGAGACAGGAACATCAAGGATGAGAGAGGATCATTGACTGGCTGCCTCCTGCACGCCCTACACTGGGGATCCAGCCCACAATCCAGGCATGTGCCCTGACCGGGACTCAAACCGTGACCTCCTGGTTCATAGGTCGATGCTCAACCACTGAGCCACGCCAGCTGGGCCAGGTGGTTATTTAAAAAGTCCACGTGCACAGCAAGAGCAGTGGTGCGGGGCTCAAACTGTGGACCGGGCAGACCCGATCGCTCTCCCAGCTCGGCCACTCGCCAGGGTGGCCTTGGACAAAGCACTTGGCCTCCTGGGCTGACAATGAAGTCAAATAACTATACACACTTCAAAGGCTGTTGCGAGGATGAGATGAGGCGACCTGTGCAGACCACCTAGCGTGGTGCCCAGCACGCTATATGCCTGAATTAAAGGTTGGCGGTCAATGCCAGGGTGGTGAACGGCTTCTCAGACCGCGCCTCCCAGGTGATTGCGCCGATGTCCTGGGTGGCCTTTGCCGTCCTTCCTAGCAGGGCCGCCCATGTTGAACTCTGTCTCCAGCTCAGAAGCTGCCACCTTCATGCACGGAAGCCGCGGAGACACTAGCTCTGACTTTCTTGTTCTTTTAACCCCACTAATCTTTTCCTTTTCCCTTAATTGTTTACCTTCTCTGTTTGTTCTATCACATCTCTTCTTGCTGGCCGCCGCCTTCCTGTTTTTCAGCCTGGCTGGCAGGGAGCTTAATGCAATCTGGGGACACTGGATGGCTGACTCCTAAGTTGCAGAGGCTTGGTTCGTATTTTCAGTTCAAATCCTTCCCAAAAATTGCGTACTAAGTAATAATCAAGCCAATGCACCATGATTACAATGCGAGTGCCCAGAATAATGTGGGCTTCTTCTTTTACATTCAGATGTTTAACTATGAAAATCCTTTTGCTGCCTGCTTTACCCATATTAGCGGAGATGACAGAAATCTTTCAACAGAAACCCCTGAAGCCTCTTCAAAGCCATTACCAGGTATAGAGATGCAGACCTTTAGCATCTTCCGTTAGATTTACTGTGTTAGCATGAAAGTCCTTTTTTTATCATGGAAATTGCTGCAATTATAATCACTTTAGGACACCATTATTATTATTAATAAGACCACACTGCCCAGTTCGGGTTCTCCACCGTCAGAAGTCACATAATGGTCACAAACACCCAGCTCTCATCTCCATGCCAACGGGGTCCTGCTCTCCCAGGCTCCTGGGCAGATCCCTGTCACGCCTTGAAGAGTGTCAGGCAGAACAAGGAGCCGCAGTTCTTGATTAAAGCATTCAGGGAACCAGCCCATGGCCAACAGCTGGTTTTCCTAAGGGGGTGGGGGGGTGGGGGGGGGGAGCTCTGGTTCCTGTTGAATCTTCTCTCACTTTCTCTCCCATGCAAACCTGCATCCAACCATTCATTATGCCCAGAAGGAAGAGGAGAGATGGGGGAGAGGGAGAGACCAGGTTTGGTTGCACATTAAATCCCTAACCCCTTGGGGTGTAGGGTCCAGGGATCTTTGAAGTCAAAGTGCAAAGAAGCCATGAGGCAGGAAGGAAAGGGAGCAGGTTCTGCCTGGTGGTTCAGAACTTGGGTTCTGGACTCCAGCTCCTGGTTCAACTTCTGCTTCCTTGTCCTGTTGCCCTGGGCAAGTCATTCAGCTTCTCCAAGTCCCAGTCTTCCCACCCCATCCACAGGGATGAGGGATGAGAACCATGAGATGGTTGTGAGGCTCCCCTGGATCACACACACACACACACCCCATGGCATTGTGCTGGCCTGAGGGGAGCCCTTCACACCGTCTATGACTATTACTTAATTCTCCCAAAACTGTTGGCTGTTTACCACTTGAATTTACAATTCCATTTTTCTCTCGACCTAAGCAAGTTTTAGGCTTCAGAGAATCCACAGAGAATATAAATCATGAGTCTTGGCCACGAAGGGAGCAGGAAGGCTCACTCTGGGTTCAGAAGTCACCCCACGGTGCAGGCTGGCTGCGCGGCGAACCTGCTGCGAACACCTGCTGAGGGTCAGACACCGCAGGGGAGACTGGGAAAAACCAATCCTAATGCACTTGTCACCACCACCGAAGAGTTCACAGGAGGCATTTGCAAAGATCACACACATAGATCTGCTATAAAGCAGCTTATTACTAAATCAGGCAAGGAAAGAGGCACAGAATATTTCATTTCCTGTCAAATGTAAAAGTTATAGGTAGATTGTTAAAAACAGCCTTCCCTGGAAACATGCTAACATTTCTCTGAGAAATAACCTTGAGTAAACTTCTTCCTTGGACTAGGTAAAGATATGATGAGCCTCAGGTACTCAATACATTCCTGTAACTGAAGCTTCCTTGTTTTAAAGCAAAGATTATTGATTAATAAAGACAAGCTATTATTTATGGAATATTTTTTGTTTTGGGGAGCCCAAGAGAAATATTTTTATTTTATTTTTTAATATATGTTTTATTGATTTCATAGAGGAAGGGAGAGGGAGAGAGAGATAGAAACATTAATGATGAGAGAGAAGCATTGATCGGCTGCCTCTTGCATAACCCACATTGGGGATCGAATCCACAACCTGGGCATGTGCCCTGACCGGGAAACAAACTGTGACCAATTCGATGCTCAACCACTGAGCCACGCCAGCCGGGTGAGAAATATATTTTAGTTCTTCCTTAGGCTTTTTCCCTTCCCCTCTTCTCTGGAGGGAGATGGGCATCAGGACCCATTTATCACAGCCCCCGAAATCTGCTTGACCTCAATAGAGAGAATGCCCACCTACTCGAAAATAAACATGAATTCTTCACCAAGCCACGCCTTTACCAAATGGAGAGGCATTTAGGGCCTGTTCCCCAAGGTTATCCTTAGGCCACAGAGGTCCATCCTCAATATCGTACAATGCTCTCACCACCCAGCACATGTTTTCACGTGGATCTCACCAGCATCTTGTGGTCCCTTAAGCCTCCTCAGCTGACTCCCTCCCACTCCCTGAACTGCACTCCCTCCAGCCTCCAGCCTCCAGCCACCCTGGAGATGGCAGAGACAATGCGCAAATGAAGGAAACTAGAATCAAAGTTTTGAGCAGAATCCATTTTTGAAGGTTTTTTAAAAGACGAATTAAACAAGTATGGAAGTTATTCAGTAGTTTCTTTTTTAAAAAGCATTAGCATGGCATGCCGTTTCTCTTAAGAAAGTCTTGAATAATTTAATTAGAATTACACCGAAGTCATGAGTCTGTTCTATTTATGGAGGAATCACAGCTGAATTAAAACCCAAATGACAATGTTAGAAGTAAATATAAAGTATCTCCAGACAATGTATTCTACTGATAAGAAAGATCTGACTGCAAATCACACTTTGATGAGGAAGGAAGAGGAGGGTCAAATCGATTCCTGGGGTGTTGTTTTTGAGATGACCGAGCCTGGCTGGGGACGTTTATTTCTTGCTACAGAAAGTGCTGATAAATGAAAATCCTTCTGAGAAGGAGAAAGAAAGCTGTTTGATGATACTTTGTTACCGGGAGACCACTGGGTCCCCGAAAGCCTGGCTCAGCCGCTCTGCTTCCCCAGCAGCCTGACTGCGTTAACACTTTTCCCCCGCGTGTGCGGACACTTGGTTCCGAGCAGAGGGGCCGGGCGGCTGAAGGAGCCGCCTCCGGGAGAGGAACGCGGCTCGCCCCGCAGCCCGCTCGCCCCGCGGGCCCGCAGCCTCCCGCCCAGCGCACGCACGCACCCCTCTCCAAGCTCAGGGCGCCGCCGGAGCCGGCCACCTGCCTCCTTCGCAATGCGCCCCGCGGGAAGGGTGGGGTGTCAATAGTCACACAAAGCGCTTCCCCCCCGAATCACAGCCTCGCGCCCAAGGCCCGCGGAACGGTCTCCGGGCAGGAAGGGGGCGTCGCCGCCAGAAGGAATGTCCCTGCGATGGAAGTTACAGGTCTCCCCTCGCTGCCCAGCCAAGCCGAGCGGGGGATGAACAAGTTCTGAAACACGTGCACACACCCCTGGGCTGCGCCCAGGCGGGGCTGCCACCGCTCCCGAGGGCGCGCGACCCGCTCTGGCCCAGAGGAGCCCTCTGCGCCCCCACCCCACCCCAGCCTGCCTTGGGGTCACGAGCCCCCTAGACCCCGCGGCGACAGCCGGAGGACTGCAGGGCTGGCGAGCACCCACCGACCTACCTTCTGCGGGGGGGTCCCGATCAGCACCTCCAGGTAGTAGCCGCGGCCAGAGTCCCCCTGCAGGTTGTCCACCATGGCCAAGAAGTTGGCCGCGCCCCCGGCCGGCTCCAGGGCGAAAGCCAGGCCGTCGGCGCGGGGCACGGCGGGGGGCCCGGGCCCGGGGGTAGGCGCAACCCCGCGGCCAGTGGCTGCGGCCACGCGGAGGGGCAGCGTGAAAGGCGCCGCGGCCAGCGCCGGGGCGGCGCGCAGCAGCCACTGGGCCAGCAGCGGCCACAGCAGCGCCCGGGCCAGCGCGCCCATGCCGGCGGCGGGGCCCGGGGGACGCGCCCGACCCGGCCCGTCCTGTCCCGCCCGCGACTCCGCGTGCGACCCGACTCGGCGCGGCGCGGAGCTGCGGGGAAGGGCTGGGCGCGCCCCGGGCCGGCGGCGGCGGCGGATGGGAGGAGGGCCGGGGGAGGAGGCTGGGGAGGAGAGGGAGGCGCCGAGCCGCCACAGCCCGCGCCGCCAAGTTGTGCAAGTTGGTCGCCGCTGCCCCCTCTGGCGGGCGGTGGCTGCCCCGCAAGGGCCGGGCCCCTCCGGCGCGGCCAAGGTCGCAGCGCGGCGCGGCGTCTGCTGGGGTCCCCGGGCCGGCCCTGTCCACACGCGCCGGCCTCGGGCCGCGCCTCCTCCCCGGGGAAACTCGTGTCCTGAACTTCCTCGGAACGCGCCCCGGCGGCCGCGGCCAACGGATGTGACGAGGCTCATCTGATACCAGGGGGAAAGTTTCGGAAACCCTTAAAGGGGAAGCGAGGGCCTGAGTTGAACCCCCGGCCCCGCGCGGAGGGCGCCCCGCCGGTGTCCTCGGGCCCCGCAGAGGCGGGGCTGCAGGGGTGGCTCGGATCCGAGAGGAGAGCAGGGAGTCGTAAAGGAGGCTTGAGCATTGCGGAGTCAGCGAGTCTGCGCCCCCGCCTCCCCCACCCCCACCCCCCCCCTTCAAGTGCATTAGGGCCGCCCTCCAGCCCACCGAAGTCTGACCGCTTCCCGGGGCTTCTCCCGTGCGCCCACCCCAACACCAGGCCCCCATTCCTGCCCATTCCCCTCCCTCCGCCCCACTGCGGCCTCCGCGATTTTGAAGTGGTCGGATCAAGGTCTGGGGGGAGGCAGGCGAGGACGCAGAGCTTGGGAGACTTCTCCAAGGAAATCCTGGGGCCCCGGCTCTCGCTGCAGCCAGACGCCCACCGTCTCCCGCTGGGGGAGGGGATCTCCGAAACTGGCTTTGACCCTGGACTTCTCCGGCCCATGCTCCTCAGCGATGCAGATTTGATGCTGCTGGGCGCCGCCTGCTCACCGCCTGCAGGACGCCCTGAGTCCACCTGGCAAGGTGCTGACACCATCCCACCATCCAAAACCAGGCCTGGGAGTCCCTCTGCACCCCACGCCCAGCCGCTCTCGGCGCCGGATTATCTAATTAACACTTGCTTGTCTGTAGACCCCCGGACCGCAGAGATGTGTTTAGTAATTCAAGCAATGAGGATTATTTTATTTTAGCTACTAAACGCAGGGAGGACAATTCCACAAACTAAGTCCATCGATTTCTGCCGAAACAAGGAGTAGAAAAATCTTTCTACCTCCAACAGCTGAATTATGTCAGGTGTTTACAGGAAACAAGTCCATCCTCTCACACTGGGATGGCTGGCGCCCAGCTTCCCTCCTCACTGCAATTCCCAGCGACTTCTACTCTAGATTTGACTTTTATTCCTGGCTTCTCAATGTTAGAATCAGCTGTAGCTCTTCGAGGGACCGTTATGTCGGAGAGCTTCAGCTGTATTGATTTTTAGATGACTTTAACGCTACATCACATTTCCCCCAAACTACATCCCAACTTTAACAAATCCCCAGGCACACCAAGAGAGGCCCCGTTGGGTCCCCTGATAAAAGCGAAATGGCTATTCTCCATAAATCTGCATGCTTATCCCGAGCTAATACATTCATATATTCGCATTTCAAAATCAAGGTTGTGGAGGAGCTGTAATTTAAGAGTGATATACTCCTCAGTGTCCAGTCTTGGGGGTTTGAAAGGCCATGCGGACAGCTCTCAGGGGAAGGTAACCTTATAAAAAGCACGTGGGATGCCTTAAGGACATTGACACAGAGGCCACGTGATGGGTAAGTTCAACATCAGAGACATTTGCTCTCTCTAATAATTAAAAACCACAAGGGAAATTTTTAAAAATCAAGTCTAATTAAGGCCTGTCCTTCATGAAACTCCTGGCTCCATCTAGTGTATGCGTGAGCTTTTAATCTGAAGAGGGCCAGTTCCGGTTTGCAGATAAGCGGGTGCATTAGAGATCTAGCGTCTGCAGCCTTAACGGATGGCAGAGCTGTCTCCTCAGAAAATGGTGCGGCCGGAGTGACAGCCCCACGCCTGGCCCCGAGTTCTGGAACCGGACTGAGAACGCCGGTGCTGGCGGGATTTGGGGAACAATGATTTTCTTTCCAGGTGTTTTAATGGCGGTCACATGTGGCCGTCCTCTTGTGCGGTAACATGGGTTTTCCTTCCTGTCATTCTGGAAGCGCTTCTCCAAGAAGGAAGCCACCTCCAATAGTATTGGGAAGCCATGCAGGGAGAGGGAGGAGAAGTGAGCCCCTCACTCCCTGATAGCACCCCCCACCACCACCACCACACACACACACATCTTCAGCTGGCCTATTCTCCCTCACTGCACCTACAGGTTTCCCCTCCTCTCTCCTCCTCCCTCCCTTTCTTCCTCCCCCCTTTTCTTCCCCCTCTCCAGCCTTTGTGCCCGCCTCCACTGGCAGCCACCACTTCCTTGGTCCACTCAGGGAAACCAGAGCCTGGAGTGAGATGGGCCTCCCTCCTTGCAAAGAGCCGGTGTGAGAAAGGGTCCCCCCTCCAGCCCATGGAACTAACCAGGGGTTTCTTCCGGAAATCGGTGGCGGTTGGCTGGAGAGACTGTCCTCGCGGTTTGTTGGTGTTCACTGGCTCTGGCTACTGTGACCAAGGACTTTGGCTCCCTGGTGCACCAGCCCTCCTCAAACGGGTTCTCAGGGCCCCTTTATGCCCTCAAGAACTGAGGACCCCAAAGAGCTGCTGTTTATGGGGATGGCATCTATCAAAAGTTACCAAATTAGGAAATAAAACGAAGAGATTTAGCACTAACAGATTTGGCTCAGTGGATAGAGCATCGGCCTGCGGACTGAAGGGTCCCAGGTTTGATTCCGGCCAAGGGCATGTACCTTGGTTGCGGGCACATCCCCGGTAGGAGGTATGAAGGAGGAAGCTGATCGGTGTTCTTCTCTCATCGATGTTTCTAGCTCTCTATCCCTCTCCCTTCCTTTCTGTGAAAAATCAATAAAATATATTTTTTAAAAAAACGAAGAGATTTAAACAATATGTAACAACTCATTTACTAATAAACCCATCACACAGCAACATAAGTAACATTTTAATTAAAACTATACTTTAAAACCTGGTGAGAAGAATGATGTTTTTTTACAGTTTTTGAAAACCTCTATCTGGTGTTAATAGAAGGCAGCTAGATTCTCCTATGTCCTGCATTCAGTCTGTTAAGAAACTTCTGGAAAATTCTACCCAACATGCAGGAGAGAATGAGCATGGAAGATGGAAGTAACATTTTAGTATTATCATAAAAACTAGAGGCCTGGTGCACGAAATTCGTGCACAGGTGGGGTCCTTAGGCCTGGCTGGCAATCAGGGCCGATTGGGACCAGACCAATCAGGGCCAGGCCAACTCGGGTCCAAAGGCCCCGGGGGGGTCGGGAGAGGAGGTGACGGTCGCCAGGCTGGGTGAGGAAGGAACGGATCCCGGACTCGGACGCCACCCTCAGTGCCCCGCCACGGTGAGGTTCTCTGCCTCCTCACCTCCTCCTTCCCTCACCACTGCACCGCCACCAGGGCTTGCTGGCTGGGGGAGGGGCTGCAGGATGTTGGTCACAGGCCCCGAGGAGGGAGCTGGCCCTTGGCCCCCCTGGGAAAGGGGCCATGCCCGTCGCCACCCACCCCCAGTTCCCCGTCCCTGCCCAGGGCCCAGCCTAATGGGGCAATTGGGGCCTGCTGGCCTGGGGGAGGGACTACAGGAGGTTGGCCAGCCGGCCCTGCCCCAGATCGGGCCAGTTGGCTGGCTGCAGTGTGCATCATAGCAACTGGTTGTTCTGGTCATTTCAGTCATTCCAGTTGCTTGGCTTTTATATATATAGATAGTTTGAACAAGTTGGTTGAGCATAGTCTCATGTACCAGGAGGTCATCAATTCGATGCCAGGTCAGGACACATGCTGGGGTTGTGGGCTCTATCCCCAGTAGAGGCATAGGGGCATATAGCCAATGGATGTTTCTTTCTCATTGATGTTTCTATCTCTTTCTCTCCCTTCATCTCTCTGAAATCAATAAGAAGATATTTTAAACAAAATAGTTTAAACTAAAAAACCCCCTTGGAAAAAACGCTGTTTTGTACTATCTTTCTTTGGTTTCTACATTTATGCCTTGTGTGTTAAGTCATTGTCAACATATGACTATTCCTGTGTCTCAGACACTGTGTTAACAGTGAAGAGAAAACTGCAAAATGAGAGCTGAGCCTGAAGTTTGCAGATGATGGGAACCAAAGGTTTGCCATAGCCCCACCCCCTCCAGAAAAGCTGTGCTTTGGGGGATATTGATAGTTAAGCCAGTTATTAAGAAACAAAAGACTCAGCCCTGGCTGGTGTGGCTCAGTGGTTGGAGTGTCATCCCATACACCAAAAGGCAGTGGGCTCCATTCCCCATTGCACATACCCAGGTTGTGGATTCGAAACACTGATGTTTTTCTCTCTCGATGTTTCTCTCTCTCTCTAAAAAATCAATAACAAATCAGTTTTAAAAATAAGAGAAGTGAAAGATGAAACAAGATTATATTTATATTTATATTTATATTTATATTTATTTATATTTGTGAAAGAAACAAGACTCAGAAAGAATCTTGACCCTCCCCCTTTCCTGCCCAAGAGGTTCAGGTAGAAACACCTGCTTCAGGATGGGAACCTTAGCATAATCACCTCAGCACTGGACTTGACAGGAAGACTACAAGCAGAGCCTGCGGCCCACCCCACACCTGTGTCCCACTGTATCTGGGTTGCCCGACAGGAATTTTCCTGCCACGTGTGCTCTGCTCTTCCTCAACGACCTGTAAATCCCCCGTTTCACTTCTGAAACCTAAGACCCTGCTCCCTCCCACCATGTCTCCTTTGTCCAAATGTCATACATACGCAATGTTGCCTCCATGCCTTTGGAATGTTCGTGCTTATGTGAATTCCCCATGCGCAAAGGGCCAGGAGACCCTACAGACAGCATCCCCGTGTCCATATTGCTCAGGTAACAGACCTGGCCACTGGGGATGTATATCTGGGGTTTGGGGGGCTGATCTGCATGTCGTCCTTCCTCTGTACCCCATTCCAGGGCCTGGTTCTGTTATAGGCAGTTAGACAGACATGAGCAGAGCAAGTACGATGGGCTGCGGGCACAAAGCCCTGGGTGCTTAAGGGGGGAAACAAGGACCTGGCCCCTGGGTGGCCTTTCCTCCCCTGACCTTTCCTCCCTAAAGACAGCATCTAGGCCTCACTTGCATGTCAGCTCCAGGCCCAGAAAAGTAGTAAAACCAGACAAGTGACACCATGGCTGCCTCAGAACCAGCTGCATTGGCTAAGGACCCCCTGCCCTGACACTGGCCAATCAGTGGAGAACAGGACCCTGAAAGAGCACACCTGGGAAGCTGATGAATATTCTATTGAAACCCTCCCCTGAGACCTGCCCTAAGATTCGCCTGCAAGAGAGAGAGCAATACACTCAGGACACAGGACCCAGTGACCACTCTTCCTTAGGGGAGCACGCCTGTGCCACTCCCTTCCCCTTTCTTCCCTCTAAGGGGCCCCATGAGGCTTGCAACCAGGGGAGCAATGGACAGCAGCAGCTCGTCCCAAGCTAACCCCCTGAGCCTGTCTGAGGCCCCCTTTTCTCTGGCCTCCCAGTGAGCCAAAGCAGCCCAGCCCAAGCTCTCCTGCTGCTGCTTCTACGCCCTTCCTTGTTCGCTGTCCTGAGTGTGGTTTTCCTTTGGCCAAGGAATTCTTGCTTGCTTTGCTGCACGTTGTCTATTGATTGAAATCTTCCCTTCAAAAAGACAAGACCTGAGGTCCCATCGTCTCACTGGTAACAGTTCCACCGTCCTCTTTTCCCGCCGTGACCTCACTGTTCTGTCTTCCCCGTTGCGTTCCTGGGGAAGATACGGGCAAGGAGGCTGGGAGACACCGGTGAGGAGCCTAAGGAGCAAGTGGACGCCTGTTCCCGTATCTCGTATTCTTCTGGAGTTCACAGTTCTCGTTTCCATTGTCATGATTAATTAATATTAATGGCAGTGCGGGCAGTGGCGAGACCAGAAGTGGGTCACTGGCCGCAGACCATTCCTTTGGCTGCACAGGCGTCTTCCACCAAGTGCTGGATGCGTTCTGGTCACCGTCTGAAGGTCTCCAGTGCTTCCCTTCCCTGCTGCGAGCCTGGCAGAGGCCAGATTCGAGGTGTGCCTGCAGAAGCACCTGCTTTGAGGGGGGCCACTTGGGGACAGAATTGTCCTTTGCCAATTGTCCTCTGCTTCTCTGGCCTTCCCCTTGACCTTCAGGGACATCCCCAAATCCCACCAGCAGAGAGGCTGGGAGTATGGGTGGACAAGCCTGGAACAGATATGGGAAACTCATCAAAAACCCAGGAATTCTCCACAGTCACCCCTCAGCCTTTGCCTGCAGACTAAAGGGCCCATCGCCACCCACCTGGCTCAGAAGTGCAGCCAGCCCCTGTGAGCTGCTTCTTAGCCAGCCCTCCTGCCCCCCATCCTCTGCCCCATCCCCAGAGCAAGCATGTCCGCTGACCCCCACCCCCAAAGCCATTCTCTACTCTCTGCCGAAGACTCCCCCTAGGCTGCTTGCAGAGAGAGCCACACTAGCTACCAAATCCATCAGTCTTAGCTTTGACCTACACATCCATGCAGACAATGAGAGGTCCCCAGACACGGGGCCACAAGACGTGGAGGCCCTACGTTCTAGTATGCGTTCCCTGAGGAAAATTTCAGGAGCTATTAAAGGAAGGAAATGAGAGCTTTTGCTGTTAAAATATGAGCAATGGGGATTCAAAAAAGATGTCTTGGAGATAAAACATTATTTTGGAGAATAAAAGAAAAACAGTAGAGGCCATAGATGGTGGGATAGAGCTGCGCTCTGGCGCAATGAATTAAGCCCAAAGCAGTTCAAGGAAGTGTGGCCACCCCCGAGCGAAAAGGCAAACAGGTGGGGACCACAGGGACTATTTATGAAGAAGGAAAATCAAGAGGTCCTTTTTGTTTTCATGTCACAGGTTCCAGGAAGGGAGAACGGACATGGTGGCGGTGAAGCAATGATCAAAGACACAGGATGTTTTCCTTGAGCTAAAGTCAAAAATGCTCCCCACCCAGCTGGCATGGCTCAGTGGTTGAGCGTCAACCCATGAACCAGGAGGTCACTGGTTCGATTCTCAGTCAGGGCACATGCCCAGGTTGTGGGCTCGATCCCCAGTGTGGGGTGTGCAGAAGGCAGGCAATCAATGACTCTCTCTTGTCATTGATGTTTCTCTCTCTCTCCATCTCCCTGCCTCTCTGAAATAAATAAAAACCTATTTTTAAAAAAGGCTCCCCCAATGCTGGGTGGAATGATTTTAAAAGGCACTGAGGGATTCCAAGGATAAAGAGGAAAAAAAATTAAATGTGTGTCCGTCTGGGGGTGTCCCTAGAAGAAGACACAGAGTCAGCAGAACAGTGGGGCCACGTTAAAACCTCGTCTTTCCTGTGGAACAGAGAGGGGAAAGCGTGGTGTACAGAAACGTGCCATTTCTCATGAAGACCTGACGCATGAAATACTCCAGCTGATTGGAAAAGGGAATCATGAGGGATTCAAGGAGAGGAAGGTGCCTTCATAAGACAGAGACCAATGATACGAATAAAACTCAGAATTGAATCTGAACAGCTGTTGGTAATGTGACTGGGAGACTTCATACAATTTTGAGAAAAGATTGTTTTTTAAAAAAAATATTTTTAAAAAATACGTTTTATTTATTTTTGGAGAGAGGGATAGAAAGATAGAAACATCGATGAGAGAGGATCATTGATTAGCTGCCTCCTGCATAACCCCCACTGGGGATCATGCCTGCAACTCAGGCATGTGCCCTGACCAGGAGGTAATGGAACCTGTGATCCCTTGGTTCCTGGGTCAGTGCTCAGCTGCTGAGCCATCCCGGCCGAGCTAAGAAAGGATTCTTGAAACAGGAGGCATGATGTCAAAACACAAGACCACAGGCCCATGGAGAACCAAATTTCCAGGTTATTTCACCAAGTTCAGGCGGGAGGGTGGGAATGAAGGGAAAGGGTCAGCGTCAGCATGATGGATTTGGGGCGGGGGGGGGGTTGGGGGGAGGGGAATTTGGAGAGGGAGGGGAGACACCCCATCCCATCACAAAGTCTGAATCCTGACCCCGGATTCACCTACTGTTCTGCCTCTTCACATGGCCTCAGCCTCCTCGTCTGTGAAATGGGAGATAAAGTGCCTTTCGTTGGATATTGTGAAATTAACACATAACATATGCCAATCACCTCACGGAGAGCTGGCACATTTTAAGTGCTTAATAGTTACTAGCTATTACTTTAATTAATTAATAATTATTATTATCGATGGTGATAGGAAAATATAGGCTCAACCATATTTAGGTTTTTTTTGTTTTTGTTTTTGTTTTTGTTTTTAATTTAAAAAGCCGAGGACTTCAGTTAGGCCATTATAGAAACTTACCAGAAACCCTTTCGATGTTCCGTGTTGGGTTTGAAATATTGACCTTCCCTGCCTGGTGACAAACCCGTGTCCCCCGGGGTCCTGTGAAGTGAGAGACTTCCCCGAGGACCGGGGTGGGGGGAGGCGGGCGGGGTGCCCTGTGCCGGGGCGAGCTGTGCAGGTGCAGCCTGGCTGACCACGGTTGGGTTGGGTTGGGTTTGGAGGCTGGAGTTTGCTTGCTCTTTCTGTTGGGTTTGGGCGTCTCCCCTTCAGGTGGGTGGGGGCCAAGTCCAGAGCCAACAAGAAAGAACCTGACAAGGAAGGTCACGGGTGCCGGACTGTGTACACAGCGGATGGCAACGGTTAGTTCCGACCGCAGGCGTGGAATGTGACTCACGCCAGCACCTCACGCCGTGGCCCCTCAGCCAGCCACGCACCCGCAAAGGGCCTTCCTGCCAGCGTGAGGAGAGCAAGTCCTGAGGGGCCCCTCCCACAGGCCCGGTACCAGCCGCTTTCCGCTGGGTGGTCCTCCCTTAGGGGTCCCTGAGGACAGCGGGGGTTTGGGTTGGGGGCAGGGCAGACCCAGTAATGTCAGGAGTGGACTTGGGGCTTTGTGGGGGGGTGGGGGGGGGTTGGAGGATCTCTGGTAGAAATTTATCTTCTGGGGAAGTATGTTTAAAGCCTGACAGTTATAATGATAACTCTTATCAGGGTTACTGTTTATCAGCCGCCATATGCCAGGCTCTTACACACTGTATCTCACTTAATCCTTGAGCACGGCGGGCAGTGGGCATGGTCATCCCCGTTTACACGAGGGCACCAGACACCCAGCGAAGTTGAGGAGCTTGCCCGCAGTAGGGGGAGGAGGGGCTGGACCCAGGGTGATTTGGAGGGCAATGGGTTTATTTAGGCTTTTCCTTGATCAATACCCTTAGATTGTTTTCTTTTATTTGGTTTTGAAAGAAAGTGCTCCAGTGGATCCATGGTCTGTGAGGGTTCAGAACAGCAATGCCGCGCCCCCCAGGAGTGGAAGCACCCTCGCCGGAGCGGCTGGAAGGCTGGCGCTGTCTGTGCAAGTGGCGACTGGTGGTGACCCTGCCTTTCGCGCTGCGTGGGAACCTGACGGCCGCAGTGCTTTTATTTTTCTAACTCTCTGTGATAACCTTGGGCTGGCCGCTTTGTACTGGAAGCTCGAGGCTAAACAAATAAGCTCATATCCTTGACTCCCTGTTGTCACCACGTTGGACATTGAACTTGATGGGGTCCCTTGATGGAAACCAAGTGTGAACCCTGGGGATGAGCCTTCACAGCCCAGGAAGGACAACCAAGGGTATGAAGAGTCGGTGGCTCTGAGCCCCAGGCCGGAGTTGGTGAGTTCGCCTGTCCATCTGACCTGCGTCCTCGGCAGCATTTGCTCCAGGGCTGCCCATTCCCCTTCATTCCCTCCACCCCCCACCGCACCCCGATTTCCCCGCTCCCTCTCCTGGATTTCCTCTGTCCTCTGGCGTTCTGGTTCTCCCCTCCTCAACCCCGTAAGTTGGAGGTGCCAGGTGCAGTCCTGGCCCCTCCTGTGCCCTGTGGGGCCTCACCCAGAACCGTGGCTTGAAATATCGTGTCAGTTTAGAGTTGCAGCTCAGCCCCTCCCCAACTCCCAGCCCTACCACTCTAGCCTCTGCCTCCTGGACAGTCCAGGGGGGTGTCTGATAGACACCCCAAGTTCAACAGGACCCACGGGAACTTCTGCTTCAGTCCCTGCTCCGCTCCCCCTCTCCCTGCCGGCCTCCCCCACTCATCCTTCCACGAATTCAAGAGAACCTGGACGCTCATTGCCCTCACACCCCACATCCAAGCATCAGGAATCAGACGGTTCTACCTTCCAATTTACCAGAAACTGACCACCCATTTCTTATTCCTCTGCCACCACCTGGTCCGACCTGCCATCTCCCACCTGCCCTGGCCTCCTAGCGGGTCTCCTCACTTCCTGCGAGCTTTGCTCAGAGGCTACTCCTGTCTATTGGCAATCACACCAGCCCCCTTGCTCCCCACCCTGCCCAGGCGCTCCCTGACCCCCCCTCTACGGTTTCATCTTCTAACCAAACTCACTCCCTCCCTCCTTCCCTGCCTCCCTCTCTCCCTCCTTTCCTCCTTCCTTCCCTTCTTCATTC